>NC_073727.1:72438500-72741735 GCF_023634155.1 Falco peregrinus
AAAGGAGGTGTTACAGTACAGGGCTCTCTCCTTCAAGTCTTTCCCATAGAGATTGTATTTCCCTGCTACATAGCTGAGGATGGCTCTGGTCTGCACCATCTTCATTCCATCGATCTCAACCAGGGGCACTTGCTGGAACATCAGGACTCCATCTAGGGTGGAGAGTTGAGGGAAAGCTTGTTAGTTCTTCCTAGACTGCTATCTTTACAGGAGAGCGAGAGGCTAAGCACATTTCTTTGCAGTGTAGCAGATTATTGATATCTTGCCCTACCGTAAAACTCCATGCGGTAAACTAACATGGGAAAGATCAAATACGGACTAGCTTGCACCACGCTTTTGTAGCTAGGTCATTACAGTGCACTGGGCCCCTTGCTTTACAGCATTGCCAGAGCTTCACTGGCTGATGGGAGCTGGCACTGCTTGCTCCTTTGGGCTTCTGGACCCTGCCTCATGCTGGCAGGAAAAGCCTGAGCCAGCACTTTCAACCCAAGGGACTGGAGGAGAATAAAGGTCTGTGTTAAATCTGAACTTAAAAAAAAAAAATCCAATTATTTTGAATGCAGATCAGTTCCCTGTCACAGACATACACACATGAGTAGAAAGAACGAGAGGGGTAGTACTGCAGCAAGGCTGAGCTACCAGGATAACAGAAGAGGTCAGGCCACTTAAACATTGTGAAGCTCTCCAGCTTGGCAGTCCTGGGTAAATGGCTGAACTTAGTTATCTCAAAGGTCTTTTCCAACCTAAATGATTCTATGATTCTAAACTACAGAGTTGAAGGCAGGGACTCTAACAGGAGTTGCTGTTTAAGTTTTAACAATCCCCCCAGGGACAAAAGTTTGAGAGTACACATAGATTTTCATTACAGGCTTATCCTCACTGTCATTCCACAACAATTCAGACCTATTTAAATACGTCTTCGTAGTCTCATTTTCTCCTGGTGCTGGTAGGAGCATTTGTGGAAGCCTTCAGTGAGGCAGCTCTGAGAGCTAGGCTGACGAGATTCAGAATAGCAAAGTCAGCCTTTTCTAGACCAGTTTTCTGCTGGATTCTTTCATGGTCTTTGGCGATACTCCCTCCTCCATTTACACATTCAGGGCATCTAGAGAACAATCCCGCCCTGTTCAAATCACAGCAACATTCGAAATCCAACTAGGCAGCTGTCACTTTGCATTGCTCAAAGTTAATAATTTATTTTAATTGCTCAGTTTTAATCTGTTCAATGCGTCCTTCTTTCAGGTGTAAAAGTTCATTTTAACAGACACATCTGTTTGCATTGTTCAATAGCTCCACAGAGCTATTAAAATACTTTGCTAGTCTAGAATTAATAAACATTCTTCATTCATTCTATATTATTAATTTACAGTTTAAATTCAAAGAGTCGTTCCATCTGCAGCAATGAATAGCCTTTTTTTCTTGTAAACATTCACTGAAAGATCATGTGTCTTCATGTCTTTCCAGGACACACCTCTGCAGCTTGATATCTATCTAGCAGAAACAAAGTAGAATGGGAAAACTAACAGTTCTGCAAGGGAACTTTTTCAGCAGGAAGATGTGAAACAATAAAATCTCACTTTCTGGCCCCTGACAAAAAGTGATCCAGCAAATGTGAATGAACTGAATGCATGGTTTGTTTCTTATCTACAGAAAAGAGGGATTTCTCTTTTGTGACCAGCAGTGGACCGCTTCTCCTTGCTTTGCAGTGAGAACCACTTCACATAACCACTGCACAGAATATATATGCAGGATTAAAAGCAGTTTGCCAGTGGTTTTACAGACTGGATTGTGCTGTCAGAAGGTGTTCTGTGGAACATACCTTAAAAACCAATCATTTAGACCTACTTTTCATCAATTACCAGCAGACTTTGTTGATATTCAGGTAGCAACCTGGGCAACCTGTGGCTATACAGATTGAGCCAAGCTAGTAATCTCTCAGGCCAACAAGGTACAGGTCTGGCCAGGCTGATGCGATTTAATTCTCCAGGCCTCCAAAACAGCTGTCTGTCAGCAAGCTGCCCGTTGGGAACAGCCCCTGTCCCAGGCTTCATCCTGGACACTGCTGGGGCATTGCTTAGAAGATCATCAGCTGGCACCTGCTGAAGTCACATCTGGACCATTCTAACAATGTGCTGGTGTTTAAACACAAAATAAGCTAACAAAAAGCATTTTGGAAGGAAGAGGTAATGTGGGGTTATTCTGTGTTCAGACCTGCCCTGCAGGACCGGCAGCATTCCAGAGGTTGCTTTATCAGGATGACTAACTAGTTTGTCTTTCTTAAACCCATCATATTAAATCCCACATTTTTCTTTTGAGTTCTCACTATCTTAATCTCTCTCTATATATATAAAAAAGCCCTTGATCTTCTTTATAAAACCTCCCTATCCCTTTCATCACCATTTAGTTCTTCTCTCTGAGTATGGATAAGCTTGGATGCTGTATCCAGGATTGTACCACTTGGTCTGGATTAATTAGCCCTGTGAAGCAAATTCAGATTTGGGCTTTCAGTATCTAAGCTATCATACTTAGAGCTATACCTGTTATCTTTACACTGCACTGCTCTCCCACATCAGTTTCCCAGACAGCTGGACCTGCTATTTTAATTCTGCTCTTCATTATACCCTTTTTTTTAAAAAAAAAAAATATAGATATTTAATATTAATTTTTCTGTCAGAATTTCTTTAAACACAGCTTGTCCTTTCTGACCAAGCAGCCAGAATGCAGCCAAGTCCTCTCCCAAGTCTCCCAGCATGATTTCACAAGCTCAGCCTGCTGTGAGGTTTCTCTTAGATCTCCTGGGCAGCAGGTAAACTGTAGGGCAGGTGCACTCTGTAGTGCTCCTCATAGTCCCAACTCCTTCTCCACCCTGGCAGCAAGGTCTTCTCCTTCTAGGGTGGCTGCAGAGGGATTTGGTCTAGCCAAATATCAAGGGCAGTGGCTGTGGATATGCACTGGTGTTTGGGAACTGGTCTCACTCCCACGGCTGACATGAAGCCTTTGTGGCTTGCTGGTTTGACCATGTCAGACTTTCCACAGGTCTCCCCGCTGGGTCCCTGTTTTTTAACTGGCAGAAGCTTCACAGCTCAGGCTTGTCCTGCTTAGGACTGTCACTAGTGTGTTTGCAGACAGCCTAGCACAAAGGGAAACGCTTTCCTGGGGATTTTGATGCTATGTCAGCCTTTCATTTAGAGGCTTATCTCACTGAGGTTCAGAACCAACATATAGGTACATCTATCTGTTCTAGTCATCTCAACAAGAGCTCAGGCCAGCTGGCACAGAGTGGCCATCTTCATTCTATGCAGTGCTCTCTGCCTATAGAGCATGGCGGTCACATCTAAATGACAACTTGGAAATGGCCCTTGGCCTGGGACAACTCCCAAATGATGCCTAGGAATTGCTTTGGGGAGTGCTGTTCACCCTGGACCAAAAACGTGCCAGGAACCATGCTAACAGTTCAACAGCATACATAATTGAGTTCCATTAAATAGGTATATTTGCTGCTCCTGTTTAATGCGATACAATAAATGAGTCACAGAAGCTATGGCTTTTAGCTTATAGGATTTGTTTGGCACTGGAAAGAACAGGTTACTCAAACCCAGCATTTCAGTATTCTAGGTGTGCACCTGGAAGTTTGCACTGGTTTAAATAAACTAATTTTAAACCACAAATTTAGCTAAATTGGAGCAATTTTCTGAGGTGCTAAGCCTCAGATGTTAGGATTCTTACCTTTGATTAACTTTTCATACTGTTCTCTTGTTTCCAAAAAATTTTCCTCAAACTGGAAAAGGAGACACAATAGTGTTATACTGCTGTATTTTAGCATTTTTCTTCTGCAAGTGCCTACACATAACCGTATGCAGAAGGGTCGAACTAAGCAAAAGATAGTGGGCTGCATCTTCAACTGCGCTGTTTGGCCACAGATGTCCTGAGGATCCCCCGTGTGTCCTCACAGATGGGGAGGAGCAGAAGGTCCTGGCCACTTCTGCCTCAGCACTGATTCAAAAACAACCTAAGTGTGGGGACATCTAGAGGAGGGAGACGGGTTATAGCTAGTGCCAAGGGAAGCACGAGGTAAAGCAACTATTTCTAACCCCACCCCAGGGCATGCAAGTCAACAAAGCTCTTTTGTTTATACACATTGCAACTGCAGGCAGAGTAAGACTGAGTTAAGGTGGTTTTGCACAGCGGAAACCTCAGGCTAATTAAGGACCTTTAAGTAAATCCCCAATATGATTAATTGGTTCATGGAACTGATACTAGCTCTAATAAACTCCAAGCTCCACTGTGTTTGCACCCGAAGTATTAACACCAAACAAAGTCGTTACAAACATGCAGTGCCACTGGCCAAATTAATTTAGTCACCCCCTTGCAGCCATTTATCCTCTATGTGCATGTTAAATTGTTCCTTGCTGAGGCCAGTTGGAAACACCAGTGTGGAACACAGTAGTCAACTAACCTCCACACCAGCTGCTGCCAGCAGCCATCGTATGGTCTCCATTCGCCCCCTTCCATTAAGGTAGGTAAGCCTAGGCTTCCCTGACATGCTTCTGAGCTCCCGGTTCCCTGAAAAATATGAAGCAGAAAACAGCATCTCATAAAACTGGTGTAAAGTACCATTATTTTGATGTGAGAGAGAGCCTTTTTTATTCTCACTATGCCTGCTGATGTTTAAACTCCATCTGGTTTAAAACAGAAGATGAGAGATGGGCCAGTGACACTACAGGCTGTGCTAGGAAAGGAAAGATGCGCAGATCTGTAAAGCCTTCCCCAGCGCTCATACAGAGGTTTGGTATGATTATAAGCAAACACAGACATGTTTAAACATGTGGTATGAATCCCAAGCTACAGAGGGAACCTTGCTGTATTTTAACACAATTATACGAAGCCACCGAAAAGTCTACCACATCCCCAGGGAAGTTATTCACTCACCCTCCTTGCCCTCATCCTCATTGAAAAGATGAAGAGAAGAAAACAAAACATGTTGTACTAGAAGGCTGAAATAGGCTAGCTTTGTTTGCCAGATGTGGGAGCACATTTTGCAGCTTCAACTGCATCCACTTCTTTCCTCATTTAGGGGCAAATGAATTGTTAATCTTCCCTTTGTTCCATGAAACAGGCTGAGCTTCCTTGGCAGTCCTATTGAATGGCTACAGCCTGTTTCATTGCTGCTTACGGCAGCCTTGAGGTGTCCCTCAGAGCCTGGAACGTAGATCTGAATCTAGCTGCGTTGCTTCAGGTGCCCCCCAAAAGTATCCCCTAGGGCACCAGGGACCTGCGTGCCCAGGGGGTGGGCACATCGGAGGCTGTCTGAAGCTTGCTGTAACAGCACCTCTCTGCACCATGAGCAACAGAGCTCCTGGCAGAGACAGCATGTCTGTGGTGAGCTGTTTCATAACTAGGAACGAGCTGGAGTACTTGTGCTGACACAAATAAAAGTGTTTGCAAATCAAGGCCTTAATTTCTCTGTGCTTCATTACCCTGATTGCTTAAAAAAAAAAAAAAAAGGACTACTCTTCCCCCTTCACTAAGATGTTACTATCATACACGAATGACGGGGAGAAAAATGCTTTAAAATGGGTATCCTAATCATGTTCCAATGGCTCAGAAACCTGAGTGCCTGATTTAAGAAAATATTTTTACAGATGAGCCCAGTTTTCTCAGAGCTAAAAGCCAAGGGCACAACATCATGTCTGTCACACTCTGCATCCACATGATGTTTCCCATTCGAATGAGATTCAGTATGGTCCAGTTATGTGTTTTCTTCAAGTCACAATGCTTTGTAAGCATACGGAAAATAAAGTACGTTTGGAACATATTTTGCCAAAACCTGATTTTAAAGAACAATCAGATTGAGAGTTCTCCCTTGAACATTTCTGGTAAGAACCAAGTCATGTCATCACAATAAATAGGGATATTTTGGGTAATTTAGACAATATAATCCAAATACACAATAAAGGGAAAAATGATCACCTCCAGTTTTAAAGTGCAAATAGCTGTTGCTAATCACAATGTTTTGCCTCTAGGACAATGGTTTTAATAGTTTCTGCATGTTGTGTGATTAGCTTTCACTATATGGCACTGCAGCTTATCTGTATAGTTCAAAACATACTTTCTAGATACATCACACCCAAATCATTTCAACACACATTGCCTGAACTTGTAATGTGCAGAAACTTACAGTAAATAAGACTTTTCCTTTAACAAGAAAAGCCAAAGACTTCAATACCAAGAATATGAAAGTTAAAATTTTAAATTACTGGACAATTTATCTATTGTTTGTAGAACAAAAATAGAGTGAAAAGCCTTAGGTAGGTATCATATTATCATTTTACATGAATAAGAAATTCTATATGGCATTATATTATGTGAGAAGAATAATGAGAAATAGAGAATAAAAACCTGTCATCAGCTACCTTTTTTTTTTTTAAGAATAAGTCTGTCAGATGTAAGTAGATTTTAGTTGCCTTAAGCTTCTAACACAGAAAAAAAACCCTTGGTTTTTGGTAAAGTCTCCTCAATCTTCAGGTCCACTGAGTGTATCTCCATTGACTATACAGACTTGACACAGGTAGCTCACATTAAGACTGCGACATTTCAGTGCCTGGGTCTGGACCTGAGGAGTGCCCTGAAGGCTCAGTTTAGTTGCCCATTCCTATGTGACTACTGACACCTGAGATTCCCTAAAGGTGGGCAGACAGAACCCTTGACTTACCAGAGACAGGATGACTTTTTCTACCTTAAATCAGTATACTTATTCATCTAGACTCTCAATGCCTTTTTGCATTTATTTGGGGAAAGGTACAGCTAACATAGACAAGGCTCCCTCAGAACTTCACTTGGTTCTCCACTGTTTTTCTAAAATTCTAGCAAGAGATTTGCAGGTTGTTGTGTTAAAAAAAATGTTGGTTTTGATACAATATATTGATGAATTATTGGTAGCCAAGGAATCTTGTATAACTGACACCCATTCCTTACTGTTTGCCTCAGCTGAAAAAGGCCATTGGGACTCTCCACATAAGTTACAATTTTTATAACAGAAGCACCGAACACCTGAGTTACATTCTCCAACAAGAGGAACAGTGTTTATCTGAAAACCATATTAAAACCATTCAAAATCTACCATGAGCAGGTACTAAAAACAAACTCAAGCCTTTTTAGGAGCAGTTTCATAGCTACCTTGCTCAGCTCTGAACCGCACTGCAGGATTCATGCCCTGGTTAAAAAATTTCTTTCTCTTGCTTTCTCTCTATTGCAGCTTCTAGCTGGTGAGTAACTATTGAGACCACGCTTAGTATACCTGGCACACGAACTAAAGAGAGCAGAGAATCTACATTACCCCAGTAGATGCCCTAATACATTTGGAAGTCACTTCACTATAAACAGTCACTCAAATGCTTTAAGAAAAAGGAATTTTTAAGTTAGTACTTACCTTCTGGCCTCAACTCAGCTTCCACCCAGCACAGGCAGGTTCCCTCCGGGTGATTAAACTTTGGAGCTTGGGGGAGTTTCCAGCTATACCCAATTAGAGAGAAAATCTCCCATGGCTGTTAAGCTGGCACTATCCAGCTTAAAGACATATGTCTCTGAAAATTGCCATCCAAGGCAGAGACTTTCTTTTTCAGTTTGCCGATTTGACTATGCCATGGGGGTAGCCTCATAGTTTCTACAGTAGCCATCTATGCAAACTACTGTCTTGGAATTACTGGAGCTTTTTACCCAAATACTAGAGCGAGACACTTTAATATACTAAGAAAATTACAGATTTTTCTGGGTCATTTTTAGGGTAATAGTAACCATTTAAAGACTAACTGCTGACATTTCTAGGCATATTTCACTATTTAACAGCAACCCAGGTTTTTATTTCCACAGAAAAGATACCCAAAGAATAGGATAACAATGTTCAATTACTTAGAAGTACAGTTTGCTGGTGTCAAACTTAAAGTTGGTATAAAAAATAGATGGGTAGTTTATGTCACTAATCACCCCATGTCTTAAGGCAACCGCATTAATTTTGGAAATTGAGTGTATGTGGCTGATGCTCAGTTAGACATGAAATGAACTATGATTTTCCTACCCTGTTTCCATGAAAAGTAACTGCTTCAGATTTGTTACAGACATTTCAGGGGAAAATATGAAAACTGAAAGTGGGTGTGAATGGGAAATGGGTTTTTGGTGGCAAAGATCAGGTTCTCACCTCTAACATAGACCCATTTGTGATGCTGGGCATCACTTTACACCCCTGCAGCAGATGTCAGCACAGCTAATCTGAAAATCTGCTCACAGAACCCATGCTGTCATCAAAAATTGTGTTTATCAGTCTAAAGCCATGGCTGTACTAACACAGCATCTCAAGGTGGGGAATCTCAGGACAAAAATCTCTAGTGACTACCTTGAGGAAATCCCTCCAAAGCTGCTACTTTCTTTTTTCCCCACAGTTGGAGTTTGGTTATGGTTTCTCTGCCTGGCAGTTGCTGGCAGACTCATCTAGAGGATGCATTTCCACTAGTGGCTTCTCACAAATTTGTAATTTACATGCTTCAAAGGTTGATGATGTCAGAAAAAAACTTACTGTATGGTGCTTCTTTATACTTTGCCTAATTTTAACTCTCTCAGGTCCATCATTCACTGAATAAAGCACCACACTAAATGTACATTTCTGTACTGTGTCTATGTCAGGGCCAGTTACCACCCCCAGAAAATTCCCCAGGTATGGGTTGGAAGTCCAGCATAGGCCCAGAACTGTTCCCAGCAGGCAGATGGGTACAGCACCCTATTCTGGAAGCTAGGGCTGTAGTGTAAATGCATGCTGCATCACGCTAGCTGGCAGCGGTGCCAGCCAACGGTCCCCATATGCCTAAAGCACTAATGTAGATGCGGCTACAGTAGGAGTGTGGCACATGCAGGACAGGACAGCTGAGTAAGAAAGGAGCATTTTTGCATATTTGTCCATGATGGCAGCGCTGAATCAAGATTAATCTATTCTTCCTTTTGAGGTCTTTGATAACAGCATACACCTGAGTGCAAAAGTTGGTTCAGGAGCAGTGACCACAGAAAAGCATGCAAGTAACCATTGTCTCCTTGTCTTTTCTGCAGTCTCAAATGCTGCCAATGGCAGCAATAGGCTTGATGGCAAAGAAGAAGGGGAAGAAGAGGTCTCTGATTTGACGCTCAGAGATGAGTGGTCAAGAAAAGCATTCTGATCCTTTTTGGATTTTCTGAATTTGGCCACATCCAACTTTAACTGTTGTTCCCCTTCCACACACTCCTATTTGCCAGAAACCTTCCCCCTTGTTCTCTCTTTATTTTGCTTCCAGCACAGCCTTTCATAATGTAACTGTAAATCTCCCTTGACTTGACATCTAAAGGTATTGCATCAATGAGGTTACTATCATCTATAACTTGAATAGCTGGTCTGTAAACCTCTAGAGTAGAAAAGAAAAGAAGTTTATTTTATTAATAATTTGTTAAGCCACACCTGTGAGTATTCAGGCAGGTGGCATGGAGCCCAGATGCCACTTAAGTGATCTTGGGATTGGCATAGGCAGAACTTAAATAGTACATAAACCATGCCCTGGTATGTCAGGCTCCCACTGTGCTCTGCAGACACACTTCATTGTGCTGTAGGTTAAACAAGTCCAAAGTCTTCTTGAACGTACTTGCCTGCAGTCCTCACAAACCACTAAACTGGCCTGGGGGACCACCTGATGTCAGCTTCCAGCAGTGTCATCTCAGAGGCGAGAACAGGTTATATGACTGACTGCCACTAGGGAATTAAACAAGGGCGGTTAGGATCCTCCCCATGCTGCTTATCAAGCTCCTAAACTGAAGCATACCACCATTGTGATAAAAAATTAGAGTCCACATAAATAGTTAGAACAAGTCATGCATCACTCAAACCTAGACTTGCTGCAAAACTTCAGCAACTGCTCTGTTTCTGTCCTGGAAGCTTTACTGGTTTACTTTACACCCAAGGACAAAGTTAACCAAGCTTGTATTGACCCTCGCACGTATTTCTGTGAGCTGTTTGGCACTTACCTGCACCACTGGCACAGAGAAGTCTGAACACTGTAATCCTAATTCTGATTTACACCCATTGTGCTGCTGGCAGGGAGAGCTTAAATGGAGTGTCTGTTTACAGAACGTTATTTGGATTGTCTAGTCATTATTGATATAAATATAAATATCTCAACACGGTCAAAAGAATGATTTATATAGGTGCAAGACAGGCAATATCAAGGCTTCAAAGCCAACTGGAAAACAGTTGTACTTAGTACAAATTTCATTGTGAAATATTCTTCTTAAATAACTCAAAATGACTTCATCTTTTGATAGAAACTTGTGTATGTTTCCCCTATTTGGTCTCTGGTGTGTGCTGTGAAACTTTCTAGGACTCTCAGTTTGTGTGTTGTTACAACTACAACTAATAATAATCTAAGCTTAGGTTTAAATAATCCTTTTATTTTCAAAAGAGAATGTAAAGAAGCAAAGCAGATATTGCAGTCCTATTTTTATCTGCTGTTGACCAACTATATAGCTAGACAACAATTTGGGGTTTTTTCCCAGTAAAAAAGGGGGGTTTGCAATAAAAAATATTTAAATTGATCCCTTGAATAAATTTAATATAATCTCTTATTCTGTAAAACATTTTTTGTTTGTTTTGGTCCTTTTTTAAATAAAACCAGACTTATTTATACATCTTAGACAGGGAGAAATAGGTTTTATTTCTTCTATTATAAAACACTTTTGTTTTCACTGAAGTACGAGTCCTTCTCTGTCTCTCCTACTTTGACTTCACGCATAAGAAATATCTAATAATTTTATCTAACATTTTTTTTAACAAATTGAACTGTAATTCACTGCTCACATGCATTTCTCAGCTTTGCTTTTTCATTTTCTTCCTTTCGTATTTTACTTTGTTGGCTGTGTTTCCCTACGCTCACTTTATTACTTCTGCATTGCGTAAGAGCGCATTTTAAGTTTTCTTCCTCAAAACTTCCAATGAATATGGGTATATTACTATTTCATTTAATTACTTACAGAAAAGGCAACTCTGAGGGAATGGAGGGCACTTTCTCTTCTACATCAGGATAGCTTCAATCAGTTGCTGGACTTCCACCCACAGAAGTTTGACAGACATGAAAGATGGGTAAGTAGCTTGATTCAAGAGGAAAAAGGCTTACAAGAATTAAAAAACATTTTACAGTTTTGCTCCAGTACAGAGTTGATGGAGATATTAATGACCTAAACCTACATTTCAGGTTTATTTCTGCATCCCTGGACAGTTTTATAAATTGCATATGTACACTAGCTGCTACATTTCCATAAAAACTACAAATAAAAAATGATCAGAAGAAACAGTAGGTATGGTATAAGATACATTAGAAGTGGAGGGAAAGATACATGGTTAGTCATATGTGCGCTGGGTCAGATACGAATCTTCACTTGCTTTTGTTCACTTGTTCTCAAGGAGAGGTTTTCAGTGCAAGTTTGATAATGGAATAGGAATCTGGTTCATCTTGCCCAGCTCGTTAGCAGCACTAGAGACTATAGGCTCGGTGCTCACTCCACAAAAGCAACATCTCACTTATACATAAGCCTCTTTTCATCAGTCTGCGCAGTGGGAGGTTAAATTGAATGTAAGCATACAGAGAACTGAACTGCCTTTGCCATAGCAGGAATATTAAAAGAAGGCTTTGATGTGCTTGAGAACCATATTGAAACAGTGAACAGTCTTTACATACAAGATAATGAAGTTGTAATAAGTAAAATACAGTAAATACATTCATGTTAGAAAAACGTTCACGGGGCTATGTTTCACTGCTGAATGTGGAGACTCCTAATCTTCTACACAGGAAAAAGCAGAAAAGACAGATCAGTCTTTAGGACTGAAACCTATACACTGGTCTTCAGTAGTCTGGCTTGAAGAGGCATCCCTCTTGCTTCAAGGGGAACCAGGACACTATATAACTAGTGAAGTCTAACTCCATCCCTTTTGTAGGACAAAGATGACCTCTGGATCCTGGAGATGTACGTTCTCTAGCCTCAACCCTGCACTGCTTCATATTAGCGCCTATTGCTATTAGCAAGAAAGTACCATGGCCCTGTCACAGCACTCTCCAAACTATCAAGCAGCAACAAGGTCTTTCCCCATCTCATACCAGCACACTCTCCATCCAGCCCCTCTGCAGCCTTCTCCTCATATAGCCTCATCCAGAGGACACTCTCTTTTCTCTTAATTCTTCCTCTCTCTACTTCTCCCTCAGCTGCTCCCTCTTCATTGGCTCCCAACCACTTCACTTAACCAGCCACAGCTGCACCTTATCTCCATCGGCCAACCCACCACCCCTGAAACCAGCCCACAGTTGTATATTATCAATGCTAATTAACCCAGCTTCATTCTTCTACATGGCCCAAGAAAAATAAACACTGTGCTTGTTTGATTGAGGTTAAGATACTCCTGTTACACCATTGTTTTGTTGTGCGTGCCTACTTTGTGAGAACTTAAACTTAGAATGAGATACTCTGCAAAGTGTGAGAGTTAATGCTGTTCATTTCAAAGCTGTCTCTGTGCAACCCCTTCTTAGAGAAACTTTCTCAGAAATAATTGTTCAAAGCAAGTTTTCAGAGGAATCCAGAACAAACAGTTGTCTGCTAGATCACCCCTTGAGTAAAGTTCTCCTACAGCAAAACTATCTGCTGAATAATAGCAAGAATTAAATCAAGTAGTTACTTCCTTGCTTGAAAAAGCAAGCAGGGGCATGATCTATGCTTAAACTAATGTTTATCCAAGTATGCTAGCACAGTTGGGATCATATGTGCTAAGCTATAGCATTTAAGGCTGAAAGAGGTGAAGATATTTTTCTCTTGCCAGAAAGGATAACGTTTCCATTCCATCTTCTCTTGGATGATGTTTCCAGGCCTGAGATCCAATGGTTCTGCTGCAGTGTAGAAATTGGTCTGAAATAGTAGTAGTTGTAGGGCAAGCAACATAAATGAATTGCAACCTGCAGCATAACCAGAAAATTGTCCCCAGTTCTGCATTAGAAGTGATGCCTATAGCTAGGTACTTCATGGGTCAATGTCAGAGCTGGACGCTGAGTTATACAACTATGCTATTTCGAAATTTCCATTGGACGTCAAAGTTACATTAACTTTCTTGGATGCCAGTGCCACATTGGGAGATGGTATATGGTTGATTATTCACTATGTCCTTCAGCTCCTCCTCCTCTGAGTTCCTGCTTCTCCCCTCAGTGGGAATTTAGGGAAAGGGAATTTAGCTACAGTAAATGCAAATGTATCTTGTTTATTCATTCCCAGTATGCATGCTGATACTTTTTCTTCCTTGAACCCGCTTCAACCGATTCTTCCAATCATTTGCACCATTTAAAAGCAGGTTATTGTAAAGTAACCGTTAAAGTCAGATACTTCACTAGCTGACGATTAGTTTTCCTTCTTTTGAAAAACTATAGGAAACGGACATTTAAAGGCTATGTATTGAGATAGCCCAATCACATTTTTTCCCCTTGACACAGACACAACATTAAGACTTGGATTTAATTTCACATGAAACCAGAAATTTTCCAACAGCTTTTAGTTGTTCTTCCCCCAGCTTCTAAACCATGCACTTTTTGCAGGGCTGTGGAACACCATGCAATCACAGATAACATCAATGGCAGATCTTATTTTGCAGCGAAAAGTTAAAAACTAACCATTGCTTTCCAGAAAGTTTTCTGTTTACAGAAGTAGTTTAACATTTACATGCCAGTCACCTCTTGAATATGTGTATTAATCTTTTACTAAAGCTCAATAAACCTCTGCCTCAAATATTTTTGTGTAAAAATAATTAATTTGGAACAAATCAGTTGGCTTGTGTCTAACTGGCCTGTCATGCTCACTGCAAATTGTGTCACTGAGGCACACAGGTGATTCTCTGGGTGTGCAAGTACACAATTAATTCTAGATGTATCTAAGCTACTATAATAAATTCAAGAAGAGTAATACTGTTACAGTACAGGGCTCTCTCCCTCACGTCCTTCCTGTAGAGGTTGTACTTCGCTGCTATGTAGCTGAGGACGGCTCTAGTCTGCACCATCTTCACCCCCATCAACCACCATGGGCACTTGCTGAAACAGCAGGCATCCACCTATAGGGAAAAACACACGTTATTCTACTGGATCTAGTAACCACGTCAGATTTCTTGCTGTCTTCAGATCATTACTTTTATGGTTAGCTTGCTGTAGGTAGTCATTATATTAAACTGGAGTTCTTCCATGCAAACAATAAATTACAGTGGTGCAGACAAATTAACTGCAGAACACAATTATTTTGGATTAGTTGAAGTTGCAGTCAGTCAGTTGAAGTAGCAGTCACTGAAGTTGCAGTCAGGACAACGTACAGCAACTTTTATGCTGAAATTGAAACAATACAGTGAAGACAATCACACTAAACACCAACTGAGTAAAAACTGTCTAATTCTAAATACATTAAAAAAAAAAATCGGTTCCATTATTTAGAACACAGTTGAAGCAAATATCATATTCCCAAATTCCTCTCTTATAACCAGTATCTTAAGCTAAATCAGGACATTCAGTGAAGGTTTAAAGATATGTTTTTTCCAAGCTCCTGAAGCCCAGGGTAAGTTTGTGGCACCAGATGGGACACGTAAACAAATGGAGAACAGAACAAACCAGAGGCATGGGAAACTCTCTGGGTTGGAAAGACATTCAATTTTCAATTGCATCTGTCCACATATAGGAAAAAAAGCAGCAGCTGCAGCTGTTAACAGCTCTCAGTCTTACTCCCCTCTCTGCTGTGTGGAAAGAAAGTCACACACAGTCTTCCAAGTCTTCTCTTCACGTGTCTTCTCTGAGACTAAGTCTGGTCACACTTGAGGTTTCATGCGGACTCACCTTACAGGAGCTTCTCATACTGTTCTTGGGTTTCCAAAAACTCTTTTTCAAACTGAAAAAAGGGAATGACGAAGAAGAGGAAATGAGTGGATTTTTCACATTTCTAGAACAGATAAACTTTTAAAGCATCGTAAAAGGGAGAGAATATATATCATGATTCCTTCCATTCCAGATATGGCTCTAAGGGAGAAAGTACCAAGGGCAGAAGCACTGGCCAAACCTCTTGGACTGGGCTGCTAAAGGCAACCCTAGCAGAAAAACAGGCCAAAAGAACTGGAGTGAGGATGGCTTGTTTGGTATTGAACAGGTAATTTAATGTGAAATAGTCAACAATACAGACTAGGCTGTCCTTAAAATGCTTTCTAGTATGTGAAAAAAAGACCTCAGTTGTGGGATATTTTGATTTGGGAGCTAGACAGGAACAAATTCTTAGGAAGTTAAAACAAAACTTTTACAAAATAATGTAAATAAACTTCCAGCAGGAAGTTTAGTATAGAAGCATGTTTAGGATACCTGAAGATGAATTATCCACTAAATGAGAAACAAAAAGGTACAGAATGGCCTGTAATCAGAATGACGTAGTTATATTTGATATGGATGACAATGGCTGGTCCAATCACTGATATTTATGGAGGAACTGAGTTCAAGAATAAGGCACCAAAATTAGATGTCTACATGTAAGTGTTTGCATGTGCCATTCATGTCTATAGGCAATGTAGGCCACGGAGGCTAGAAAATGATTGAGCTTACCAATAGATACCTAGCTATGGAGTCCCAAGGAACCTTCCTCAGTTAACCTCTCTCAGAACATCTGCACAACTTATGTTAATTATTAAGATTTGCTATATTAGGGAAACCCCAGAAGATCAGGCATAATAATACAATGCCAATGTCCAACTATAGTAAGAGTGATCACAGAATCTGAAATACAGAACCTGGGTTTCTTCTAGTGAAAAGCCAGGAAAAGATTATCTCAAGGAAAAATGTAATAATTGGCACCTATCAACAGGTGGGGATTTTTTAATATTAAAAAAAAAAAAGAGAGAGAGGGAATTAAAACATAGGAACAAATGATGCAGGGAAGTAGCCAGTTATATCTTCTGTAAGGCCTTCAAATAAGGACTGGTGATCTTTTTGAAAAACTCTTATTCCTTGGCTCACAACAGGGGTAACCGTATGAAGCGCACCAGCCTATTGCATAAAAGAGGACACTCGGAGCAGCTACTAGTCCTTTCCATCCTCAAACTGAATTATCAGTTTATCACCAAGATAGATGGCAAATGAATAAGTAAATTATATCCCATTAAAAAAAAAAATATTTTAAAGTGGTGTCTTGCTTCTCTGGTTTACCCAAATGTATTTCTTCCTGCTCTAAAATTTTTAATTTCCTTACACATGTGGGCCACTTCACCCTGTTAAGCTTCATCTAAATGATGCAAGTAAGACAAAAATATATTTCATGCTATAGCTTACTATGGAGGATGCAGCCAGTGGAGGTAAAAATAAAATAAAAATCTGTGTGAGCATCCAACTGAAAACAGAAAGACTAGAGAAAACATATTTGTTGCTGGTTTATTTGGCACAGATAATACTTGTTATGCAGGAACACATCTATCATTCAGCTCAACAGCTCTGGGTCAGTAATCGAACACTTAATTAAGCATTGCACATTCTTGCATTAAGCAAGAAACTGGATTACAGTGTCATTGCTCAGAAGACATGTAACTTGAGGCCATACTTTTGTGTGCCTAAGAGTGTTTAATTACACTGAATAGCCAATGCTCATTTACTATTTTATCTTGGGATACCTTTTCATTTTTGGTTAGTAAGCTGTGATCTGCCTCAAAGACAAGCTTACCAATGTGCAACTTAAAGTAAAAAACACTAAACCAAACCTCAACGCCAACTGCAGCTAACAACCAACAAACTGACTTCGTCTTGCCTCTTCCATCAAAGTAGTAAAGTTTTGGTTTTCCAGCCATGACTTCAAACTTCCTAGAAGTGTTATAAAAGATAATGTTAGTAATGACACAAAAATCTGATGGCAGCTGGGATAAAGGTTCACAGGTCACTCATGATAAAAATTTAAGTCTATGTTTGACAAAACACTTCAGTAAAGTTTCAGTCTACACTGACTTGGTTTTATGCTGCACATAAAGTCACAGTATTTCATAGTGTTTTCATACCCCTGAAAGTCAGGAAAAGTAAGTATCAAGTTGCTAAGTAGGAGATAACAGAAAAAAATAGTCACCCCTAAGGAAGTCCTTAAAACTTTTAGAAGATATAAGTTTTAGCACTAGAGTTACTCAATCAGCACTGAAAGCCAAGTTTTGATCAAAAGGGAGAAGAGGAAGTTACAAATCTGGCAGCCCTTATATCAAAGAATGCCAAAAGTATCTAAACATTAACTCTATGCATACTGAGGTGAAGTATGGGAACCTATTTTCAAAGCCTCTCACTTTTCTTTCCAGCTGGGGTGATCCAGGGTATGTGATACAGAATCGGCAGAAGCTTCCTTCAAAAGAATGAGCAGTTTTGTCTGTAATAATCCAGATTAAAATATGAAAATTCAGACTGTTACACTACTTCTACTGGTTGCATTTCTCTCTAGTAATAAACCTGTTGCTAAGCAAAACTTTTATAGACTTTTCAGTTAACCAAATACACCATGCTTTGCAAGCAACATTTTAGTTCTTGAATGGCTTAATAAACAAGGCTATTAATTGTTATTCCTGTCTCAGCAGGAATTGGGTCCACTGTAGAGCCATAAACCAAAGGAGCATTAAATTTAATTATACTGGTATTTCATATGCAGAACTCTGTAATAGCAACTCCTTGCTGCAACTGAGAGCTGTTTTCTCTCTGTGGGGAGATTTCTTGTCACTCCAATCCACAGTTCAAGAACTGGAAAAGAGGCTGTTGGCATGCAAACAATAATCTGCAGTCCCCGATGTTGCAAGAGCTCCTTCATAAACAGAAGGGAAAAGTGACCTTTGAAAGACCTTGAGCACATGAGGCAAGCAATCAACTTGTTAGCCAATAGGCCTGAAAACAGAACACAAAATACAAGACTGCATCTGGCCATGGGAATTCAAAGGGGCCAGGCTATTTGGCCCTTCATGTCTGCTTAGTGGCCTCCATTTCTTCTTGGGTAAGTCACTGGGAACTAAAACATTGCTGAGTAGTATCTATACTGCTAACAAATTTAGGAGTGCATGAGAAACAGGAAAAAAGGACTACAGGAAAGTATTGGTGTGAACTGCAAGTAAGAACAGAACGAAACAGGAGTTGCTTGTAATACAACTAAATTCACAGAAGAAAAAAGAAACTAAAGGTGATTTTTCATATGAAGATTAAAAATTTAAATGAACAAAAGTCACCTTTCTTCAGCGCCCCTTCCTAAGACATGCTCCTAGCAGGCCAACTGACACGTCACAGGAGATCAGCAAGTTGCTTTTGCCAAGCACACACCAAGGCAGCAGAGATAAACAGAAAGTACAGACATGGTGGATGTTTATCTTGTAAATACAGGGGGATCAGCAAACTTTGAAGACAGCTGTAGCATTCTGTTTCCTAAGACTCAGCCTGCCATGCAGTATTGGAATAGAAAGTCCAATGTGTTAACTGAAATCTGATGGAAAGACAGCAGCCCCCTCTTGGGATGGGCAAAGAGCTGCTTCTTTCCCAGCTCTTCTTGCCAGAAGGAGAGAAAACGGCAATTTGCAGTAAGGAGCTGCTATTGCAGGTAGGCTGCTGGCCATTCCCCTCAGCCTGGTATCTCATCAGCAGAAGGACTTTGGGAAGAAAGGATCTGAATTTACACCTTTGTTGTGATTTATGAAGGCCGCCTGGGCTAACAGGGGGAAAGAGGGAACGTGAGTATCTGTGCAAGAAGTCATTGCTGCCACCCTAGCCACACAGACCACAAGAACATTGGTGAAGAGGGCCTGGAGACCAGCTGTGCCTGGCACATCCTGCAGATCCAAGACTCCAGGACCCGATTGTCACTGCTTGCCTTCAGCCGCCCTGTTCCACCCCCTCTCACGGAACACCAGCCTCCGGGGGAAAGCCCCCCGCTCAGCTACGACAGGCAGTAACCTCCCGGGCCATCGGCTACAACCCTGCCCATTCACGGCAAGTTCTGTGTAGACACGGGATGAAGCGCGGTTCATGCTATTAAAGGGGGAAGCTGCCATGCTGGTGGTGGTGGGGTGAGGGCCTGAAGGCCAAAGCAGAAGAAAGCGAGCTCCCACGGGATGGGAAGTGCTGCAGTAAGCGCTCCTTGCACAAGTGCTCCTTAAGCCCAGGGCAGGCAGCCTGTGGCCAGGGAGGTTCTCCCCGACCAGCCACCCCAATGCCAGCCCAGCCCCCCCAGCCCCCCATGCCACCAGAGCCAAGCGAGCCAGGGGACACCAGGGTGGTGATAGGAAAAGAGAAGTCACAGAAACCCACGGTATTCACACCGAGTATTAATAAATAAATAAATGAAAACCTAAAAGCAAGCGAACATACACGGCTTTTAACGAGCGAGCCAGCACCGGCTCCCGCCGCGGGGCTGCCACCCCGCGAGGGAAGGAGCCGGGCCCGGCCGGGCCGGAGGCCGGCACACACCCACCTGCCCGCTCACGCTGCCACGGCACCGCCTCCAGCGGGACAGCCGCCAATAGCAAGAGTTTATTTTGCATATTTCGCAAAGGCTTCTGGGAGAAACATGAAACAAAAAAAGTCAACAATAATCGGATTTTAAACTTCTTAGACCGAAACTGCTTATACTATAAGAGGTGGTTGCATGGCGTGGGTCAAGGAATTGTCAGTCTCGACTTGTCGCCATGACCCGAAGATATTTTAGATTCTGACCCTTATATAGCGTTTGGGGCCAGCTCATGTTCTGGATGTGAGGGCGATCTGGCTGCGACATCTGTCACCCCATTGATCGCCAGGGTTGATTCGGCTGATCTGGCTGGCTAGGCGGGTGTCCCCTTCCTCCCTCACCGCTCCATGTGCGTCCCTCCCGAAGCTGCGCGCTCGGTCGAAGAGGACGACCTTCCCCGATAGAGACGTACCGTTCATCGGTCAAGGGTATACGGTAGCTGCGCTCCCCTGCTAGAACCTCCAAACAAGCTCAAGGTCCATTTGTAGGAGAACGTAGGGTAGTCAAGCTTCCAAGACTGCAGACACATCCAAGTGAGGCACTGCATGGGGCAGTCTGCCATTGTTTTGTGAGCCGCACCCACGGAAATGACCCCGTTTCTAACGTTCTTTACGGCTCTTTACGGTTCTTTACGGCACTGCGGGGCGCGAGGGTGGGCAGTGCATGCAATGTGGAAGTCTTAATTAATCTAATTAAAAAAGCCAGACTGAAGTGCTTCTATTAAAACTGGTTAAAAGCAGGACTCTCGTCTGTCAGTATTTCTTCAAGAGTAACTTTATTCTGGGCAGGAGACGTGACAGAGAAGGAACGAAACCAAACATTTATACATATTCGAACAAAACCACTGAATAAACAAAAGCCATTATTTCTTTACTCAACTCTGACAATTCCACCCTCTCCTTCCACATATGTACAAAAATGTTCTTTTAGTATTTGTTTTCCTCCTCACATTATGGCAACCTACTCACATCAACATAGAAGTGGGTTTTCTGGCTTGGTTTGGGGTTTTTTTTGCGGGGGGGTTGGTTTTTTTTTCTAACATCATGGCACTTACACAATTCTTTTACAAAAATCTGGATTACAGAGCTGAATGAGTCCACTGCCAGGCTCCTTTACTTCCAACAGTCATTATTACACATTATGCATAAGCCTGAGAAAATGTAAACAGTAGGATTCTAAAAACATTTTGCATAAAGATGCTGCTAAATATTAAAGCACAAAGTAGCAGGTTACATAGGATAAATTCTCAGATAGCGCTGCTTGTCCAGATTTCAGTATGAGACCTACATCTTTTCCATATCTATATTGCACACACAGACAGCACAGTAAAATACATAGCTCAGTCAACTCAGACCTTACTCGAAAATAATTTTTTCCAACTTCATTATGAATTTTCTTGATTAAAGGCTACAAGTGCTGCCATTATACTTTGCTAATTTTCTGTCCCACCAAGTTAAACCTAGCAGAAGTGATTCTGAATATCAAGATTAGCAGCCTTTTTTTCCAAAATAAAGGCTTTAATTTGGGAGAGGAGGAGGTAAGCCAAAATAAAAAAAGCACTACTACTTTTTCCAGCCTGTTTGCTGGACCGATCAAACCCTGAATGCTATTGTCAAGAAAATCTCTGCAGGGTTGATAAAGGTTCAGAGATTACAGGCCAGGCTCAGATTCATCCTGTATCACTTTTAACACATGGAGTAGCCCCCATCCTTAGTGCAGAGATCCAGGCATCTCAAGAGGGTTACTAAGTTCTCAGGTGAACCAAATTTCTCTTGAGATGGTTCTCACTCACCACTGGTTTAAAGAGTTAGCTCACAACAAAGGAGCTGATGCTTAGGTGCCTGCAGCTAGGTAGGATGAATACAAGCCTCAGCAGCCTGTTCTTGTGACTTGTTCATCTCCTGCTTCCAGTAGTAGAAATTCAGTGTATGCAACAGTTAAATTGCCTACTTAGGTCTAGGAAAACTTAGGACAGGTTCAGGGTGTTCCCCTCTTGAGACAAATTATTCAGTGATAAAATAAATTAAATGATATCTAGACATAAATACAGATATTTATTTCCACCAAGAGAAGCAACTTTCTTTCCAGTTCTAACACAAATTTACATGTTTCCCTTTCCATTTACCCAAAGGCACCATCAGTGTGTGCCATAGAAATCAAATGGCTGCTTTAATTTACTGCTATGCATTGGCATCACTGCTTTGGAAGCAGTTAGGTATGGTTTGGAGTCTACTCGCTATGAACAAATAACGGAGTAGCTCGACACATAACACATCCTTGGCATATGTAAGTCTTACATGCGTACTTTTTTTTAATGCATAGACCCTTTTGCTCCCTTTTTGACTCGTACTGTCTGTCTCACTGTGGACCGAGCCCATAATAGCAAACAGTGAGCGGTGCTCCTCATGGTTCCCCCCGTAGCACTGAGCCAGCAGCCTACTCTAGGGTACAGTTTCCTCCAAGTCCCACAGGTTCTCTACAGGAGTACTGAAAAGGCCAGCGTGCATTACCAGTCTCCAGTCCACAGTGGCTGCCCCTTGTGGGGTACCGGCAGATCCCACGGAGAGGGTCTCACTAACACACTGTCATTCAGCTCCTTTCAAATGGCTGGATGCTGAGAACCATACCTGTTCGGATCCCTTTAGACTAGGTTTAAGTCTGACAAATATACAATTTGCCCGATCTGTTCATAAAATGAGCTCAGACAGGTGAACATTTCTGTACGCTTCTGCAGGAAGATGCATTTTTACGCACACTTTAGCTTTGGTGGTGCTGTTCCAAAACACAACTATAAAAGGTGTTCTCCCACAGAACTGTTCTTTCTTCTGTGGAAGGATGTGCAGGAACATCCAAATTCTGGCTGTGATCTAAACTAATCTTTTGCTGACGGCTGGACTCTGGCATTCCTTTCCAGAGCAGCATTAAACCAGGCAATGCAGCGATTTTCTCTTCCCTATAACCTGATAAATAATTTTCTCTCATAAACTGAGTTAAACTGCTCTTTAAACAGCTGTATCAGTTTCTGTGAAATCAACTACAATTTTAGAATGTTTTTTAGCAGGACCAGGTAAGGTTCCATTTTTTGCAGTAGAGCCTGGAGGACTAATTTACAGAAGCTGACATACTCTTCACATTGTAAGTGAAGATGTATTGAAGAGAAGAACTATCTTAAACTGACTAATTTCCTTTGGATTTTTTTTTCCCCACAAGTGATTTAAAGCAGTTGTGAAAATTAAGTCGGCTGCATAGATATTGTTTCCTTAAACTCTGCTGCTGGTATATCACTAATACTTTGTTACTCTGAAACCAGCTTTATAATTGTTAATACTGTCTTAAATATGTCTTCAGATCTTATATTCCCAACAAGAAAAAAAGAAGAAACAATCTGATTTTTCTCCTTATAAATCATCAGAACATTTAAATGAATTTAACAGAGGTAGGTCCACATTCTATTTCAAAGTGAACAATGCCAAGAAGCAACTCTGAAGCAGGACAAAAGAGCGCTGTGTCAGAACACAGATCTACAGAAGGGTTTTCACCCTTCACCGAACAAGGAGATTCCCCAAATTTGGTTAAAGCCCAAGAATGGAGCTGGAACGCTGGAAGCAGTCCAAAAACTCCTTTAAAGGCCAAATAAATGAAAAATAAGAAGCACCCCCCCGACCTTCAGCAGTCTCTGAGTGCAAATGAGAGTTTAGACTGTTAGTCACTCATTCCTTTGATGTCAGTACAAAGCAAATGAGCACAGGACAACAGAAGCATGGCATCAAGATGTGGCTTCGCTGAAATTATACAGCCTTATTTAGCACATAAACTTCAGAAAATGTCTAATGAATGCCCCTTCCTCAGTACTTCTCTTCCACTGCAATATTGCACCACTTTGCTTTTTTTTACCCACTTTTATAAAAAAATTGATTCTAATAAAGGAAAAGTTCAATTTTTAAAAAGTTCATTATAAAAATTTATCATATAAAAATGCCAAACCCCCTAAGCCATATATACAAAATGTATCAGATTTATGAAAATAACCGGACCCAATTATATAACAAAACAATTTATACAAAAAGGTACAAGACTGCATTCAAATTAATACAAATAAAAGTAAAAAACCCTTCAAAATGACTCATTCATAGAAGATCTGTTTCTTTCAAATTTACAGGTATATAAATCAGTATCAAATTGTCTCATGTTAACAACCATTTAACGGGAAACACGCACTGGTTCAGAGAGTATTTCCACACGTCACCGGTGAGCACCATACTTTGCAGACCAGTCAACACGCCCATGGATTGGCTGAGCTGGTGGGGGGAGAGGCATTAACCTTGGTGTGCTTTTTGTAGGCGAGTTGAACGATGGCCGCCCAAGATGCGGTCTTACTGACTTCAGAGAAGAATAATCTAAAGGACAAAAGAAAATGCCATGAGATAACAGTTCAGTGAGTAGCTGTTCATATTGAGCAATAAGTGGATGCAGGTCCAGCTCCTTATTTCTTCAGGATATAAGCCTCCTTTTTTAATAGAATTTGTTGATGTGAAACAATAGTGGATCCAATCCCTAAAACCTTATCAGACAAGGAGTATTTATATCATGGATCTCACAAATGTGAATTCTGTGCCAGCTCTCACAGCAACCTCTAGGTCCCACTGAAATATGCTGTGGATAAACCCACGTATATCATAAACAAAGTAGAAATAAACCAAATCCTTCTCCCTATGGAGTTCTGCAAGATTACAAACTGTAGTTCCAGTCAGTCAAATATTTACAAACAAAGTAAAGCAAAGATAAATAGTTCAGTGCTGCATATATACAGCATTACCAGAGTAATGAGCAAGGGACCAAGACAACTTTGGTACTATACTTACTAGAAGATGGATCCACAACTGGTGCCAACTGAACCCTCTGCCCAGCAGAGCCTACTTCCTTCTTCAGAAATGAAGGGACATAACCACTAGTTAGACCACTTGATCCTAAGGGCCCTGAAAGAAATGGCAAGGAACACCTGAGCTCAAAACAATGGATCTCCCATACTATCAACAGATGACAAAGGTGTGCACAGAGGGGTCATACTCAAGATCAAGCCTCATCACAGACTGATGAAAACGAGAACTTCATTGAAGACACTAGAAATCCACAGATCCCATATATACCTGCGTTCATCAGACTGTCATCATCAGACTGCATTTAAAGATGAAAGGGAAAAAGGGTACAAATTGTACTACTAAAAGGGCAATTTCTGCTTCTCCCTAACTTCTCAGCTTTTTCAAGGTTTCTCAGAGCTTTCTGAACTTAGGAGTTCAGCTGGAATTGTCTTGTTTGACTTTCAGCAGCTGGGTTCTATGGATATACTCACTCCTGATTTCTACGCAGTGAGTCTGGGGCTCTGGTGCCACTCAAAGCTCTTACTGAAGCCAGTAAGAACCCAGCTTAACTGGGATAGATTAATGTTCCAAATTCATAAAGTCAACTAAAAAATTTGTCCCTAAGATGAGCAGGAACAGATTTGACCAACCTGTAGGATAAGCCATAGAAATTGGAACAAAAATAGGTATAAATAAAACAGTGCAGATGGACACTATAAACAAGTTAGCATGCACAGATCAGATCCACTGCATGTATGCCTGTAACATACTAGAACACTAGAGCAGTGCCAAAGCATATTGTGGGAAATGATGGTTGCAAGTTAAAAAGGGAAAATCTAATGATATATGATGCTGCTACAGAAGAAGCAAAAACTTGTAAAAGAGCCAGGAAGGCAACTTGTGCTATGTATATAAAGGTTCTCAGGTAGTTTAGCCATTTACAACATCCTCCCACCTTCACTCTTCAAAGAACAATTTTCTGATTAAACCACATCCAAAATTTTAAGGTTTTTTCTTTTTAAACCAGTTTCTAAAGGCCCAAAACGTTTCTGTTGAATCTTGGACCAAAGAAACAACATATGCAAAACAAGTACTGCGCTGCAGAACTGTATCACATGAAAACCTGAAGGCAAGAGTTAGACAGGAAATACATAGACACAATCTTAAAACATCAATATGTTTAAGTGTATCTGGTAAAATCTAATGTAAAAATCTACAATGAAATAACAGGGATTAAACACCTGAAATACCAAATGCCCCAAAAACATGAAGAAGAAACACTGAAGAGTTTTGCTTTTCGCCTTAGTTTTTCAAAGCTACAATTATATCCCTATTTTAAACAGCATCAATTAAAAGACATGATAACAGATGACTGATTTGCTTTATTCACATAACAAGACTGGTGTATATGGCTAGTTTAATTTAGACCAGCTTCCTCCTCCATGACAGCCATTTATGCACCAGCTGGGCTAAAATAACATGGAAACCTGAAAATAGGACTTACACAAACAGATGAAGGAAACTGAAGGCAAGATGAAGTATTTCAGGTCAAACAGACCTAAGCTGTCCAATCTTCTATGCATATTGTACTTCAAACCAGACTTTTGGGGATTCATTAGAAGAAATGACTATGTTTCAGTTTAAGGTAGTCTCCAAATCCAAGGAACAGTGCTCATAACATATTTTGACAGAAAGACCAGGCATGGTAGCAAGTATCTTTGGAGCTGACAATGTATCAGAAATGGGTGGCCCTGAAAAATAGCTGTCTGGAATTACGGGAACATCACCTAAGCGCAGCTTCTTACCTGAATTCATCCTGTTAATACTTCCTCCCAAACCAGATGCTTTCCCAGGCAAACCAGAACTAGGCCAGGGATTAGACAGAACAGACTCTTTGTTTGAAGTGGAGACTATGGTATTCCTTGTGCTTATTCCTATTGCAAAAATGCAAAAATTACCATGCTGAAATCTCTGTTGTTACTCAGGCTTGCATTCATTCCATCTGATGCACAATCTTAGAGCAGATGTTCAATTCAGCAAACTTAACTAAAACCTTCTCACTCTTAACATGCCTCTGGGTTACTTCCCATCCGCTCATATGGGAACACTATGACTTGACATAGGCCCTAATCCTGCAAAGATAACAGTGTGAGTAGTTCTGCTAGCATCAATGGCTGCTGATATCAAGGGACAAGACCCTTACACTAAGGCCGCAAATATTCTCAAGTTGTAGAAGGTAAACCTTGCTATGTAAATGAAATCTATGCTTTGCATCAAACACAGCATTTTACAGCTTTAACCTAACAGTGACAAGATAACTTGAGAGTAAATAACAGTAGATTACATTTGTCGTAGTACTGGACTCTTCTTTGGTGTATCTACTGAAACCACAGACTGTGGCAGGGTACCTAACATGCAAGGATGCACTCACAATTTATGGTAAAGCAAAAGTAGGCTTGGGATCACGTGTTTTACAACCTCCTCCAGTAATACAACTTTTAGCTACCAAAACTCTTACTTAAGTGATCCAATTTGAAAGTCATTGCAATTAATTGTTTCAGGAAAAAAGACTGATTTTACAATCATGATACCTTCTTGTTTACTTAATTTATTTTGAAGTATGAGTACTACAAGTGAAGGAACAGCTAACACTTCCTTTATAAACAGAAATGATGAAAGAGGATACATTCATATTCAGCTCATTTTAAATACAGGCAGACATGTTGCCCACCTCCTGTACTCATCCTGCCTCAGCACTGGTCTCAGTATAGCAGAAGTTGACATGAAGACTGGCAGGCAATTCCTCTATAGAGACATGGATTTGCATTCTACTTAACTCCAAGCTACAGCAGAGCATACTCCCACTATCAGTTAGCTTCTGTTCATAATATTATATACTTATGAGGTAAACATAGGGCACTTTCTTTCCCAGTCTAAAAGACCAGTCTTATCCTTCTTAGGGAAACAGGGAATACTTTGGCATATTTTCTAACACACTTCAAAGAATAAGAGTATCCAGCAGGAAGAAGTACCATGAATCCTGCCCCCTTCTTGTAAGCAGAATTTATCTCAGTTGCTAGAATGTAGTTTGTATCATTGCCATCTACATTAGCAAAGCTCTTGCTCTCCTCATTTTCTTTAAGCAGTAGCCCCACTCCACAAGCTCAAAGGATAAAGCCTCGTGTACCAATGACTATTTCATATTGCTGTTGGAATTACAGGAAGAAAAAGAAATAAGTATTTTTTACTAACCAGGCAGATACCTAGAATGTCTCAAGTAGTGTTGCTTTGCTGCAGAAACTCGCAAGGTGGGAGTGTCCTGCCGTGGAAAGGTCACATGGGAAGGTGCACTGCTGCCAGAGCCTACAGCATCCACAGGCTTCAGGTCCAAAATGCTTTCAAATCTGTAATCCCAAAATTGCTACACTTAGTCCAATCCTTATAGCATATGTTTAGCCACAGTTGGCCTTCCCATCTCCAGGAACCATTTCCTCATACTGTGTTTGCTACAGCATAAACATACAGACAACAGGGAATATTTTCAGCCTGAAGACATGTAAGTGCCCCTGAAAATCAGATTCACACCTCTTGTTCCCTTATAAATACATTTTAAAGGTTTTATAAATCACTTGTTTTTTCTCTACTGTGTATGATCCATGGAAACTGCAGCTTAGAGTCACCAAAACTAGTTTATATGCATGGAATATGTCAAAATGGTTCATATGTGAAATAAAAGTAGATACTCAAAAGACCAACTTGGGAAGACTTAAGCTAAACAATTTTCAGTGGGGAAAAAATGAACAAGGAATTGTATAGAAGGGTGCACTGCCCATCAAAAAACGCCTTGCAATTCAAAGGTCAGCATCCAACAAGCAGCCAAGGCAAAGCAGGAAAGAGACAAGCTGCATGTCCTTTACTTGCCTAGATATATGTTTCTGGATCCATAGAAAGCATAAAGAGCAACATGATGAGAAGTGAAGCCTAAGGAAGTAAGACCAAACAGCACATGGACATAAAAGAAACAACTTACCTACAAAGAGTTTCATCACTCTGCCTCTTCTTGTTTTTCAAGTCCACCCTGGTGATGGAAGAGCTGAAATCAAGGTCTTCCAAGTCATCCCAGTCTTCAGAACTCTTCACTGTTCTAGCAAGATGTCCCCATCTTCGCCTAGTTTTTGGTTTAAGTTCACCATTTATATTCTCAGTCCCAGCAGATGTTTTCTGTTATAAAGATTGAAAAGAAACAAACCCATGCACTGACACCATAAACCAGGTGACAGAAACAAAGAGGACTTTTTTTCCTGTCTCAAAGAGTAATAGTGGTAGTAGTGCTCTAACAGCAGAATCCTAATCTTTCACTAAACGTGCTAAGAACACAACCTGTAGACACTACTACCTATCTTCTGCATTTCATCTTATAATAAAGTAACTTGCACTGACAGAATAAATTTCTCAAGTCTCAATTCTAATTCTATTTATATTTCACTATACAAACTCCCAACCAATTAGCTCACGCTCAGTTTTTATTCCCTGACCCATCTTAGGAGTACAAAATGGCATACATGTTCCTGTTTCCACAAGCCTGTGCCTAGACATTTACGAAATCTATTTTTCTTGCAGGACAGCACAGGTACAAATTTGTGTCTCTTCAGCCACTTAAAGTATCAGTACATTTCAACCTTGTGTGACTCTGTATGTGGCCAGTACAGACCCTATTTAAGACCAATGTCTTAGCAGCAGCATTCACACTCTCTGCTCTTGTAATCTATCTCATGAATACCGCCTCCTTGTACTATCAACAGAAATGGTAGGTTTTTATGCTGAAAGAAGAAACTGTTGTTTTCCACGGCCAGTGTAGAAGCCCAAAGGGACTACTATTCCCAGTCACACAAACTGGATGCCTTAAATGGGTGAAGGCAGAATCCCCCCTCTCCCTCATTTCAATACTGTTTAGCTTAATACTTTTCTCTCTGGCATCGATCTCATTAATATTCTGACCACTGTACATCCTTTCTACCTGTATGAAATCACAGTAACATCCTTTAAGTGCTGCTTTACAACAAAGGGAAGAATAAAATGGCTTTGAAATGAGAAATCAACTTGCTTGTTTTATAGCAACTGGATTTAGATTTCAACAGAGTTAATTCCACTTTCTAGCAGGAAGTTATAGCTATTCTTTATTCCCATTTCCTGTCATTTTAGTAAGTATAAGAACCTTGAAAGAGAACAAGAAAAAGAAACACAATCAAGGAAAAATCAGGAAGTGTATCTTATGCTAGATGGACCTTTACCTGCTGAGGAACCTTATTGTGAATTGCAGGCAGAAGAACCTGGTTAGACTTGTCCTCCTGTAAGTAGTTACTGTGCTCAGCCCCAGAGTTGTCTGTCCTATACGGGTATACCAGGAGCTGAGAAGACTGGCTTTGTTGAAAAGGCCTTGATGAAATGCGAGTGTGAGGTTTCAGAGGCGGCTGTGCTGGGGGGACAGGTTTAATATGCAGAGATGATTTATTATGCAGTTCCTTTTGTTTCCCCAGTTCCTGAATGCCCAGAGCATGCCCAACCTGGAAGTACGGATATCGAAGTGCCTAAAACATAATGAAGATGTTAGGATCCAACTTAGAAAATGCAAGTTTTTAACTTACCCTAGCCCTATGTGACAGTGCAAATTTAACTTTCTCTGGCGTGTGAAAAAGCAGAAGACCCGTCTCTCAACACCAGATTCTACTGAGCACAATCCAATTCAGAATAATGCTGCAATAGTAGAAAAGTTTCAACAGATATCAACTTACCAGGACTTAATACTGAAGTTAGTCAGTATTTTTTGCTTTTCAACACCTTTGAGAGTTTTCCATCTATTTTAACTGCTTTAATTAGCTTTAAAGCTTTTTATTACAATTGGTACTGAAGGCCTGATATAATCACAAAGGTTCAGCTATGGTCCTACTGAACTAAAGACAAATTTGAACCCAGTATCGCATCTGTTTTTCAGAAAGTACCCTGCTCATTTCAGTAGTTGGGTACTACCACTACAGTACTGGTATCTGCAATCAGTGGCTACCATCATCAACATCAACTGGACCATTGTACATGCAACACATATGCTATGCTTACATACAGGATGGTGGGACATATCTACAGAGCAAATGATCTGAGATTGCCCTGCATAAGCTAGCTTTTTACCCAGCCAACAGTGGGCTCGACGAACAGACAGCGAGGTGGACTGAAATCTGGCTGAACAGCCAGGCCCAGAGGGTGCTGATCAAAGGAACAAAGTCCAGTTGGAGGCCAGCAGGTACCAGTGTACCCCAGAGGTCAATACTGGGGCAAATGCTGTTCAACGTCCCAATTAATTATGTCAATGGTGGTGCAGAGTGCACCCTCTGGAAGTTTACTAATGACACAAAACGGGAAGGAATGGCTGATATACCAGAGGGTTGTGCTGCCATCCAAAGGGATGTTGACAGGCTGGAGAAATGCGCAGACAGGATTGCGTTGACCATCAAAGTCAACAAGGGTAAATACCATGACCTGCACCTGGAGAGAAACAACCCCATGCACCAGTAGATGCTGGGGTCAACCATCTGGAAAGCAGCTTTGCTGAAAAGGACCTGACAGACACCAAACTGGACATGAGCTATCAATATGCCCCTGCAGCAAATAAAGCTAATGGTATCCTGGGCTGCATTATAGTGGGAGTGTTGCCAGCAGCTCAAGGGCAGTGATCTTTCCCCTCTGCTCAGCACTGGTGAGGCCACACCTGGAGCTGTGTCCAGTTTTGGGCTCAGGAGAAAGAGACGGACGTAATGGACAGAGTCCAGAAACGGGCCACAAAGATGATTAAGGAACTGGAACATGTCATGTATGAGGAAAGACTAACAGACTGGGACTGTTCAGCCTGGAGAAGAGAAGGTTCACGGGGACCTTACCAAAGGATACAAATACCCAAACAGAAGGTGCAAATAAGATGGAGCAAGGCTCTTTTCAGTGGTGCCCAGTGATAGGACCAGAGGCAATGAGTACAAACTGAAACACAGGATGTTCTCTCTGAACATGAGGAAACACTTTTTTACTGTGAGGGTGACAGAGCACTGTCACTTGTTGCCTAGGGCAGTGGGGCTGGACCAGATGACCTCCAGAGGCTTCTTCCAACCTCAGCTATTCCGTGATTCTGCGGTTCGCCCCAACAACAATGAAAGAACAGCATCACAGCCTTCAGCCATACATCCTACCTTCACTCTGCTGCTGTTCACAGTGACTGGACTATACTTAATTCAGGTATACTTATACACACTGCAGCCACAGATTTGATCACTGAGCACACACCCCATGCAGTTGATGTTGTATACAAAACACTGATTACTCTCTTTTAATTACTCCCCTTTGTCTTTCAAATTATTCTTGGCTTCTGCTCTTCTCCCTTCTAAGAAATGCACCCCTGAGCAACTGTTAAATGACTGTCTATAAAAGGTGTCTTGCAGTGAAAGGAAGTGTCATATGCAGGTGTGAGAAAAAGAAAACAAAACCAAACCTGACTAGCTGTTGGCCGCTTTTTGGGGTCCCACTGCAGCATGTCTCTCATGAGCTGCACCGCTTCACTGCTAGCATTAGGTATGAGAGTTTTTAGGTTGTTAGGTACACACTGAGGCCAGCGAAAATTCATGGAGGCTGAAAGCTGGTAGCCTTCAGGCCAGTCATTCTGGAAGAATGAGATTTCCAGTCACAAATAAAGTTCAGTGGTAAAATATCACAATGCCTAAGTACACTACCATATATTTTCCTATCAGTAACAGACAGCTTACTGTAATACTATATATAGTATATAATATATACAATATAAATATATAATATATATAATACTATAATAGACTATATTAAAGATTTCAGTAGAAATTTTCACATAAAACCTCTGGTGAGAGATTAGTCTTGCTTTAAATCCAGCCAAGTCAAAGGCACAAATGGAATCAGGAGACAGGAGTCTTGCTATGATTCCAGTTTCTAGCCTCTTAAACCATAAGTTTATACACAATGTGCAAGAGATAATGAAATTTCCACCTAATGAAATCACAGTCTAAGGACTTAGGTGTTCAGGGGTCCATTTCTCCTCCATATGTCAGGTTTTATAGCATAAATACATAATGCTTATTTCACAGAAATTAAGTTTTAGTTTAGTTTACTATATCTGAGATCAATACCATACAATAGCAGTAAGTGTGAAAATTGATTATTTTTATGCTTACTGCTATTGTGCCATTCTGTATTGTAGAACAGCTCTAGTACTATTGCAGTGTGGAATGTTACTTTAGCTACCTTCTTTGGTGTCCCCAAGACTTGGCAAATTTTGAATATAGTATCAATTTCACTGGCGCCTGGGAAGAGAGGCCTCAGTGTGTAAACTTCTGCCATTATACAACCAACAGCCCAAATATCTATTGGAGAGCTATAGCTGGTGGATCGCAGAAGGACTTCAGGAGCCCTGTACCTGTAAGAGAGGAAAAAAAAAAGCTAAACATATCTCAACAATCAACACAATTCAAGCAGACATACATGAAACCATTCAGTTCTTCGTTCTTTGCTGTTGAGAGCAAACACCTCTTAAAAAGTTCCTATCCTCTCTTATCCTATACATAAGACGACTTTTTTTTTTTTTCTAGAATGAAGAATTAAAACCTACATACGCTTTTATAAGCTCTCTTACACTCTTCTGACATGCAGCAATCCCAGCATGTCCCATTGGCCTTACCAGGCTCCTTTTTTGTTCCTGTGCTGCTGTCATCTGTAAACTGTCTTGTACTAACTGAAGCTCTTCAAATTATGCTAAGCTTAAATAATTTTTTTATCAAAAGGAGGCACCAAAAGTGGTATTACATCCAGCACAAATACAGTACTTTACTTCTTTAAAGGTTCGATTATAAGTTTCACACAACATAGGTGAATACCAGCACTTACCATCTCGTGGATACATAATCGGTATAAGGAGGTCTAGATCGGATTTCTCGGGCTAAGCCAAAGTCTGCTATTTTCACAAGTTCTGGTCCCATGCAAAGGAGATTTTCAGGTTTCAAGTCTCTGTGAAAGAACCCTAAAATTCAAATGAAATATTGATGTGCGTTGCAATGCCACCCCAAGCTGTAGCCTTTATTTTCGACCTGGATTCTTTTGCTTTAGTCTTTATTGCTGAAGCTTGAATAGCACAACACAGAGTGCAAAGTTTTTTATGATCAACAGAGCTAGTCAATATAATGGTTATTCAGTCAGACTGTGAAGAACAGTATATGTAAGTTGACTATCTTATAAAAATTCAGAGTATTCAGTCAGATAGCTCCCTTTTAAGTGATGCTTCTTTAACATAAAAAAATACACTTTAATTTTAATTTCATTCTAATTGTATTTGAAACTGCAATGAAGACATCAAAAAAATTACTTTAGAAGTTCCTTTAAACAGAATACAAATTAAAATATGAGGCAATTTTTTGGCACCTTGAAACCTCTTTTTAAATCTGAGAACATAATAATCTGCAAGCACTCAGTTACTCATTGCCCTGTCAGAGGATCTCAGTGTGCTTTTTTAGTATTATCTGCATTCAGCAGAACTTGATCACAAATGAACATTTGGCAGGAGCTCTTTCAATACAAATGAGAGAACAAGGCTAGAATATTACTGACTACCATCTCTGAAATCTGCTTCCACCCTTAGTCTGGAAAACTGTAATCATGATTCTTTTTTGCAGGCATCTAAGAGGACAGTTTCCTATACACAGCACTCTCTGTAGTACCTCTCTAGAGCTCTAGGACCTCCTTTTCAGAGGCTTTCCAACAAGCTTCATTTTTTCCCTGGCCTTGAATATGCTCCCACAGAAGACAGAATAAATATTCACATAGAATGTGTCTATGTTGTCCAGTATATTAACTTTTGTTTGTTAAGATTAATGCATGACAGCATCAAAGACATAGTGCTGTAGGTATCTACCAACCAGCAGATTATGTTCTTCCTAAGTATATTAAATAGATGTTCTGGTGCCAGCTTGAAATACTGCCTCTGGAAGGTACCAGAGCAATTAATGCTGTTTGTAGCATTTAGTACTTCTGTATTTTGCTGAACAGATGTGCAATGCATCAATAGAATGCTTCTGAGGAAATTTATTTCATGGCAAATGTGTAAAAAGAGCAACTGATTGTGTATTCAGATATGGAAAAGATGCTTAGAGTTTGGATAGGTAAAGAACATAAAAAGTTTCCTTGACAAGCATTTCTATGCCATACAGGAGTAGAATACAGAAATTGAGAGGAAAAAAAAAAATTCATGTGATTTTTCCAGAACTGTTGAAGAGAGAATCTTGGGACACCCAGTAATACACTGTAAGCCGCAAGACCATCAAGACCATCCTGTCAGACTTGCCAAGAATTTTCAGATCTTTGTAACTATGGATTTGCAACATGTTCACAGAAATACCAGTCTAGGGTGTAGCAGGTCAGTGAACAAGACAGTTTCAGCACAAAATTGTTCATTATTTAAAGCTATAGTAAGTTAAATAGTAGTAGAAGGTATTCTGAAAGGTTGTGAACCATTTGACAATTTATATATTAAAAAAAGGTGGCTTAAATTTTTACAAAATATTTTAAGACAGAAAAAAAATACAGTTTATTTGTATCTCACTGGAACAGACTGGAATTTCTAGCTTGGTTTCAGAAGAGTATCCAGGCACTATTAGAATAGAGAATAAAGCCATTAGCTTGAAAATATTTTGTAAAACAAAGTTACATGTGTTCTTCAAGTAAACTGAAATGCTGGTCCTACCAGCCTTTCACTTCCAGAACTTTGGCCACTGATGTTATTTCTCTTCTGATAACCCTGAGAGCTGACCAGCAACATATACTACAGTACATTTAGCAGGCAGAATTGAACAGGGCAGCAAAATGTGGTGAGGAATTTATCATTAATTTTTTTATTAGTTAAATGGGTCTTGTTAGTACTGGCTGGTACATCAGCTTTAGCTTTTATCATTGTAAAAATTAGTTTGAAGGCCATGCAAATGAAAGTTGCCACTCAGACTTCATTACTTTAAGCATAGCTTACAGAGAATGTATGATTTGAGTATCTGTGTGTACCTTAAGAAAAAGCGTAATTTTTCCTTTATTTTCAATCTCAGGGGACCTCTAAATCTTTCAAGAAATGTGCCCATTAATGTCAGATGAGTTTTAGCAAGTGGCAGCTGCTAGTATGAGAAAGTAGAAATCTATAGAAAAGAAAGTGAGCAAACCTCTAGACTACAGTATCAGGCAACTGTAAAATACAGTTATTTTCAGTAATCTGACTCTTCTCATATAGTGCCATTCTTTTGATCACTGCCTTCAGTAAAGTTAGTAATGTAATAGCATACTCATTAAAAAACTTAAACAGCCACTACCTTGCTTCAAGACAAAATGTTTACAGCTAAAATGTAACCTACCATGCTTATGAATAAATGCAAGGCCTTGCAGGATCTGATACATAATATTCCTAACTGTAGACTCTGGAAACAGTTTGTTTCTGTGGGATAAAAGAAAAGGTATGAAACAAGTATTAATGATTAAGTTCACACATTAGCTTATGCTACCTAATGACCAAAGATAAAAGGTAAAAATAATAACACTCTCATGTAGTTCATTTCTCCAATAAAATTCAGACAGTATTTCCATAAGTGACACATCATATTAAGACTATGTGATATCAAGACTATGTGGGACACTGAACTAAAAATGGGAAAAAAATAAAAAGAAAGAAAAAAAGAGAGTTGGCCAAACTGAACAAACCTTAACAAAGAATCATAGAATGGTTTGGGTTGGAGTGGACCTTAAAGATCATCTAGTTCCAGCCCCCTGCCACAGGCAGGGACACCTTCCACTAGACCAGGTTGCTCAAAGCCCCATCCCGCCTGGCCTTGAACACTTCCAGGGATGAGGAATCCACAGCTTCCCTGGGCAACCTGTTCCAGCAAATAACCATCCTCAAAGTCAAGAATTTCTTCCCAACATCCAATCTCAATCAGTTTAAAGCCATTCCCTCCCTTCTCACTACATGCCCTTGTAAAAAGTTCCTCTCCGGCTTTCTTGTATGCTACCTTTAGGTACTGGAAGGCTGATAAAAGGTCTCCCCAGAGCCTTCTCTTCTCCAGGCTGAATAACCCCAGCTCTTCTTCATAGGAGAGGTGCTCCAGCCCTTTGATCATCTTCATGGCCCTCCTGTGGACTCACTCCAACAGGTCAATGTCCTTCTTACGTTGGGGGCCCCAGCAATACTCCAGGTGGGGTCTCGTAAGAGTGGAGTAGAGGGGAGAATCACCTCCCTGAACCTACTGGCCATGCTTTTTTTGATGCAGCTGAGGATATGGTTGGCTTTCTGGGCTGCAAGTGCACATTGCTGGCTCATCTTGAGCTTCTTGTCTACTACCAGCATCCCCAAGTCATTCTCCTCAGGGGTGCTTGCAATCCGTTCTCCATGCAGCCTGTATTTATGCATGTATTTTGCTTCATGACATGTACAGGTCATGAGGCACGCTCCTCACAACAGTGAGAATTCATGTTAATTTAGTGCTTTTCGTGCAACAGTTTCTTCTGGACTCTCTTCTAAAGGATATACAAGCCATATTTTTTACTTTCCCTTATTATTATCTAACAGCTGATGTAATACTCCCTTCTCTCCTGTTACCTGAAAAAATAGACTCATCTGCTACTACTGAAAACAAAGAGGCTCTTCTCCTCACAATATTCAAGCAAGAAAATCAACCATGGCAGGTGGTTTTATGATAGCTCCTCTTACCAAGAGAGGTTTCTGATCAAACAGCTCTGCACCAGCTGCCTCTGCACATATCAAAACACAGGAGAGATGGGCCGGAGTGGAAATTAGTGGAAATTAGTATTCAGAAAGAGCCTAACAGTGAATGAAGATGATGGCCTGGGACTTATTCAATTTTCTGAGCTTATTTCTCTCACAAAAACTGACCGTCACACATTTCAGAAGTGAGATCAGCTACCAGAGTAAGTTTTTCATATTTGCTTGCTTATTTTTTAATTACAGCAGAAAGAGTCGTATTTCTTCTACAGTCCCTTCCAGTAAGACTGGCAATTTTAACTAAGACTTAAGCAAATAAATCACAATCTTAAAGGTTTGATTTATACAATGTCTAATTAGTCCAAGGCCTAGCTAAACTGTAGAGAATCTGATATGTAGCACACTTTACAGACATCTGCCCTTGTTGTTTTCTTAAGGAGGCAGGATACCATCATGCATTTCTAAAGAATTCCTAAAGATAATTGGTTTGTATGTTAGGCACTTGAATAATTTTCTCAAGGTTCCTTATTTCATGATTAAAAATCAGCATCCATATATAGGTACCCAATTTAGTTAAAGTTGTTCTATACCTTTGCATGCATAATAAGTATTTTTATACTTAAAAGGGCATTTTTTGTAGTATTCACAGAGTTACGTTATAACAATAACCTTACTTTGTTAAATCAAGTAAGATTACTGTCACCTCCTGGGCTGATTCTATGGTCCATAGAAAGAAAACAGCCTCCTCAGAGAACAATTCAAAGCAGGGAGTTATTTTGCCCCAAATTATCCTCTGAAGGATGCTATCGTGGCCCAAAGGGTAAAATTAAGACTATTAACGCTCCAGGCAATATCAAAAAGCTATATTTTATTGAGAAGGTTGCCACATAAAATAGACAGTCCTTTGGACATCAGTTCAAATTCCAAGTTAAAAAAAAAATTCCTAGAAGCAATCCGGAATTTGACCCTTCCTGATTACTGTTTCAATCACTTTTTATTCATTCATTTATCTGAGGAAGGTATAACAGAAGAGGTGGAGATACCACCCTCTAATAGGAAAAGCACTGCTGATTGGGGTACTTATCTAGAAATCAGAAGTTCTAGGTTCAATACTTCCTAGGTGTGATGGCTGTTAAAAGTTCACAGTTCCTAACTGTCAAAAGAGTGCCCCACTTATCTGCTAGGTTAATACAGGAAGCAACACTGGAAACTCCCACTAAACTGTCTGAGATATGCTCAAAGGTGACAGCCACAGCTCCGACTGCAGCACACAGCCTTAAGTCATAGTCATCTAAACCTAAATAAATGATCCAAAGTTCTTTGAAAAGTAACAAGGGTGTTAAAAGCACATTACACAAGAAATTAATTTGTAGTAGGAATGGGTGATGTGCTTACATACCTTTCTTTCATTAACTGGTAAAGATTTTCCTTCATGTATTCAAACACAAAATACAGATGATCATTTTCTCTGATAACTTCTTTCAGCTTTACTACATTGGCATGGTTTAATTTCTTCAAAGACTAGAAACAGAAAATACAAACAGATCTTACGAGGGTCTTACTCTAATGAGAAAGAAAAAACATTTCACTGATGCAGAAGACTTGGCTTCAAATCTTCTTCAATATCTTAAGTAATCAGACAGCTCTGAGAACAAAGACCAGATCTCCAAGTATTACCAGATACATATACAGTATACATATCAATTTGATGTGCTGGTTGTTTGAAAGCCAGCTACCTGGTGTCACAGCAACCACCATAACAATTGCATTTTCTCTGTAAGTAACTTCCTACTGGCAGAATTCACACTCTTCTAGAACTTGAACTGGCAATAGTCAGGTTAGACTCATGACTAAACACAAACCTGGAAATTCTTCCTTAGTATTGTGGATTAACCCTGCCAGACAGTTGAGATTGCTCATCCCCCCAGGTGGGATGGAGAAGAGAATTAAAAGGGCAGAAAGTGAGCAAACTCATGGGTTCAGATAAAGGCAGTTTAATAGGTAAAGAAAAAGCTAAGTACATGAGCAAAACAAAATAAGGAGTTCATTCACCACTTCCCATTGGCAGGCAGGTGTTCAGCCATCTCCAGGAAAGCAGGGCTCCATCATGCATTAATGGCTGCTTGGGAAGACAAATGCTGTAATTCCCAATGCTCCCCCTTCCTCCTCCTTATCCCAGTTTTTACTGCTGAACAGTTTGGTAGTTTGGTCAGTTTGGGTCAGCTGTTCTGGCTGTGTCCCCTCCCAGCCTCTTGCCCACCCTAAAACAGGTGGCTTGAGGTTGAGCAAGCACTGCTGAGCAGTAACTAAAACATCCCTGCCTTGTCATCAGTACTGTTTTGGTCACAAATCCAAAAAAATCCAAAACACAGACCCTTATGAGCTACTGTGAAAAAAAATTAACTCTATCCAAGCCAAAACCAGCATACTTGGGTCTTCATTCTTCCTTCTTCTTACATCTTCAGTGTATTCCACATTCATTCTTGCTGTAGCAGCACAGTACTAACTCAGTACTTAAGAAAAGTGACCTAAGTTTTTTGCACGTTTGCAACACTAATAGCAAGGACTAGAAATTAAGAGAGGTCTTTAGAACATACCCCTAAAGCTCTGCAGGTGTCAAAATTTCATGTCATATGTCTGCCACCAAACCAACTATCCAGAAACAACTGCATGTACAAAGGCTACTGCTGTTCAAAGGGCATGTGTTTATTTATCAAGCTTTGAAACACCCATCAGCTTCAGGTTTTGTGATATGAGGCGCTCTCACACACCACTCACCAAGGAGGAAGCAGCTCTCTGCAACCAAATGATTTTTTGTAAGACTATAGACACCTCGTTCACTTGCAGAGCCAGGAAAACAGAACTGTAATGCCATATGCCACAGCTCATGTTGGGGGACGTTTTTGGTAAAAGGGGTAGAAAGAATGCGATGTTACCTCAAAAATGTTACAGGGATCATCTACTTTAAAGACAATGATTGAATGAGACAAATACCTTAACCTCTCGAAGGTTCATGCACTCCTCCCAGGAATAAAACTTTCTCTTCATTCTGCAATAGTAGAAGGGAAAAAGCCAATTAATACATGATCGACATCATCTGGTCTTAGACCCATAAGTCTCATTATATCTTAACAGTTCAGTTCTATCAAATTATAAGGTGTTATCTCCTTTGTCAAAAAACTTTACATGTCCGGATAAGGTACATTCTAATAGAATGTAAAAGCACTACTATTACACAGGATTGTCTTTTTCCTATATGTATCTTGCTGAAAAATTTCAGAGCCTTCAGTAAGTCAGGGCATGTTATTTTTCCTTCCAGTATACAATGTGGTGAAGTACAGCCTAACTGTAAAAAGAACAAGGGTTGTGACAGTTATGAACAACTCAGACTAAGTTTTGAAACAAACCTAATGAAAAATTAAATTAAATCACCGTGTCTCAAATTTTATCATATTCTTCTTGCTCCTCTTCTCTGTATTCTTCCTCTGTAATTTCAATACTTTTCCCATCTAAGTTGTATTTCTTCAGTTTTCAGTGTCCACTGCTCCCATGTTTCTCTCTCCCTTGCCAGTTGCATCTATCATACCAACTTCTTTTCAAATTCTGCCTTTCCTTTCAAGCTTACAAGCAACTCTGCTCTAACAGAAACAAATTGTGTGGCAGATCTGTTTTCTCCTAAGCCAGACTATAACTCTGAACATACTATTTGTGTGTAATGTATGGTCCTATTTATTCACATGCATTTTGATTATGACTCAGTTCTTTCACACATAACTCTTATGCTTTCGGACCAACAGGATGAAGGCACACCCACACAAGAGCATATATTAAACTTACAAAAATACTCAACTGTTTAGAGTCTGGATTTCAGAGGGAGTTAGGATACCCTTTGAAGATCTGAGTCTTTGTCAGACTTTAGTAATAATTCAACATTACTTATTATTGTAGCAAGTTTCTAATCTGAAATCAGCTCTTATAGTTACAATAGTTTAAGAACTACAAGCCCTTCAAGGGGTCTGGTTGTTTTTTTTTTAAGTAGTTTTTTGCAACTGCCATCTTGTGTGTTCAGCCACCAGGCCATTTCTGTTCCAAATGGATTGGCATTAATGTGTAATCTAAGACAGTACCATCTTCTGGTTTGTTCTGAAAGTTTTGAGTTCCTACCATGTTGCAAAATGAAAATCAAAGGTGCTTCTGCCAAGATTTGATACAGGAAAAATACCCTCAGCACAGAGGATTTACAAAGTTCCTAAAGCTAGCTATTGACTGTTCATACAAACCAGCATTGTACTGAAAACTCTTTGGACAAGTATGTCCCTGGGTCATGGTTGGTATTTCAGGAAGGTGCCTGCAATGCTTTACTGTTGTTTCTTACCACAGCTAGGACAAATAAGCCATTTACAAACTGAAACCATTACTGAAGGGTCAGAGAAAATCGTGGATTTTTCAAGAAATTTTAAGAAAATCTTAGCTGAAAAGACCAATATGTAGTAGAATATAAAGATACAGATTATGGATAATGAGATCCATCGTGTTAATTATGACTTCAGCGTTAACATTACACTGGATATTAGCCCATGAAACCTATGTTCCATGTAAGCAGCACTGCAGAATACTCTATATAATACACATAATACACGTATGACTGCACCTAGCAGCAGAGCACTGTTACAATAAGCCTATATATCTCAACCTCTTTATCTTCTGCTGAGGCTTTGGAGAATACAAGGAACTTTGGATTTGTACTGGGGTAGCATGCAAATGCTCAATACAAACACTGTGTGGAACTGGAATGTGAAGTACTCAAAACAAGCACAACCAAGTGGACCATAGAATGAAAAAACCTGAACCATCTACTGTTAAATAACAAATGAAAATACTTACTTTTTAATGGCTATTAGCTCTCCAGATTCAATGCTTCTCCCTAGGAGGACAGAGCCATAGGTCCCATCACCAAGCTGTCTGATGGTTGTATACCTATTCATGATGACGATACTTTAGCCGCAAACGCATTTCAGTCCTTAGTGTTTCTTGTGTTTCTCCTCCGAGTGTAACCAGTTCTTTCTGTGGCAGCATAAATATAGAGCACTCAGGACAGTGTGAACAGTTGCAGGAATCATGTTTTCAAGACTTAGCCTTTGGTCTGAAAGCACAGAACATAATCCGTTTGAATCCCGTACTCTTCCAAGATTGCTTGTTTGCAGACTCCATTCTGCTCCAAGATATATTCCTTCTAAGCTATACACAAACACTTGCCTTGGTCTCTCATCTGGGCCAGCCTGTACCGGGGCTAAGTGGGTATGTTCCCCAAATCCACTCTAACACTAAAGCTAGATGTACTTCACAGCAAGCTCACTGGTAGCCCAAACGGGAGAAACAATTACCAAAAGCAGAGAATAAAGCCTCATAGCTTGGAGAAAAGAGTTTGCTGTCAGAAAAATGAAGTGTTACAGTAATACAGGAGGGAACCTATTATAGCCAAATTATCAGATACATAAGTTACCATCTCACATGTCATCCTGCCATCAGTTAAACGAATTTCCTGACTTTACATAAGGTCCTATGCTAGCGATACGCCATATGTAGCCCCTTAAACAAAGCCTCCAGAGGAAGCATATTATATTCGTGTCAGATAAGATCAGACGTATCTCACTACAGTAGCCCTAAGCATGAATCAGTCTACAGAAGCAGTTGCTACATCAGACTATCTATCCCACCTTTTGTCCTGACACTGCATGAACAGAATGCTAGATAATAAAGCCAAAAAGTCCTTATTCCCTCATTTAATCTAATTCTTGCTAGTATTTCTTAGACTTTAGTTTAGAATAACTGTTATCCATTCTATGCAAATTAACCATACGTTTGGAATAAAACAGAATTCCCCTGCAGTGAGGGTTTGGTCCCTGCATTCCCTTTTTTTCCAGCTCCAAGAAGACAGCAATATTCATGGCTGGTGACCTTTGCCTTCTGTAACCTGCATTTAAACTATAATTTCACAGTTTGGGTTTAGTTTTTTTTATTTTTTTGTCGCAGCCTTAAATCCGTCCTCCATCTTGCCTTATTTCACAAAGCCAAATTATGTTTTTTAAAAGTAATGGGATTATGTTTCTTGTACTCTGAAGTGACATCAATGCAGCGCCACAATCCTGTGGATGCAAGATGTTGTAAGGATCCTTTTGTTTTCAGTCTTCTAAGCCCATTAGCCCCACTAATACCAATACAGGAACAAACAAAAATTAGGAAACATGATGTTAATACACCTTAACAAGCACTGTGTATAAGTAAGAAACAACATGTCTCTAACACTGTCTTAGACACTGGGTAGCATCTCAGACAGGCAGGAGGAATTGCCACCTAGCAGCACCCATTTCTCTCCACACACTACTACAGAGAACCATGACTGAGCACCTTATTAAGAGACCTAATCCCGCATTTTGTCCTACTTGCCAAGGAACACAGAGCCTGTCCGTAAGAATGGCACTTTGGAGTACCAGTTTCTTTTTGGCTGGTTTTCATGCTGTGTACCTGCATAGCATAAAGCTACGTTTAGGCAATGTTCTGTTTCTATGTTAAAAAGCTTTGGTTACTCCAGCTGGTCACATCGTAAGAGGATGTGAATACAAACTACAAAACTGTCTTGGAGTAAAAGAGTGTGTTGATACTACATAGAAAAACATAAAAGCCTTATTTTCACAATATTGTCAATGATGTTCAAACTCTGCCTCACCTGTAAACATGGCTTTCCCCCCCCTAAAAATCAACCAGCAAATACCCTTTAAAAGCAAGCCAGATTTAATGTACCAAGGCTACTTTCTGATTCACGGCATAACTCAAACTTGTATGCCTTAAATAAGCATCCTCTCCCATTTGAAGGGCTGCAGCACTGAGAACTGAAAGTGAAACTGGCTCACCCTCTGCCACAGCTGAGAAACGCAAACAGTAAACAATCAGCAACTGCCTTTCAAAATCCGTTCAGTGCTTTGGCAATAACCCTAAAGCGTTACTAGCAGGATGCACAGAGAAAGGCCTGGCGTAAAGCCGCGGGTTGCGATCTTTGTTGTCCCAGCAGCCGGTGTTTATGTGTGTTTGTGAAGGCACTGGGAGGTACCCCACGAGCCGAAAGCAAAGGCAGGGGCAGCGGGAGGCACCAGTCCCTCGGCAGCAGAAGGACCCGCGGCATTTACGCGATGGCGGGGAGGCGAGCCGCGGGGCCCTGCCCGCACGGCAGGCTAAGTCGTGGCTCCCGCCCGGCCTTCACGCTGCGGCGGCGGCCGATTCCCAGCCTCGGCCCCGCCACACGCGAGTAACCCAGCTCCAGCCACTTCTCGCACCGAGACGCAGCACCCCCGCCACGCCGGCGGGTCCCCCCCGCGGCGCTCCCCGGGCGCGGCGGTACTCACGGTGCGCGGGCGCGCCCTCCTCCAGCCGAGCCCCGGCCCGCCGAAGCGGCAGAGGTCCCCAATGGCGGCGCCGCCGCTCCGGGCGGCTCCCGCCGCGGCCCCCTCGCGCCGCCTCAGCCCAGCTGCGGCCCACGCCGACCGCGGGCCTCGCTCAGGGCGCCGCCGGCCGCCGCGCCCCCCGCCCCGGCCCCGGCCTTTGGCGCTCCCCGCCCGACGGCGGCGGGGCTCCCCGCGGGGGGATAACGCCCCACGACAGCAGCCGGGAGGGCCGTCAAGCCGGCGGTGCTCGCCTCCGCGCCGCCCGGCTGGTCCCCTCGCGGGAGGGTGGGCAGCGAGGGCCTGCGGGCCCCGGCGCGGCTTCGGCCGCGGGGAGGGTTTAGGGGTCGCCCCAAAAGCAGGCGGCTGTCGGCGGGGGAGGCGAGAGACGACGGCGCAGCACCGCGGCTACCCGAGAGGTGATTACATACAGCTGAGGGGGGCTTTAACGTAACCGAAAAGAGAATAAAAATCCCCTGGTGACTGGCTTGTCTCACGTCCCCGAGAGGAGTGTAAATAATAAAAGAGGGACGCAGAAATACCGAGCTACGAACTAGCGGCAAAGGGTACCGACACCTGCCGCGCCGCGGGGGGGGGCGGGGCGGACCCCCCTCACCCAGAGCACCGCCACCCTGCCCGGCTGCGGCAGGGCCGGGTAAGGCACAGGGGGCCGGGGGCAGGAAAAAGGGAACAAAAAAATTACCCTCAAACAATTGATCATCAGATCTGACAGTAATAATGATTAAGTTTTACCTTCTTTTCTGTGCTCCCTCATTTACATTTTAAAAGTTACACAACACAGAGTTACTTCCCGGGGCTTGCAAGGCGGGGTGAGCTGGTGTAACTCGGAGCCTGGGGGACCCAGCTCCCCGCCTCGGGGAGGAGGGTTTTACCTCAGTGAATCCTACTGCGAAACACACACTTGTTAAGAACTTGGCTCCTTAAAAAAGGTGTGAGGGAACTGTGGTTGCCCAGCCCTCCCCCCACCTAAATCGAGGCCAGTCTTTACATTCAGCCCTGTTTTAGAAAACCTGTTTTAGAAAACCTAACGGGGTGTCCCAGCGGCACTAACAGCTCTCTCCACCGAGCTGGAGAGTGCCCTGGGCGCAGGGCAGGTAGTCGTGAGAGTCACACGACCTCAGCAACGTTGCTATCTATACAGCTACAGCACTAACTGCTCCCTTGCTACCTGGTTATTAATTTGTCTGTAACGAGGCCCCGGTTTGCCCGCGGTCACAGCGGGAATGGCGGCTCCGGCGCCGGGCCCTGCTCCTGCTGACGCCGGGCCGAGGGGCCGCACCAAGGCGGCAGGAGGCCGCCCCCGGTGCGCGGACACCGCCGCCTTCCCTCGGCCTCCACCGCTGGGGCCGGACAGGCTCAGCGGCGTCCGCGGGGCTCGCCGTCTGGGGGCACAGACTACTTTTCCCGGCAGGCTCTGCCCCGCCGCCGGGCGGGATCGGCCCGTGGAGGCGCCGCTGCCCGGCCGGCGCGGCCCTGGCCCGAGGGGTGCCGCCCGCGGACTACGTTTCCCGGCGTGCAGCGCGGCGCTCCGCTACAGGCGGCAGAGCCGCGGCGGGCTGCGGCGCGCGCTGGGGCGGGTAGTCCGCGCGGCCGGCGCCCGCGCCTCCGAGCGGCCCGTGCGTCAGGCGGCGCTCTGACCTTGCGGGTTTGTCTGGGCGCGTCTCCGCCGCTCCCGCCCGCCTGCCCCTCACTCGCCGGGAAGATGGCTGCCGTACGCAGGGCCCGCAGTTACTCCCGCTGCGTGGTGCGCTTCTCCGACCGAGAACTCTGCTAATTTCCCCCCGCGGGGAGGACGCACGGACCGAGCAGGGGGGGCAGAGACCCCCGGGAGGGGACAGCGCCGCCCGAGCGCCGGCAGCATGGTGAGCCGGGCCGGGCCCGTCGCGCCGGGCTCCCCGCGGCAGCGCGGCCTGGGGCGGGCGGGGGGGGGTGCCAGGCGCCCCGCGGGCAGGCGGTGGCGGTGGGGGCGAGGCCGCCGTGGCGGGCGTTGGGAGGGGGCGGTGGCAGCGGCAAGGGGTGTGTGCCCGGCGGCGGGAGGGGCGGCCCCTCAAAGCCGTGCTTGCTGCCCCGCACCCTGCCCTGTCCGCGGGCACCGGGACCGGGCAGTGCCGGTGGGAAGTGTGCCGTGATCCCGGTCCCTTCCGCGGGGGATTTTGGGCTGAAGAGTGAGTGGGGCTGCTTGGTTGAGGAGCGATCTAGCTGTCCGTAGAAAAACCTGAACGTACCACCACTGTGTCATTACAGAGGAGCCTGCCCTACGTTTCTCTTTCTTCCCTGAAAAGGTAGATGGCATAAAGTCATCTGGTAAACGGCTCCGTTGGCCAGGCACTCTACTTATTTTAGTTTGTGTCTTAACATCTCAGAAATACTGTTTGATTCAGTATTGCTGTTCTCACCTCAATATTGATTCAAGCATCCATGATGAGAGCTTGGTCATTCAAACTATTTATGTCATTCAGAAGCTTTTAAAATGCCTTACCACCACGATTAAAACTCGTTATTTTTCAACACAGTGTTGCTTCTACCACATTGACAGAAAAATGGAGAGACTTACTAATTTTCTTATAAAACATGAAAAACGTTAGCTGTCAGTCACTGTTCCGCTATGTCATGTTTGCTTGTCCCTTGGTTCTGTGCAGTTCACACGTAGCCCTGTTCAAATGGTGACGGTCAACTTTGAACCGTTTCTGATCTTGGCTTTGTTTTGCTGAAACATCTGAACTATTAAAGGGTTTGACATTACAAACACTTCAGCAAGTGATTGTTGTGCTCTGAGGAAATCAGCATGCAATTTTTGATTGCAAAACAGTTAAAACGAAGCTGTGCAAATAAACTAGTCTTGCATTTAGCAAATGATTTCTAAAGCTTTGCAAACGAATCAGAATCGAACCTACTCAGCTGACTTCTTTTTACAGGTTGCAGCCTAAGTCAGGTGTTTACTTTTGACATGTTGACCTTTTGACTTGCCTGGCTACCACTTTTCTCATGGAAAATTATTTGAGCTGATCAGTACACACACTAAGGATGTCTCCCTTTCAAGCAGGATCAAGTCACTGTTCCGTATGACAGCTTGTTTTTAGCAGGAGGAAGGCCAACAGTGTAAAGATGGAACAGGCTAGATTTATCCACTGCATAGCTATTACAGTACAGTATTCTGTGAGCTTCAGAAACTATAACTGCAATTTAAATATTGTCTGAGTGGGGGCAAGGAGCCAATTTTTACAAGTTACAAACTGATCTAGCTGTGGTCTCGTAAGCTGTATGCTAGTGAATATCCTTGCTTCAGGGATGCCTGTGTTTACTCATTTATTCTAGCAAAGCCATAGGGTTTCAGCATTCAAGTAAATAGTGGAAAGTTTGTTAATCCAGTCCAGTTAGTCATACAGTAGCCATGTGAATGAATTGCATTACTGGTAAATTTAGAGGGATGGTCACTTACGCTGACACTGCTGTCAGAAGACAAACCTATGATGTGAGAGACTTCAGACCACACATGCACTTGGTATAGAGGAGGTAATGACAAAAGTAAAAACTTCGGTTGTAATCAACTTCATGATGTTTTTTGACAGCTTTTAGGCTGTGGACTAGGTCTTCATAGTGTATAGTATGTATTTTCTGTTTGGATTGAGAGCACACTCAAATTTTAAAGAGCGTTGAATGATATTTTGGAAGCAGTTGGTCCAGAATCATGACTGACTGTGACTCAGAAATAGAGGAGAAGCAGGGCAGCTGAACAGAGACGAGGGGATGGAAATCAAAACTCTTGAACAGATTACTGAAGCAAAAACTTTTTGAACACGAGGTAAACTTCAGCCAGCTTCTTAACCTTAGAAATAATTTTAACTCTTACTCTTAAATTAGTTTATTTACAGTCTTAATGAGCTAAGGGTTTTAACGGGTGTGCCTTTATGCACATGAAGATAGTGTGTTGTTGATTTAGTTTAGGAATTACTGGTTTCTGCATTTTGCAGATAAAACCAGGTTTATTCTTCCCAGACTGAGAGCTGACTGGGCATAATTAATCTGCAAACCAGAAGCCTTGCACTCTGCACAGGCAGAGGTGGGCCTTACTTGTGTCAGCCCAGTGCCATAATAATGCTCTTCCAGACATCCATTTCAGTGCTAGCTGGTTCCTAGGCTATCTCTGTTCAGCCAGCGTAGATGTAATCCCTGGATGCTATAATAACATGGTAACTCATAGGATGTTAACTGCCTGCAAATTCTGGAATCAAAACCCATGAAACTTCTAAGTTACTTACTCCTTGCTCAGGTTTAATGCTGCTGGTGTTTTAGAGTGCTCTGGTTTACCTGTTTTCTCCACAGAAAAATAAAAAATGTGCAGCCTTAAAATAAAAGTGTAGAAACAGATGCAGTATCTGTTTACTTTAACCAACCAACACTGTCTGCATTATCAATTGAAAAAGATAAATTGACTGAGACATCAGTGAAAACACCTTTACTGATGACAAGTCAGTAAGTTTGTAGCTGTTTTGGAACCTGAGACAAGTGCTACAGCTGAACTCCAGGGAGGTGTTTGTCACCAAGACAAAGAGATTAAATGTTGCCATCCCATCAAGTTTGCCAATATTGTGTAGTTTGATCATGAACTTCCAGATGCTATAAAATTTTTATAAGTTTTCTGAATACAAGAATGCTTTGATTTCTGCACTTTGATTGTGTAGGGGATAGAGATTTCTTTACGAGAACTCAGAAGAATCTCACTGACAGAATGTTACTTGAAGTCTTTGTGCACTGCTTACAATAGGAAGGAGTGGGAAACAAAAGTTCTGTAAGTTAGTTGTGGTAATCTTAATGCCAGGTTTACCTTCTTAAAATTTCACTTTGCATTGTGTACTTGCAGAACTATAGATGTCAATTTCAGTGTAGAATGGTAGAAAACCTGGGATGCTTCAGCTGCAGGAAGAAATTTAAACAAACGTTTTAGTTTGTCTTGAGGTTTTATTTTTCCTTACTGGCATCTTGCAGTGGTTGTCATTGAATATCTTATTGATGCTCAGAATTAGTTTTCCTTTGTTTTAGTATAGATTCCATAAATCCCAGTATATTTCAAAATGAGAATTTATTTGCATCTTTTTAAGTTTTGCTCTGAAACTAGCAGTCTAAATTCTATGTAGAGCCCTGTTAAGTTTGTTCAAAGGTATTAAAGTCTTATTTGTTTATCCTGTCTCACAGCAGTACTGTAAATAAAAGCAGCTGTCAAGCTCTCATGCTAGCTTTTTATTTTCTTTTACAATACATTTTTTCTTTAGTTTCACATGTAGTTTGGAGAATGCTTGTATTGTCCCACAGTTTTCATAAAGTATCTATTGTTAGTCTTTTGTGCTTCTGTAAATATTAAACAAATCAAAACTACGGGTTATCTTTACAATGAGAAGATAATGATTAAATTTTAATTTCTTGTATGAAGCACACGACTTTAATCTTAATGAAGCTTTGGTTCTATGCTTTGGCTTGGATGCTGAGTGTATTTATTCAGGTGTTATGGCAGCGTTCTGATGCATGTAAGCCTTCAAGTGATACATAATGAACCTGTGTTGGATTGGTGTGACTGAACTGCAAAGCCAAACTTCATTGGGTTAAGAGGAAAGTGCAAACAATACCAGTAATTGTAAAATTAATTTTTATCATCAATTAAGATTGATCTGTGGAGTAGTGGACAGAATGTGGAAAAGGGGAGTATGCTTAGAATTTTTTAGATGTGTGTCCGTGACAGTTGTGCTTTGTGAATGTGCTGCAGGGACTTATGCAGACTCTATAATCACATCTGACTGCTCTCTACTAGGCAGAAGCAGAAGAAGATTGTCACTCTGATTTGGTAAGAACTGATGACAATGAAAGATCCAGTGAAGCAAATCTTCAGGTATGTCTCGTGTTTTTACAAACATAGTGCTGCTGCAATTTAAGCTGCATTACTTATGCTCATTCAGTTACCACACATTGTTGATCTGACAAACGCTTAATCTGTCTGCCCCTCTTTGCACTGTGTTCCAAGTGTTAGATTCAGTCTTCATTTATCTGTGTAGATGAAAAGAAAATTTGTGTCAGATTTGGAATTTGATGAACTAGAGAAATCAGACAGCAGTTTCTGTGTGGATCAAATTCCAGTTTAAGTTGTCGCTGTCTTATGGAGCAGAAAGTTGATAAAGGCAGTCTAACAGAAAAAGTGTGTTCTCTTAGGATACTAGATTTCTGTGTAGTAACTCCCCAGAAGTCATGAAGATTGCAAAAGACATGTAAAGTGTAGCTTCAAAGGTGCTGAAAAAAATGCATGGCAAGAATTACAACTTGTATTGTTTCACAGAGCATAGTCCTTTCTTTTTAAAAGAGAAAGGAATGTAAGATCTTGTTTGTAGATTATATACAGTCTTGATTGTCATAAAGCTCAGTATCCTTATGTACAAAAAATCAGGTTTTCTAAATTTTAATTTCAAGAGCTAGTTGACTTCTTGCTTGAGATAACTGCATAAACAAGAACAAACATCATGTCCAGAAATAATACTTTTTAATGGAGTCTTAGGTCATAACTGTAGTACTAACAACCACTTCTTGAAACATCGCTTTTTCTTCTAGTATAGATAAAAGCACTTATGTTATTGAATGAGATTGAACAAGTCCTTGTGCACTTTATGTTAAATTTACTGTAAAAGCAGCTGTGTCTAGACTCACTGAAACTAAGTTAGAAGTGTAAAGCATAATTTTGAAGTTCTTTTTTTGTGTTTGTACTTCATAATTTCTCCTTAGAAGTTGTACCGTCTGAATATGTGGTACTAAGTCAGAATTAATGGGATTTTTTTAGGCAGAGCTTCAGATGTTCAGAGCTCAGTGGATGTTTGAGCTTGCCCCTGGTATGAGTTCTAGTGGGTTGGAACCTCTGCCATGCAGAGCATCTTCAAGAGGACCTGGAGTAAAGTCTGTAGATGCCAGAGGGAAACAGGAGATAGCAAAAGAGGAAAAGGTACAAAAAACTAATGTGTAATTTGGGGATTTTTGTGTTCGTGTTAGTGTTGCAGTATAACTACTCTAAAAGCTAATGATTAATTAAATCTAGAGGAACAACAGAGGTGATTAACCTGTTGTCGTGGTTTAACCCCAGCTGGTAATTAAGTACCATACAGCTGCTTGCTCACTCCCCCCTCACCCAAGGGGTTAAAGGAATGTAAAGCTCTAGGGTTGTGAGATAAGAACAGTTTAACAACTGAGATAAAATAAAAACTAAAGACCAATAATTTTAATAACAACAATAATAGTTACAATGAAAAAGAGGGAGAAGGGGAGAGGAATGAAATCCAAAGGGAAGGGAGAAAGACTAGTGACGCACAGCACAGCTGCTCACCACCCGCTGACTGATGCCCAGCCAGTCCCTAAGCAGTGATCTGCAGGCCCCGGCGACCCCCCCACCCCAGATTATGTATGAGCTTGATGTCCCGTGGTATGGAATACCTCTTCAGCTAGTTCAGGTCAGCTGACCCGGCTGTGCTGTGTCCCCTCCCAATTCCCTGTGCCCCTCCAGCCCTCTCACTGGCAAGACCAGAGAAACCAAGAAGTCCCAGACCACACTGTTCCCGTACCAAATCCAAAACACAGCACTGCATTAGCCACCAAGAAGAAAATTAGCTCTATCCCAGACAAAACCAAGACACCCGTTGTCTCCATACTAATGTCTTACTGTAGTCCCACACTGATTTTTCTAGTTTTTACGCTTGGCTTTGTGTCACCTTCGCAGTCTGCTTTCTGAAAGACTAGCTAAGGGGTGAGCAACAGGAACATGGATAGTTTGTTGATTGGGAATTTCAGTTATGGCTTGTAGCACATGAATATGTCTTCTCACTCTATGGAATTATTCTATTAATCTCCTTCATAGAGTACAGTAGGTAAGATGAAAAATAATTCTAAGTCAAGTGACATTGTGCTTGTATTCGTAAGAAATTTATGAGTGTTCTGTGTAATTTGTTACACAGGCAAAAGAACTTTTCCTGAAGGCCGTGGAAGAAGAACAAAATGGAGCCCTTTATGAAGGTAATATGGAAGTCTACAGTCAACACCCTTATTGCAGTGGAGTCTACCACTGATTTATGTGCAAGCCTGTATGATGCCAGTGAACTTAAACAGCAGGCTAATAGTAATTTGAGAGCTCAGTTGTTTGGATAAGCAGACAGACTGGCTAATAGGAACCATCATATCACAATTCTGAGGTTGAAGAGAAGCTGAAGTGAGATCAAAGAAAGAACTTTGAACTTTCAGACATCTTGAAATCTGGTAATTTAATCAAGCACTGAATTGCTTCTTCATATAGCATGCTTCTTTATATGACTTTTATAACATGGAATAAGCATAGTAATTAATCAAGGTAATATAGTATATTTTCTGTGCTCACAGTTTTCTTCATTCCACTTTAAACAGAACTACTTAATCCATGGAACGTTTTGTTGTTTGACTTTGACTTTTGGTTTTATTCTTTTAATTTACACAGTATGGCTTGTTTAAGAATTCCTGAAGTGAATGTTTAAATTACTTTGTGAGGTTTGCCAAAAATATTTGAGATGCTGAGCTTGCTTGTCCTCTTGCTGTCAGCACTTGTAGAAATGGAAATTCAAAGTTTTGTTCCTCATCGGTATTTTTCAGAATGTATAGAGCAAGAAGTCCATCCTAACTTCAAGTCCTATAGGTCAGTAGTGGAGATACCAGTTTTCTGTTTCTTTCATGAAAAAAAAATAAAAATGAACACAGAGCATCTGTGCCATCCTGCTCATCCACTAGAGGCTTTGGCTACCTTGGTTGAAGTGCAGGTGCAAAATATGTCAAGATAAGCAGAACGGAGAGTACTCTGGAAACTCCTGAATTCAGCCACCTGTTGAATACAAAATTTCCTCTCTATCATGGGAGTTTTCCTTCCCTTGCAAGGGATTTCTGGTGGTTGTTCCAGATCTCAAATGAACTGAGAAAAATATGAGTCCCCAGTAGGTAATAAAATTAGTTATTTCAGTTTCTAATTTATTACATGTTTTTACAAGGCAGAATGACTTTGGGCTAAGATATTTTGTGTGTTGGGTGTAAAATTAACTGCGCAGTAAAAAAAAAAGACTTTAGGACTAAATCAGATATGTAATCTACCATTTTGGAAATCATGCAGTAGGTGGTGAAGGTTCTTTCATATCAAAAATTTCCAAATGATCTTAAAAAATATGGAAGGAAAGCAGTCTATTTAAATATTGTGTATATAAACATGTATGTATAAAATGAAAGCTATAGATTCATCTGCTTGAGTGCGTTTCTTGTGTGTTAAACATAGCGGTAGACAAGTAGTAACATCTAACAGTTGCATTCACAAAGGCATATTAGGCATTTGGATTGCTTGAATACGAATCCATTCTTTCTTAGTTAAATTTGGTTTGAGACTTAAAGAAACAAAACTAAACTGTTTCTACACATACATCTATATGAGACCTTAGAGACAAGGTCCTAAGCCAGACACAGATACATTGCTGAGCATGTGTTGGGACACCTGTTTTCAGACCAAACTTTTATCTGCTGACCTGGCCCATGTCACCAGAATCCAGCTGGCATTTCAGCCTGCTTCTGAAATCTGCTGATACTTGACATTTGTGAGACAGTTATATGCACCAGCTTGCTCATGTTTAAGTACAGTACAGGCCTTCCTGCAAGATTAAATGCTAAAGTTGAGACTGATCTCTGTTTAGCTGGCTGCTGGTATTCCTCATCCTCCCCAGCCAAAGGATATTACTTGTCAGTCAGCAGCCCTGACATAAATTTAAGGAAATAGAAATGCTTACTTGCCCAAGCTCAGGCTTCTGAGACTCATTACTGTGTCATATTCTGAGCTCCATCTCACTGGTGTTTTACTTTGGGTTTGGTTTTTAAGGTCCAAACTGAGGGAGAGTTGCCCTCTGATCTTGGTATTTCCATGCAGGAATACAAACAGATGTGTAAGTACATCTTAACAGTGGTATTAAAAGAGACTGTGGATACAATGAATCTGCTTAAATTAAGAGGGACCCACAGAGTTAACTCAAAAAAGACGTTCTACAGTTTAAATAACAGTTTGTTCCCACAGGGTGATTTTCCTGGGTCTATTTCTCTGCTCAGTTTTCGTAGCATCTTTGGAGTGTTAAAGGCAGAAGTACTTTCTCTGCATGCTGGAAGAAACCCAATCTGTCAGTTTTTCTTTCATGCCCCATAGTCTTGTGCTTGCTACATAGCTTTTTGAAAAGGCTGCTTTCCTCCAGTGAGGTTCCTCACTCACTGTTTTGCGTGGGCTTGCTTCTGTGCCTTCTGTAGTTTCCAGGGTTTTGCCACAGTAAAATTTACTTGGTTTGTGTCTGTTGTTGAAATTTTAAAATTACAATAGTATTTTGTTGATCTTTCTCACCTTTATAATGTTGTGTATGTCTGAATGACTGTTTGTACTGTACTGGGGATTTAAAGTACCTGCATCATCTTTAAAGTTCTCTTTCATGTTCCTCATCGTTACTTCTGAATATAATGCCTAAAATCTTTATGGCTTGTTAGGAATGCTTTGTAAGTGCTGCGCAACAAACAAAATCAGGACTTCGCAATATTTTAATGTAAAATTTTGTATTCCGTAATTGAATTTATAGTAGTTAAGGTAAATCTGTAAAAGTTGAAACACTACTGAGAGAGTTCTTTACTCTGAAAGAGTACATGAAGTTTTTAGTTTTGAAAATAGGTGCTTATGTGCCTCTCTTCTGTATTGATTTGAAACCTAATCAGTTTAGACTAAGTAAGATTTACTACTAGGCAAAGGCATTTTCCACCTTTTTAGTGCTTTTAGCTGAAGTCATCTCTCTCAAAAAAAATCTGCCTTAATAAGCCAGTATAGGCATCAGACACGTTTAAACGTTAAACCTTTATTTTCAGCTATCAAGTTTTATCGTCTAGCCATGCAGCTTGTACCTGACATAGAGTTTAAGATCACCTATACAAGGTCCCCAGATGGTGATGGAGTTGGAAAGAGGTGGTAAGTATGAAAATTTGCTAATTAAGTGCATAAGAGTACTAAAACTTGAAATTTTGTTTCTAAAACATAAGAATTCTGTACTGTGATAACACAGTTGTAAGTCTCTTAACATTTGGAAAACTTGTCTGCTTTCATTTGAATAGAATGCTTCATAGAAAGTTTACAGATGCATTAGTCCAAGGAGGGTTTTTCTGTAGTCTAGTTCAAAGAAGGTAACAGGCTTGTTTGGAACTAGTTAAATTCAAGTGGCAGGATTACAGATAGTTAGATTGTTTCTTAAGAAAAAGAAGCACCAGTCAGTTTATTAATTTTGATTTCTGATTTTCATATTTATGAGTTATACATTTACAATCATCAACAAAATTGCAAATGGAGAAAAGATGAGGAAAAAGATTGCTACCATGGAATAAGTGTCATAATTAAGCAGGGGAATATACTACTGCTCTTGTGCTAACAGAGCCAAGTGGGAGCATTTCCAACAAGTAGAGCAATATATTTGGAAGCTCATAGACTGTAAACTGAGTAGTCTAGCCTTTCATCATTACAAGCATCAGAATACTCCTAGCCTCAGCACAACAGATGTGTAGCGGTTTAAGGTTGGCCTAACTTGATTCACGTTAGGCCCAAAACTTGTTATAGCTCAGATAGTGTAGTGAAGACAAGCTTATGAAACAGAGCTTCCCAATTCAGTGCTTACTGATAGCAGCCATAGATGCTGCTGATAGCCATGAGAAATCAAAAATTTAAAACTGAAAATAAAAGAGGAAAGTACACCCCTGTCTGTGTGGTATTATAGCTCAGTTGTGTTGACCCAGGGCAGGACAGCTTCAATGCAGTTGTTGACTCAGTATAAAAAAAAAAAAGAGTAAGATGAGCCAAGTGCTTTATTCACATCTGTTACTTCAGGTTCTGAATGCATTGCTAGCATGAAATCTTTGCTGTGCATTTGTGCACTAGGAAAAGCACTGGATGACAAAATACAGCCATGTAAAAATCTTGTTTTTCATAGGATTATTTTTGTATTTTAGCGTCCTTTTCCATACTCCCTTCATCAAGCCTATCTGACACCAAGTTGGGTGGGAGTGTTGATCTGCTTGAGGGCAGGAAGGCTCTGCAGAGGGATCTGGACAGGCTGGATCAATAGGCTGAGGCCAGTGTATGGTGTTCAACAAGGCTCAGTGCCAGGTCGTGCACTTGGGTCAAAACAAGCCCTTGCAATGCTACAGGTTTAGGGAAGCGTGGCTGGAAAGCTGCCTGGCAGAAAAGGAGCTGGAGGCATTGGTTGACAGCCAGCTGAATATGAGCCAGCAGTGGCCCAGGTGGCCAAGAGGGCCAAGAGCACCCTGGCTTGTATCAGAAACAGTGTGGCCAGCAGGGCTGGGGCAGTGATCATCCCCCTGTACTCGGCACTGGTGAGGCCGCACTTTGAATGTGCTCAGTTTTGGGCCACTCACTACAGGAAAGACGTTGATGTGCTGGAGCGTGTCCAGAGAAGGGCAACAAAACTGGTGAAGGGTCTGGAGCACGAGTCTTATGAGGAGCGGCTGAGGGAACGGGGGCTGTTTAGCCTGGAAAAAAGGAGGCTCAGGGGAGACCTTGTCACTCTCTACAACTACCTGAAAGGAGGCTGTAGTGAGGTGGGTGTCAGTCTCTTCTCCCAAGTAACGAGTGATGGGACAGGAGAAAATGGCCTCAAGTTGCACCAGGGCAGGTTTAGATTGGATATTGGGAAGAATTTCTTCCCCAAAAGGGCTGTCAAGCACTGGAACGGGCTGCCCATGGAAGTGGTTGAGTTACCATCCCTGGAGGTATTTAAAAGACGTGTAGATGTGGCACTTAGGGACATGGTTTAATGGTGGACTTGGCAGTGCTAGGTTAATGGTTGGACTCGATCTTAAAAGGTCTTCTCCAACGTAAATGATTTTATGATGCTATGAATTTTCATTCAGTTTTGTAAATGTTCCTAGAACTATGTGACAGTGAGGGAAAACCAGCCAGTGCTCTTAGTTGTCTATAAAGCAGTATTCGTAGAGGTGTGTTTTTTGAAGAGATTCTAGTTGTGGTGGTTTTGCTGTCTGAATTACTATTTTAGGTGTTTAATACAATCTTGGTAAGAAAAAAAAATACACAATTTATCTGAAAAAAACAATTTATAACATGGCCTGTAGGTACTGGGACTGGCTGTTGCATTCCATCAAAATAAAGGTGTATATTGAGTGCAGCATCTTACTGTAGTCTTAGTTATGACAGGCCCAAACATAATTGTCTTCTCTATAATACCGTAAAACCCATTGGTAGGTCTGCTATTTGCTTGCTTATATTCTCAGCTCATTCTATTAAGCTTGTTTAGAGGAGAACTGAATAATATTAAAAAGTGACTGGAAGATTTCTTAGCTAGCTTATATACCAAGTCAGAGGAAAAATGTTTTGTAATGAGATCAAGGAGAGTTGTGTAGTTTGTGGTTACTTGGTGCAAGCAAGCATGCAGCTATTAAAGGATCATATTATGGCATACAACTTAGATTTAGGTTTTTTTGAATGTGGTAATGTTCTTTTATCACTTAGTAATCTTTCAAGTTTACTGCCCAATAGCAAGTGTATTGTTTCTGTTCTGCTACCTTGTTCTTGCTCCTGAAATTTTTTTTCTCTGCCTGTTTACAGGATTCGTGAAAAGTTATTGATGAATAAATTCACTGAAGATCACGCTTCAGTGAATAACACAAAAGTAAAAAAAATTAGAAATTCCTTCATTGTTTTCAGTATCTTACATCGTGACAAGGATTACAAAACATAACTTTCCATCAGTGATAATTTATTTCCTGCATGCAGTTTATCTCAGGCAAAGTAAAGGATGAGGTTTGACTTTTCTTGTGGTCAAGCAATTCTTCAGTGACTTCACTAAAAAGAGTGTACTTTAAAAGCCGAAAAGAAACTGAAATTGGAATTACATGAAATAAAAAGTTGTTGCTGTCAGATGGATTCCAGGAAAATCTAAATGAACTTCATAAGATGGCAGTAGTTCTTTTGTTGTGTGATAAAATGAGGTTGCTTTAAAACCATACAGGAAACAACTATATTGATTGAGGGTAAGACAGTGGATTGATGCCAAGATAACGACATCTGTTGGTATGTTTTGTCCAGTATCACAGTGTTGGCATTCCCCCTTTTCTAGTGTTGAGGATAACAAAGAGGATGACAAAATGGCTGATCTCCTGTCGGATTTCCAGCAGCAGTTAACTCTTCAGGAATCTTCAGTCAAACTTTGTCAGCCTGAGGTTGATGTCAGCCAGACCCATATCTCAGGTACGAGTTAAGATACACTGTAAGAGTTCAGAGGCAAAATTTATGGAGATGTTCACTCTACTACAACATTTATCTCCTTCATTGTAAAGCCACCTTTAAAGAAATACACACAGTATGTCTTTATTTACTGTTATAGTTAGATGTGAAGGAAGAAGGATCATCAGCTGAACATACCTTTTTCTCATACGTGAATCTGCCTTTGTCACACAAGCTTTTCCATATAGTGCTACTACTATATAGAATTTTTCAGGATCAGAGTCATACTTCAAAGTATGCAACTTCTAGGAACAGACTTGCTAAAGTAAGCGTATTCCAGTTTTCATTCCAGTTCATATTGAAAAAGTGAAATGTGGGTTTTTTCCTGTTTGGTTTGCAAATACTTACAACAATTCTTCAGTGTGAATAAGAGACAGTTGTCCTGTGAATAATACACATATTTGCATTTCCTTTTTTTATCTGATCCTGTATCAGATTTTTACAACAAATATGTTTTCAGGTTCAGCAAGACTATATAGTATAGCTAGAAAGGCTTTTGGAGGTTAATGATTTTCAGTGCTTTAGTTCTAGGGCAGTCATACTGAGACTTCCTTATGATATCTAAATTGTAGAGAGCATATATAAGCTATAAACTCTCTTAAAATCAGATGCCTTAAAGCATGTGTGTTTTGCATCCCAAATTATGAGTTGCTCTTGGAAATCTTGGCCTGATCTCCTCTTCTGCTTCAAGGAAGGAAAATAAAATAAATGTAGCACGCTGTTCAAGTAGAAGCATATGCAAGTTTTTTAAAATTTTATTTTTACTTTAACAACTGTGACGTTGTACGCTTGAGAAAGCATTTTTTGGTTTTTTTGCCAGTAAAGTCAAGATGTTATAAACATTACTATAAAATGATCTCAGGAGATGTCTCTTTTGAGCAGCAATCTTAAGTCTCTTTCTAGTTTTATTTTATGCCTTCCTGCCAGTCCTGTGCTACAGTGTCTTGTTTACTGACTCTTTTATAGTGGAATGAAAACTGTTAAAATCATGATGTCTGCTTCAAAAGTTAGTAGGCTGGAAAGCATCCCCCTTGGTCACCACAGTAGTACAATAGTCATGGAACTCAGCAGCCCAAGGAAAACTGAAACAATGTGAAGCAGCGGATTTGGCTGAACTGATTTCCTCTGTTCCATTTTACATTTTATTGACATTCATAATCTTAGAATACTGGTTAATCATTAGTACAGGACAGAATCGAACCTCTGCTATGTAACTGACATACTGAATATATTTACTTCCCCTCCCTAGTATATGAGTAATTTTTCTTAGCAGTTTTCTTTTACATGAGTAAAGCTTAGGACCAAGATAGTATTCTTCACCAGAAATACTGTAATATTTTTTTACAGGGTGTGCCAAGTATCTGAAGCAAAGTGTCTTCACAATCCCTGGTTTATTAGAAACTTAGAAACATGGATGATGAAATAAACAATCAAAGGCTTTTTGATTTTTGATCATTACTGACTCGTAACTATCAAAATGGAAGATGTAGACCTGCTAGCATTAATAAAAGATTTTTAAGCCTTTGTTTCTCCCATTCTGCAAGGCACCGAGAGTTCATATACCGAAGAGCTCCTCAGCTGACAGAGACTGTTTTGTACCTTGTAGCAATAATCTGCACAACTTTTGTTTATACTGGAACATTAATTTAATGGTTGCAAATATAGGCAATATAGCAAATTTGTGACTTCTCAATAATAAAACATAAATTAAGTGAGATTCATGAAACAAAATGTGTATTAAATGAATCCAGAAACTGGTGGCCCATGTAATGTCTGTACTTTTTACCATGTTAGTATTGTGAAATGTGAAACTCAAGTTTCATCAGATTTTATAGCAAAAACAGTCTTGTTGGATTTGTGGGAGTGCAGCAATGCAGGTTTTTTTAAGAAGCGTATTTTTTCAGTAAAAATAAGAATTCTGTTAAATTGCAGTCTCTACCATATTTTTTTTAGCTAGTTACCGTTTAATGTACCTTTGCGCTACTCTTGCTGTTTTCTCCATTTGATCTCAAAGCAGTTTATTCAGTTATACTGAGTAAAATCATCAAGTCTTTAGTGCATGTGGTGATACAGTTGAAGCTGTAGGCTCTGGAAAGCAGCAGTAGTTGAAAATAAATGAAGTGTAATTCCTGATGGTATAAGATCAGTAAACAAACTATACCCAGCTGAAACAACAGAGGAAACTTAGGGAGGCAGAAAGCTACTAGGCAAAATACGGCTTAGTATTCCAGAACTTTTTTGCTGAATTTTTAATGCTAGGAAAATTATCATATGATCTTGTGGTGGTGCTTTGATAAAGATTCTGTCATTATCTTGCATTACATTAGAAAAAAACTTTCAATATGACAAAGCTGTGTTATACCATTCCCAACCACTGGATCTGCGCCACAAAACAGTGTGATATCATATAAATTCCATAGTGGCTATGTTGTTTTAAGACCTCCTATGCAATACTGAACCTGACCAGAGCTTATTTAGCATGTCATGCAAAAGCAGTGTGCTTTGAGGTAATGTTAACACACTAGGTCAGTTTGAAGAAAATACTGCTTCACAGGCACTGTGGATGTGCAATGTCTATGTGGAATTTTTGGTATAACATCTTACAGTTCTGGATATTTATAGTCTTCCTGTCACCTTACCATAATGCACTTCCAGCTCTTGATTTTTGTTCTTTTGTTATGCAACTTTTTTCTAATATATAGTGACTTTTAAAATTAAAGATACATTTTTTTGTTCGCTGACATTTGGCTACAGTGTGAAAAAACAGGATTTTTTATGGAAAGTCAGAATTTCAGTAATTGTCAAACCTGGAATTTTAGATAACCTGTTGATCTGTGGGTTACCATCTAACAAGGATTTGTTTACTCTTTGCAGTGTTGCCTATGGAAGTACTAATGTACATTTTCCGATGGGTCGTTTCGAGTGACTTGGACCTAAGATCATTAGAGCAATTATCACTTGTTTGTCGAGGATTTTACATTTGCGCCAGGTATTGTAGATAACTTATCGAAAGTGAAGCTTCTTTCTGCTGTAAGGAAGACAAAAGAGCTTTTTATGCTCAAGCATATTTGAACAGTATGTAGAGATGAATAAGTCAGTAGAGCAAAACTGTCTGTGTTGGAAAGGTGGATTTTTTTGGTGTTTTGGTTTTTTTTTTTGCTGTTAAGCTGCTAAACAGTACACGTAGGACTATGTCCTGCTTTTTCTTCCCATGGGAGTTTTCCTGTTATGCCCCCCACAGCATTAATCAGCTTTTGAATACACCACTAAATGGTATGTTAGATGGATGACTTCACTGTAATAAAAAATGTTGCTGAAAGTCTTACTTGCTTTACCTTGTTCGAAAGTCAAGAGTTGCAAAGTCTCAAAAATAACGTCTGTTGTGTTGTCATCCTCATATGCTCACACAAAGTGCCAGGCTGCTGCAGTGTTGTTCTGTACTTGGCTGAAAATGGCATTGTGTTCTTGAATTTCACTGGGAGGAGGAAGTGGCTTGAAACACTCCAGGATTAAGTAAAATAATGATTTTAAATTATGAACTACTGTTGTTCAAGGAAGTTTCTTTTGGTTGCATCCAGACTAAATAATGGGAGTTTTACTTTACTATATAAAAGCTAAACAAGGTTTGCAGGAAAGTTACGGGATTTGCTTTTTTTCTCATTTTCACTAGAGATCCGGAAATCTGGCATCAAGTCTGTTTGAAAATATGGGGCAGGAGCTGCAATAAACTTGTTCCGTATGCCTCTTGGAGGGAAATGTTTTTGGAAAGGCCTCGCGTTCGATTTGATGGTAAGGTGTACTTTTGGAAATAGTTTTGTCATTCGTTTACTGCATGTAACCCATGACAAAAGTAACCAAGAAGGGTATGATGTTATGATGTTGTTAGACTTAATCTGAATTTGTTAGGGCTTTTTAATCTGTAGAATATCTGTAAAGAGAAGGGAAAGGTGCAAGGGAGGAAAATAACTTTCACATATCTGAGTAACAAAAGTAAACTCAAAATGATTACTGGTTTTTTCCATCTTAAATATTTTGTGTACTTTATTCTGTTCATATACTTGTATCTTCCTTTCCTATAGGTGTATATATCAGCAAGACAAAATACATACGTCAAGGAGAACAATCTCTTGATGGTTTCTATAGAGCGTGGCACCAAGTGGAATATTACAGGTAGAACTGTAGTACAATGAGTGAGTGAAATGTTTCTCTCTCTTAAGTTCTTTAAATCCAATCCCTGATATCACAAACATTAATCATACTGTAAAACTCAATGGAACTACTACTGTGTGTAAAGCTATGTGTAGTTTTTGAGAATTGGTCTTAATAAATAGGATTTATTGTGATAATTAGAGATGGACTTGGAAACACATTTCATCCTCAGTTGCACAATTTAATGTGGATAAAACTTAAACAGTAACAACAGTAATACTCATCTACAGATTTCTTTCCCCAAATCATTTCTGCTTTAAATTTCTGATACAAGAATTCTTTTCAGTAAAGGGGAAACAAGTGGTTATACAAGAATTGTCTTTTAGCTTACTTGTAACCAACTGTAAATAATAAAGAGGCTAGGCTTTCTTAATTTGCTGTAAATACTTCGCCATTTGTTTCCTTAGCCTGTTTTTTTGCCGTTCTTCATCTTGCTGTTCCCAGCGTTATATTGTTCCATTCTGTTGTCACTTCTGAGGCTGGAAACTGTTAATAGATGCCATCGAATCTTGTGGCTATTTCTGTAGTCTCACAAGCATCATCATCAGAATATCAAAGTACTGTAAAAACTGATCAGATCTCAGAACCTGGAAAAGTCCTTATAACATTGTCCATTCTGTACTGATACTGTACTTAAGGTTTTGTTGGATTTGTGTCAATCCATGCTGGGAATGGAGACTCTTACTTGAGGTCAGTTCTGATTCCAGGATAGCTGCCTTGCTGTCACAAGCTGCCTTGCTTGACAAAACTCTTGAACTTCTGTCCTCTTTCATAACTGTTCATAACTTGATCTCTTAATCTTCAAAACTCTCTTTTGATTTCTGATCCCTTTGTTATATCACATGTGAAGAAATGCGTTTTCAAATCCTATTACTTAGTAAGTTTTGTATCTTTCTGGGAAATATCCTGTAATTAAAAAGAACCAACAACACCACAACAGAAAAAGGATATGTTTTCTAGGTTTTTATTGTATAATTATTTTTTGCAGATATTTGAGATTCTTTCCAGATGGTCAAGTTATGATGCTAACAACTCCTGAAGATCCTCCATCTATAGTTCCTCGCTTACGGACTAAAAATACAAGGTTATTGAAATAAAATACTTTGCTGTACAGTTTTCATCTCACTTTTACCTGGCAATTTCTAATTACTTTTGTCTTGGACTCTGTGTTCCGGCTTAGCAAAATAAAAGTAAATGTACAATGTTATTTGTATTGTGTTATAGATGTTTATAGTTCTCTTCTGAGAACTAGAAAAATTTTGGTCTTTACGCAAAGGTATCTTTCATTTTAAGGTCCTGGTACTGTAATTAGATTTCCTTTGCGGGTTATGTGATCTTAAACTTTTAAAGGAAGTAGATGAAAGAATACATGCTATTACCTTGGTGGTTTTAGAATCCTTTTAAAAATGGTCTTTTTATTATTGACTGCCTTCTCACACTTCCATGACTTTTTGAAGGAAAGTGAAGATTTTGGTGGGATATGACTGAATTATTGCTTGATTTCTTTTTGATGTTTGCACAGCCTTGTTAAAACCATATAAAATTGTTTGCAACTTCAGAACAGGTTTGAGCTGTTCACCCAAAGGCCGAAAACATTTAGCAGTAGGCTGGGTAGAACTGGCTAACTTAACTTCACTGTCCATCCGGCAAAATTAAAAGCAACTTTCAAAAATTTTTTCGTCATTTGATATCGTCAGTGAGGCTGGTACTTTACTAAATGGAAATAAAAAATGGTTTCCTTAATTATGATATGCAGCCTGTCTTCTTTTCATTGCTGATGTTTGTGACAGAGAATATTTTTGTGTCCTTGACACTGTCCTCCTCTTAACCTTCCAGAACAGATGCAATCTTGCTTGGCCATTATCGCCTTTCCCAGGAAACAGACAATCAAACCAAAGTATTTGCTGTAATAATGAAGAAAAAGGAAGAGGTAGGTAACAGAATAGAATAGAGGAAAAATAGTTTACGGAGGGGGCTTTTTAATAAGTTCTTTTCTCAGACTGAATATTTTAAAGTCACCTGAAGATTATACCAGAGGATTGAAAAATGGAATTAATTTTTTTTAATGGTTTAAAAGTAAAATAGAAACAGGCATGGTGATTTGTCTTACTTTTTTTCCCCAAATCTGTGTTTATTGTTTATTAAAAGATTATATGTTAATAATCTTTTTATTAACACAGATAAGTATCTGGTTTGCATTTGAGCAGCGGTTCTCCTCCCTCTTAGACTTAATCGCCATGCGGGGCCCTATTAGGTAATTTGTTAGCATTGTTAACAGGAGGGAAGGATGAAGAGGTCGCTTTTGTAGATCAGTTTTGACTGTGTGCACTTACGTTACACAGCATTAAATAGAACTAAATAAGCTGTGCTCATTAATTGAACTCTGAATGATTTGGTCAACAAACTTATATCACAAAATTTTCTGACTAACAAAGTGTCTGTCAAGAGAAAGTTGTGAAGATGTAGAAGTCTTAACATTACTTTACAGTGAGTTTGCGTAGTTTGGGTGGTGTCCTCCATGCTTACCTTACTTTCTGTGAAAACTTCTTCCATAATTCACATCTAAATTGATGTGTTTTCAAGGAATACCAGTACTTGCTTTTACGTGTGAATGTTTAACAATCTGTTCTTACAGTTACTTAGGCCTCAGGATAAATAGTTGCACAATGTGTTTGCTCTTTATAGGTCATGAAACTTCTTTTCTCTTTGCACAGAAACCAGTTGACTACCACAAATACAGGTATTTCCGCCGTGTTCCTGCGCAAGAAACAGATCACAGTTTTCATGTAGGACTGCAGCTGTGCTCCAGTGGGCGCCAGAGGTTCAACAAACTTGTCTGGATACATCATTCTTGTCACATAACTTACAAGTAAGTAAATGGAGAATTAAGTTCAAAGAAGGATACTTAACTATAGAAACACAGGTGACATTAGTTTGCCCGATACTAAGTACAGAAGATATAAGGACTGTGAGACTTAGGAGGCTTCAACAAAATGTTCTGAAAACAGTAACTGGTCCTGATTTGATAAATTGCAATGAACTTTTACTTTAAGAAATCGCAAGGTTTGGTAACTTTTTATAATGGTATAGGAAGTTTCCCGAGTGGTGGAACTGCAGCATTTTAGCCATTTAAAGGATTTATACACAGTGTTTGAATGACCTCAGAACTAAATCAGGGTTAAATGACTTAGTGTGGTGCTAGTAAAGGCGTGTAGAAAACATACATTCATTAAGGTATATTTCTTTTCCTGTGTGGATGTGCAGGGTAGAAGTGTCTGCACCCATCATGTGCGAACTGTAACATTTACAAACTATAATCCAGAAGTGCAAAATGTGGGCGTGTGACCAGCTGTTCTGATACTAACCAAGCAAGAGCCATAGCCACTGTTCGTGCACCTGACACCCTATAAATTACTGGCAAGTTGGCTGTGCAGATGTTTGATGTTGGCATTTACGATGGATTTAGGCCTTGTCTTCCAGTCTTAATCTCTGTATTCAGTGTTCTTACAGGGGCATAGCTCAGCTATTGAGCTGTAAGTATATAAAATCTAGGAAGTAAACTACTGCTGGTTGGGAGTATAGGTAAATTCCATAAACAGAAAAATGGCTTTTATAAAACCTAATATTTTCATACCTGATTTACGGAGAAGTGGCAGTATCACACACATTCTTTTCAGAATGAAGTCTCTGTACTGCTCAGGTTCTGTTGTACCTCTCAGTATACTGGTGTCCTTTGGAAACTAGAATTAAGATAAGTATACGGCACAGCTAGGAGGAAGTATGCTTTTTGTCACTGATGTTTGGACATACTTAGGTTTCTTTTAAAAGTTTTGTAAACACAAGTTTTTGCTGTCACTCTGCATTCTGAATCAGGGTTCAAAGTAAAAACAAATGAAAGGGGATTTTTTTACTTTGATATTAATGTAATGATTTGAGTGCCATCCTGCGCTGTTTCAAGTGTTCGAGCTAATAATAAGAATGTAAGGGGAAATTGGTTTCTTTGATATTAAAATAGAAGCGTATTCTACGTAGTGTGATTTGGCCAATGTTCAGATGCTTTCAGAATGAGGCAGTATGAAAGACAAATTCAGCTGTAGTATGGTGTACACACTGTATTGTGGAACATGATTGCATTATTGAGGGACTTAACAGCAATTTGTGCCTAATTTAACTTTTACAATACCCTTTGCAGATCGACTGGTGAGACGGCTGTTACTACTTTCGACATTGACAAAATGTACACCCCTTTGTTCTTTGCACGAGTGAAGAGTTTTACTGCATTTTCAGAAAAGCCGCTCTAAGAAACACCTATTCCTCTCACAACTCTTGCATGAATAAAAGGTTGTAGCTTATGAGCACTTAAGCTATAAATGTGTATATATTTGGAACATTTTAAAATTCTGGGGAAACTCTTGAAGGCAGTATGTTCTGTTTGATTGTGATTGGCTGGGGTTTTATTTTGAGATCAAGTCTATGGCTATTAAAATCCTTTGTGACAAGAATTTGATAGCAAAGTTTTATTGTTTGTTTTGGTTTGTTTTTTTTAAAACAGATTTTATAAATCAGTCTGCTTAAAATATCAGTCTTCATCTGCCTGGACATTGGTTTGTCCAAATGGAATTGTTACAGGAAAATCTCACTGTCCATGGGACAGTGTGTGTGGTCTCTGGTGAGGGCTTGAAATGTGAAGGGGAGAAAGTTGTCTTATATCTGTTAAACTGTGTGACTCAAAAGAACTTTGAATAAATGTCTTCTTTAAAAACGTAATTAAACTTACTTTGTTTGCCTTTAAGGTCTGGCATTTTGTCAACATCAAGCTTAAGAAAAAGAGTCTAGGGCAAGCAAGCATGAAGTATAAAATTTAACTGCAGAGGTACATCCCCACTAATGCAGTGATGTCAGTTGGTCATAAATGTAATTTAATCTTGATGGAAGTTCAGTGGAGCCTGCCTTCTTGACAGAGTGGGCATGAAGGGGAGAGGGATATGGGCAATGAGTTGTTCTCGTGCACTGTGGGACAAGTTTGCAGGGTATGTGGCTCTGCTTGGGGAGCGTCACAGTGCAATGGTGAAATGCTGGTGTGTACTGCTTGGTCTGAATGCACAGGTAAGCAGGGCTCACTTGCACGTGATTGTAATGTGTTATCATTCATCTAACCTTGCTACAGATGCTGTAAACCCTTTGAGCATTTGTTGTACTAAGATAAATTTTGAGGCTGCTGTAGATGTTCAGGTGCTGTATACTGCTAATCATGAAGTGTACCTTGAGGTGTGTTGCAGGTACTGTATGCTGCTTCTCCTGCATATATCGCTTGGGGGTGTAGTGCAGACACTGTAATGCCGCTTATTATATATGTATTTTGAATTCTGAAAGAACTGAAGCTTTTTAGTGTAGTTTTTTAAAGCCATTTTGCATAACTTACCTTTGAACATCTCATTTCAAAATACTGACCTGGACTTGAGGACTAAAATGTGAAAGCTGTGGAAAGAACTATACTTGTTCCATAATTTATAATGTGTATCTTTGCAAGGAGCTACATGATTAAAAATACATCAATAAATCATTATTTTGAACATGCAATCCCTTGCAATTTCTTATTTTGCCAAGAAATCATTATTTTCATATAGTTAAAGATGATTAGTTAGGAGCTACCATGCATAAATTACATGCTAGGCAAGATCGACAGGTAGAATTAACCTCTTAATGACTTTTTATTACACTACTTGCAGGTTATCTGACAAAAGTACAGAAGCTTTCAGGTACATGAGTTCTGAATAAGGATGTGTATGTCTGAAACTTGGTGTTTTTTCTAGCTAGTCTAATAAGACTGCCTACAGCCCTTCTTTGGCCTATGTCCTTAGACTGCAGTTGCACTACTGCTTTGTAAGAACAGAATGTTGAATTAGCAATGTATTGTTTTCCCCTTGCTGAAGGGAAAAATGATTGCTTAGAATATCAGCTTCTTGTTTTGAAATGTTGCCAAGTTTGTAAACAGGGAAAGATGTTAATTACCTACACTTTTGTTGAGGTTGAAAGTTAAACATTTGAGTCTGTCTGCTGCGAAATGTCAGCAGCTTTTGTCACAAGAATCAGAAGATTATACCGATTATTTGTTTAGGTATAGTCTTGTCCAGTAACCAAGCTGGATGGAATAGAGGAGCCTTTCAATTGAAAGCTCTTTTCATATCCGACTTACCAGCTTCTGTGTTTGGCATACACTCAGGGTGTAAAGGAAAAGCTAGCTAATGTCCTGTGGTAAATTCGGATGTTGATTCAACAGAAGTCCCAGGCAATGATTGTTTAAGATTATATCAAGTGTTCCTTCACCAAGAAAAGTATGTGAGCCTTCTGTCTGTGAGACTGAGCTGTGATTGATGTGCTTGTTCCTCTGCATTTAGCAATATAAGATTATTGCTTAGATAATATATATTATATATTTATATAAACATACAATTTTATATAAATATAAATAAATACATTTTGTATAAATATTATATATTTCTAGAAATACATAATTTTTTTTGTCTTTTGAAACGGTTTATTGGCAGGTACTGTCACTGTCTCTTCATGTGCCACTATTAAAATGGTGCTTGTTTCAGCCAAGAAATGGATGGCTAGTTGCTCGCTCTTCCTTCATTCTCTCTAGTGTTTTTCAAGAGTCCAAGGCTTTAATTGCTAGAGGCTCTGTTCTTATAATTCAGTTTTATTGCCCTTTTAATTACCATATAAAGACATTAGTTGCTATAACTGGTTTACTGCTGGGAAATTGTCCTTTACTAATTATATTAGTAATTTGAATAATAGAATAATGTATACACCTATGCAGTCCTTTTTCCCAAGAGTTCATTGTATGAGTTGAGACAAGTTCACTTAGAAAAATGGAAGGAGGACTACTAAGAGGTGACAGAAACATTGTTCTTGGAGCTGTAGATCTCTTTTACGCATTGTATTACAGACAGCAGAGTGCACAGTTTTGTGGCAAGAAGATGCTCAGGTGTTCAAATGTTATGCTCATTTGACCCAGTCTAATTGGACATTAGCACCACTTAAACCTTTGTGCATAATGCCGGGCTGTAGGTGGGGGGCGGAGGTAGGTGGTGTGATTCAGTGCCCCGAGCAAAGGGCCAGCAGTAGACGTTTTCCAGCTGCCAAGTTCAGCTCCTGACTCAGTCTGTAACCGTGAACCAAGCTGGTCAGAATTTCAAAACTATGTGGTGTTTCCACAAGGTTTTTTGTTTAAAGAAAGAAAATATTCAATAGAGTCTGTTTTGATTTTTTTTAATGCAAGAAAATTCTCCTGGAATGTGTGCCAGTGTAGTTGGGAACTTCTGTCATTGTTAAAATGGCTGAACTACTGCAGTGCTCTTCCGTTTTGTTTTTTCTGCTGTCCAAGGTGAGAAAAATATAAAAGTTTATATACATTTGCAAAACAGTTTGGATTTCAGAAATTAATGTTACATATGTTATTTAGTATTAGCATCTGTAAAGAAATCAAAGACTGTCATTTGATAGTCACTCAGTCTGGATTCAAGCTTTGTCCTTTATGCTAAGACCAGCAGCTTTCTCAGTAAAATGACTTGGATATTTTTTTTGCTTAAAAGGAGCAGTTGGCGCTTTACCTTTACCTCTGTCTTGTCCAGACTATAGTTCCTGAATCCTGAAAATAATTCTTAAAACCAGAAGTCCTAGATATTGTTGGCTGAAACAAAGGATTTGGAAGAGAAACTAGAGTATGTTGAATGGAAGATTTGGGGATGTGTAATGTGTAATTTGGGGATGTGACATTCTCTCTTAGCTAAAGCTGCTTTCAGCTCTGGTCGCATTGCCCATCTGAAGGTGTCTAGATGCACCATGCTGATGTGTACCTATCATTCAAGGCAGTATGAGATAGGTGCTAAAATTACAGTGTGATGTGATTTTATGGAACACATATTCCGAGTATGAATAGAAAAAAAAAAAGATGAAACATGCCTGCTTCTGAAGATAATATTCCTGCATCTTTTAGGATTGACAGCCTTCCTACCTTGGCAACTGCAGGTATTCTGGCTTTTTTTTAAGATGTCTGTAGCACGTTTATTAATTTAGCCTCAGAATGCTCAGAAATAGCTGGATGTGATGCAGAGCTAAGAAAAGTAAGATGACTAGATCCTGCCATATTACATTCTTCTTTAATGTGGAAAGCCAAGATGAGTAGACATTTTTACCACGCATTTTATTTCTGAATGAATGAATCTTTTGAGAAGGTGTGTACATGCAGTGTGACCCCTGTATGTTTCCATGATAAATTTACACCTGAAGTAAATTTCTTTCCATATAATTCTACTTCCATAATGGTAAGATACTGCTAAAGTTGCTAAAACAGAAGTTCTGCCTGGTTTAGTTTGCAAATGTGTTTGGGTTTTTTGGTTGGGTTTTTTTGTGTGTGTGTGAAGGAATTTCCTTGATTGTGTTTTTTTTCGTTTGCTTTTCTATTTTTCCCCAAAGTAGTGCTGACCCCGCAGGTTGTTGCAGCTTAGTAATAAACAAGAGTTTTGTGTTGTGGCTTCCTAATGTATGTTGACTGGCAGCAGTGCACCATGTTGCTGTTCTGCCGTTAGGTGGCATGCCGCAGTTTGAAGTGTTCTTTTGTACTTAATAAACCATATTTATTTTTCCCTACAGCTTATTTAAAATTAGAGAACCTTCCAGGAAAAAACAGAGAAAACACAACAGCAATAGTTTAGCATTATGTTTAGCCTGCCAAACGTTCAGCCCCTTAGGTTTCTGCGCTGTTAAGACATCCACAAGAACATGGTTGAATGGGAATAAACAGAAAGGCCAGCTCTTCACGGGGATTTTAAGTATCTGAATCTCAGTGGAGCCTTCAGTCCTGAGTGTGCTTCCTAGACTCCAGGGGGATGGCCTCCAAATGGGATCTGAAGCACCCAACATTTAACATCCTTGTGTGACAAAGCAAATCAACTAACTGCTGTTTGGAGAGCATATGGTCTGAAAGCAGTGATCGTTGTTTCAGTCGCTGCCATGCTCGGGGCGTTTCTGCTCGCAGTCCAGGTTTGCTAGGGCAAGGTGATTGGTCCTAGCCAGGGCCAGGCAGACATGGTTTTGGGGTGTTTTGGTCATCCTGTCTTGCAGTGTGTAAGTGACTCTTACTTCTTGTAGAGCAGCTTTAACAAGGCAGACTGAATGTTTCTCCCCAGAAACCCTATGAAACTGGTAAACATGGGTGTGAATGGAGTACCTCAGCTAGAGGAGGGAACCCATGAGCTGAAAGTGTGTTTACGTTCTATATGGATCTCCCCTAGACTTCGATGTTGCATCGCCTGCTGTCTTTGGGAAGCAAAAGGAGTGAGCCTTCCTGGTAGTTTAAGAAGATACTGCAGGGATGTCTCACGGCAAGGGAAGTTCAGGAAGCTACAGCACTCCTGAGACATTGGGTTTAGGTCTAGTATTTCACACTTCAGTGTTTATTAACCTGGGTTGGCCAATTAAAATATGTTTATAGGAATGTTAATTTTTTATCAGCTCTCAGTTCCATGTTTGAAGAAACAAAAGAAGTACAAAACATTGGTCCTTTTTCTCCTCTTTTCCCTGAAGCCCAGTGTCCTTGCCTCCTGGTTTGAACGGTGGTCACACAAACAGCTGACTTTGCTTTTAAGACAGCTGGGGGAACAGATGCCTCAGGGTGGGTGGGGAATGGGATCCAGTGGCTTAGTGCAGAGGAAAAGGCACAAATCTCTTCACATTATGAAGGAAATTTGATAAACATGTATGTAAGAATCAGTTATAATCAGTTTTCACTAAGAGTGTATGTTATCAGAGATTTTAGTTTTGTTTTTTTCTTGTGGCTGATCTTTCCCAATGGCTGTGGCATCCTCTCCACGAGCAGCAATACTGGAGATCAAAGCATAGACTGAGCTTGTTCTTTTTGCCACCGTGTCTGACACAACGTGCAGAATGAAAGTGCTTGTTCCCAGGTGATGTCTGCACCAGTGCCTGCAGAGCTGGCTCTGCACCGGCCGGGGATTGCTGGCTGGAGCTTGGGAACCCGCATGTACAGAAAGGGCTGCCAGCAGTAGAAGCTACTTAGTGAAAATGGTATTTAAGCTAAAAGTAATCGTGCTTTTTCCAGCATAGACAAATTGTTTCCTGTACAAAGTAATATAGGGATGGGTATCATTGGTCTGATTGCTTCTCAAAAGCGTTTCCATTTTCTCTTTATAGTAAGCAATGTTAACTCACAACTCGTTTCAGCTGAATCCTTCCCACACCTCACAGATTTTTTTTTTTTAATTTTTTTTTTTTTGCGGGGGATACCCAAGGAAAAGATTGTTCCTCTTGTACAACCTCAAGAAGACCTTTGAAATTCAGGGTACTTTCCACAACTTCTGTACTTTGGTTTCAGTAAAATAAATGAAAAGGTCTTTAATTTGTTCTGGATAATGTGACATCTGCCTTAAATGACAAATGTGAATATATTGGGTTGGTTCAGTGCTGCCTGGAAATTTAATCGCATGGAGAAAAAAATATTGAGTACCCTTAAACTCACCTTGCGTACACTTATTAGTAATTGACAGTGTCTAGACAGATGGTGATCTGGAAATTAAAGTCTGGGGAAAATAAACTTACAGATATTAAAGTCAGCTGCATTTCCCAGCACTAATAAAGTGGGAAGATTGGGGGGTTAACTTTCATAGCAGCTGAGAAAACAGTTGCCAGCAGTTTTGTTTGGAACCTGCTCCCTCTTTAAGAAGTGTGCCTTTTTAAACATTTCACATAAAAACTGACCGAAGTCTGTAGAACCTGAAAAACTACCACAAACAGTAATCTGATGATGAGTATTTGTCTGGGTATGTACAATGCAGTGAATCAAGTTTTTCTTCTTTCTTCTTACCAAAATCATACAGTGTGTTGGCAGCATGTGGTTACTGTTGTTCACAAGAATTAAAAAAACAACAACAATGGGGGACACTGTTGATCAGCTGGTGGTCACTGAACTTCAGCACAGGAGCATTCCTGCTCATTTTAAGCTAAAATTGCATTTCTGCTTCTGTTCAGGCATGGAAGATGATTTGCTGTAGAACAATTATAACCTAAACAAAGTTTAAGCTTACAGCATATGAACAGAGAAAAGATTACTATTACCCCAGTTTTAGAGTCAAGCCTGAGTTAAGGTTTTCCAAAAGAAGAGAACTAGTCACTGTGCTCTGCTCCAATTAGTGCTCTTTGCCCTGCTGTAATACTTCAGGACTACTGAAATACAGAGGTGTCGGAGTGTGAGAGGTTGAAAATGTGGATAAAAGTAGAAGTCTGCAAGTTTTTCAGGAGCCCTTGCGTTTCAGAGATGTGTAGAGTATGCCTCGTGGTTCGGACAGCGTCTGTATGGCTAAATGCAGGGTGGGCTGAAGCATGGTGACGCAAACTACATCTTTCTGTGCTACTTGCCCTGGGGACAGAGCGGCCACGCAGTTGTGGGGACAGCCCAAATGGTGGGGCTCACTCTTTTGATATAGAAGAGCCCAGGCTGTTCTTGGGAGGAGGCTGGCTGACCCATCGCCCTGGCACTGGCTGTGTGCCTTCATCAATAGGCATTTGGGGTTAATGATGGGAGAACCTGGCCAGGCAGTCCGAACTGTAGCTATGCCCAAAGCACCCACATTTCACGTAGAAGTGATCTTGGCCTGTGCAAAGCTGGGTGTGAGCTTAAGCTTTCCTGAAGCCCAGACCTGTGAGCAGGCTTCATCCACTGAATGGGCAAGAGCCAGACAGAGGGAAAGACACTAGTTTCTGAATAGGAGGAAGGGTTATGTTGTGGTTACGCAGGTAGAGCCCATAGCATGGAGGAGCTGAGCTCCATGGAGGTAGTTCCAAGTTCCCACAAGTCTCTGCCTACTAAATACGTGCAGCTGGGCTGCATGGTTAGGATAAGGTGAAACAGGACTTTTACTCCCTTGCTATAAATCTGCGTTCATCAACAGGACTAGGACGGGCTAACAGCTGGTATGGTCATCTTGGGAGACAGAGAGACTAATCGTATTAAAAAAAAGACATGTTATAGCTTACCTGGATAATAATAACTACGTGCAGCAGCAAATAAACCTGTGCTACCCTCACCATCCAGTGAACCCCCATCAAAGTCTACCTGGATTCTAAGCCCTGTGACAGCTGCAGGTCAATTTTTAGCCAGTTCCCTAACGAAATGGAGTATTATGCAGTCATCTTGTCAGCCTGACAGTTTCGACCAATAACTTTTGAACTCACTGGCCAGTTTCCAAATAAATTTGACAGAGGGACCAAAGATTCAATCCTACCAACTTCTGACAGGTTTGATGAAAGTAGGAAAGAGACGCTGCTAGTATCTCCTTGGAGAGAAAGCCTACCATATGATGTCTATTTTCAGCTTTTATATCATCACAAACTATCTTATAGTGCTTCAGTAGTTTTTCTTATACTGTTCCATTATTAGACCCCAAAGAATTCATGAGGGAGACAGGCAGAGGAAGCAAAACCCCAGCTTCATAATTTCTACCATGGAAGACCATGGTTTCAATCAAGTAGGCAGAAGTTCTGAAGAGTTTTTTTAAGTGAAATTTACCTCCAAGAGTGAGTTTGGAAAACCATAAATCTACTCTGTGCAATGACAGGAGGGAAGGAGAAGGCGCTCTGGATTTCAGGACACCATATTGCCATGATGGAGTGGTCAGGCTTGGAGGAGTGTAGCCATACACTGCCTGAGGGAGCGTGCGGCCAAGAAAAACCCTCTGTTAAAAGGATCTACTTAGAAAAACTTTAAACTTCTTGCTGTATCATGAGGCTTTCTTCTCCTACTGGAATAGGGCTTCCAGAAGACCACGCACTTAAAAATACTGAAGCATTCATTCCCTAGGCACCCAAGAGGGACTTTTCAAGAAATCATTAGTTTTACAGGAAAGAGAAAATCACGTGCTTTATCATGGCATTAGGCGACATCAGGGAACACAGAATGAGAACCTGGCAGGGAGGCTGACTGCTAGGCCAAGTGCACCCTGGCTTGTGTCAGAAACAGTGTGGCCAGCAGGGAAGTGATGGACCCCCTGTACTCGGCACTGGTGAGCTCGCACATCAAATCCTGTGCTCAGTTTTGGGCCCCTCACTACAGGAAAGACGTTGATGTGCTGGAGCGTGTCCAGAGAAGGGCAACAAAACTGGTGAAGGGTCTGGAGCACGAGTCTTATGAGGAGCGGCTGAGGGAACGGGGGCTGTTTAGCCTGGAAAAAAGGAGGCTCAGGGGAGACCTTGTCACTCTCTACAACTACCTGAAAGGAGGCTGTAGTGAGGTGGGTGTCAGTCTCTTCTCCCAAGTAACGAGTGATGGGACAGGAGAAAATGGCCTCAGGTTGCACCAGGGCAGGTTTAGATTGGATATTGGGAAGAATTTCTTCCCCAAAAGGGCTGTCAAGCACTGGAACGGGCTGCCCGTGGAAGTGGTTGACTCACTATCCCTGGAGGTATTCAGAAGACATGGCACTTAGGGACATGGTTCTTAGGGACATGGTTTAATGGTGGACTTGGCAGTGCTAGGTTAATGGTTGGACATGATGATCTTAAAAGGTCTTTTCCAATATCAGCAATTCAAAGATTTCATGATCTCCGCTGTATGTAGAACCAAAGCCACCACAGCCTGGCAGCTGCATGCTGCAGGGCAGAGCTCTCCCTCCTGCAGCCATGGCTGGGAGCTGGCACCATGGGTGCTGGAGCTCACAGCCACACCACAGGAAGACCACAGGCATGTTTGTGAGCAGGATTCTCATGGAAATCATGGTTGTGGAGAATAGTTTCATCTGGCTGAAGATAAATGTTTCTTCCTTACATTTGGCAGTACTGCTGTGTGTGAAGGAGTTAACAATGAATGCGGTAATTTAACAAAGTCAGGCAAACCTTCTCCGCTCCCAACAAAAGGGCACCACAAGGCACTGGGAGGGAGCAGGGTTAAGCTGTACATGAGATAGTATCTTTCTGGAAGTTTGCCAGAGGAGGCTGGTGCATGGCAAGAGTTTCAGTGTCATTGCAATGAAGTACTCAATGAGTGCCTTGTCTGCGTGCTTCAGTTGTTAGAGCTTGTCAAGTCACATCAGAACTCCCTGTTAAATTAGCTGTACAACTATTATTAACTAATGAGCTGTAAAATAAAATAAAACCAGAACCAAAACCTCACTTGAACTGGAGGGAAAACCCTCCCCTGCCAATTCCTAGTGGTAGGTTGTCCTGTTGGCCAAAAGGAGGAGAGGAGAGCAGGTTACTGGCAGCCCGACAGCCTGCTGGATGGTGCTCTTCAGGTGAGCTTGGTGTGTTTCATTGCACTGATGTACTGCTTCTTGTAATTTTGGTGGCACGATGGTGGTCTGCATGGGTGATCCTGTGCTCTGCCACAAATTCCCCGTCAGCAGGGTGCAGCCCTACTTGCTCCGCTGGCTGAGGCTTTCCTCTGGGTCACCGCCTCTGAGCACCAAAAGCCCCATGGCAAAGGGACCCCCGGCCCACCCCTAGGGTGCACGAGTGGGAGAGGGAAAGCGAGAAGCAGCCCCTCAGTGCATAGCATCACCCTGCCTGGACAGGGCTGGTGCTTTCCCTAGCCCACCTGTATGAAGAGGAACAGCTTTTTTCATTTCTCCAGGGGTGGCTTTTGGCAGGTAAGCGGGGCCTCTGGGAAGTTCGGTCCTTCTTGGTAGGGTGATTTAGTGCATAAAAGTGCAGTAAGGTTGGGGCAGAATTTCAGTCTGGCCTGAAGTTTTCTCCTTAGTGCATACAAAGACCAATAAGGATCAAACCAATAAGGTTTACTCAGTGGAATAAACCAGCAAGACAACATCAATTAACTTTTTATTTTAACTCACTTTGGCCAGGGTCTGTTCATTCGCCCTATGTTTCACCCACCCTAAGGCCAGACACTTGTTCTTTTTTCTCCTGGTTTCATCCTGCCCCCCGACTTTCCTTCGAGCATGGGGGTCACTGGGTCTCCAGTCATACCATTTACATGGATACCACCTTGTCCTCACCATCCCTGTCCTTTGAGACCGGGAATCCCACTCCTGTCTGCAAAGAATCAGGGAAGTCCAGAGGCAATGACTGTGAACCACCCCTTTTGTCTGAAATACATTGCTGCTTTTGCTGTCAGCTTGGAGCGTCTTGCCTCCAGGGATCCTGTTCTGCCCAGGGCCATTGCTGGCTGGGCTGAAGATCATGGTTTCCTCCTGTCTTAGCTGTGGCTTGAGCAGAGGAAATCTGGATGTTTGGCAAACAGCTTTTCACAACACCCAGTGTTTACACTATCCACAGATATTAGGTCAGTCACAGCTGTTCATGTGGCAGTTGTTGCTCATTGCTGAAGGTGCCTGAGTCCAGTGTAAGGCTGAGATGCCACCAGCTCACCTTGCCGCCCACAGGTGCTAGGGGAGAGACTGCAGACATGGTGACAGCAGCATGTCATTGCCCTCCGCTCCTCAGCTGGCATTTGGGGCAGGAGAAGGCCCCGCCAGCTGCTCCCTGCTGTGTCCTGGCAGTAATGTTCTGCTGGGGGCAACAGAGTGAGGCACCTGATTCTGCCACAGGCATATGCTATCTCCTTTAGAAGCAAAAAGGAGCTTGATGCCCAGTTGCTGTATGGCTTTGGCCTTTGCCTAACAGTTTCCATTTGGCACAGAAAGCAATAAGCAAAGAGGACACTCTCATGCTGTGGTTTGTATTATTTATGATTGTCTGTTTTTAGAACAGCAAATAGATTGGGCAGCCCTTGGTAACAGAAGACCTAAACCACGTCACTGATGATACAATTGCCAAGTGATCTTGAACCTTGATGTAACTGGTTTTAAGAAATGAAAAACACTTGTTTGAGACAAGCCCTCCGAGGCAGTTTTGCTTCTTCAATTACTAACTGGAAACAGAAGGAATAAGCTCAGAGTGAAAAGCTGGCCAAAGTCCTTCCTGGCTTGCCTTGTCCTCTGAAAAGGTTATCTGTGCCCCAGGAACTACTTGCCATACAGGAGATCATCTCATATTGCTCACAGAAATCAAATAATCCAACACGGAGAGCAAAGGGTGCTTGTGGCATTCAGATTGCTGCTGCTGCTGTCTGCAGGGCCACAAAGGCTGTGTGCTGCTGCTCCAGGGTGTTCCTAGTATGTCAGGTCTTGGGATGACTTTCTGGTTGTGCCACACAGTACACAGTTAATTCAAGTAAAGGCATCTGGAGACTGCAACTATCTGGTTGGTAACAGCTATGGGTGATCCTAAGTGTTCCCAGAATCACAAAATAGTTGAGGTTTCAGTCCGCCTCACTGTCCACTTAGCAAGCCCATATTTCATCAGGTTGTCTCTGAGATTGTTATAGAAGACAGTGTTGAAAGCCTGGCTAAAGTCAAGACAAAAACCGTACACTGTTCTCCCCTCATCCACCAAGGTTGTAGAAGGCTATCAGGTTGGCTAAGCAAAATTTCCCCTTCACAAAACCATGCTGACTGCTTCAAATCACTTTCTAGGCTTTCATGTGTTTGTAAACTGTTTCCATGAGGATTTTCTCCATCATTTTTGCAGATTTTGGGGTGGGGCTGGTTGACTTGTAGTTCCCCAGATCTTCCTTCTTGTTCTCCTTGAAGACAGGAGTGACATCACTTTCTTCCAGTCTTCAGGCACCTCTCCTAGTCACCATGATGGATCAAAGTTTACCAAAAGTAGCCTCACAATGACACCTGCCAGCTCCCCCAGCACTCATGGGTGCATCCCATCAGGGCCCACGGACTTATGTATGTTGGGTTTGTTTAAGTGCTCCCTAACCTGGTTCTCCTGCATCCATTGTGAGTCTTCCTTGCTCCAGAAAGTGAGCAATGTCAGTGAAGTTTACCTTGTGAAAGACAAAACCCCACAGTGCCTGGGGACTGCAGCAACTTGGGGAGAAAGGGGCAGTCTGCATTGAATCAGGGCCCGTCGGCATAGCTTGCATGAGAGCCAGGGCCAGTCTGCTTACGGTGTTCAGATATGCAATGTTAATATCCTATTCACGCTCTGCTTTGATTACTGATTGCATCTATTTTTACTCTGACCCAGCAGACTTCCTTCATTTTTCTTCTTAAATAAACTGCACCACCTCCCCATCCTCCTCTGCCTCCCCTGGGCCCCCACACCAGTTGCTGCCCTGTCAGGTAAAGCCTGTTCCTGGCTCAGAGAAGCCATATCCCTGCTGAGGTCTGCCACAGGGGCCACTTCTACGTTTTGCTTGCAATGAAGTAAAACACATTCGATGATCCCATTCTAACTCCCTGACCATAATTACTTAAAAAGCCCCAAATGACTACACTGAGGGGAAGCAGGGCAAAATCGCCTTAAGCACCAGACACACAGATTATTAAACCTCCCAAAGGCCATCAGGAAAGAAAAGCTTTATACAGTCACGCGTAGACTATCCCCTAAAGCTTCCTCAGCTGGAGTCCTTTCTACTAGCAGCAGTTTGACACACTTGTTTTGTTTAAAAATATAGAGAATGCATTTAGTACCATATTTTAAAAAATAGCCCATAACTCTGCAGTTTATATAAAATAGTTTATAGCCTCAGTCTGCTAAAGGGCAGGGGCTTTGTACAAAGGGTTCAAAATGAAAACATCTGGCTGTGCTCAGTCTAACCTGCAGTTCTGTTTGCATGCAAAGGCAGAGGCCTCCGGGGAAAGGAAGGCCAGAAGAAATGCAGGGTATGTGCCCAGGGCTGGAGGGATGTGGGGCAAATCCCTGTTTTGACTTCCCTTTCTCACAATGACATTCTGAGGATAAGCATACTAAAAAATTGAGGTATCCAGCTGCTGCCTTGTATTATTAAGATACTCCTTCTGATTATATGTCTAGATTTCATCTTTAAATGCTGAATGAGTCAAAAAAACCAACCATAAAAACTGTGTTTCTGTAAGATACAGTCTGGCTAATGTACCATTCTGAGCAACATTACTGTGGTTCTCTGGTGGCCTCAGAAGAGCCATTACAGAAGCGCAGGGATTAATCCCAAAGAATATTGAGGCCAGTACTTTCAGAGCTAAGACCTTGGGAAAGCAGTAAGCGTAGACCATCCACACCGTGTAGGGACATTTGCGCAAGCTTTGGCAGGATCTACAGCCATCTGAAACACTGATAAGCCAGAACAAAACGTTTTGCCTGTGTAATCAACCACATCCTGACCTCCTTGCATCTCTGCCGCTTTCCTAAGATTTTACTGCAGCTGTGCCTTGCAGAAAACCATTTTCTGCAACAGAGGATAAGGTTAGAGAGTTACCTATGGGTGGATCCTCATATATCAGTTGCTGTTTCTTCATTAGCCTACCTTGAATAACCTCAGTGTCCAGTATATTTTTGTAAAATTGCAGAGGATTATGCATCCAGTACCATTTTTCACTTCTGATTCTTACCATCACCCAGCTGGGCACAGTATCTTAGGTCTGGTTAGAAGAGGCTTAAAGCAGCAACATAAATACATTTTCTTTCACGTATCCCAGATATATTGCAAAAAGTCATTTTTGTGAGGTCAGAGCTGGGATTGGTATCTTTATATTCTGAGCCAAAGAGATATAAATTTGGCATTATATTGACCCACCGTGGTGAGATTGTACCCAAAGTGAAGGGAGTTACTGCCAGCACAGAAGTCACTGCAAGAACATGGAAAGGTCAAACTGACCCTGGCAGCTTGTAAATCTGGAAAACCTTTCTTCATTTAACCTTAGAAAAATAATGAAGTCTTAGTTTTCTCCTTTTTAAAAAGAAATAACCCGTCCTACTGGAGCCTGAAATGTGTTCCTCTTGGAAACATACTGGGTGCAATGAATGCTGCATGAGCGGGGGCTGGGGGCTCCCCCGAACGGCGGGACAGTCCTGGGTGCACAGCAATACAAGTACGGGACCTGCTATGGCAGGTAGCTGCTGAGTGGAACTGTGCTCACAGGAATGGGTTCCGTTTTGGAAACCTTTTGGTTCAGACTTAAAAGGCAAACCAACAAAAAGCTTCCTGCTTCTCAGGCAGTAAAACAGGTTTGGTAGTAATTGCCTTTTTAGGGAGGTTTGGTAGTAATAGTCCTTTAGGAAGACTGTAAAACTCAGTAACTGGATGCTACCCATCTTCAAAGACTTGAAGAAAAGGTTCATCTGCAGGAAAGCAAATCAGACATGAGGAAAAAATGCTAACAGTTGGGATGGGGATTAGTTATCAAATCCCCTTTGCTGGCATGTTTTTAAAACAGAGGAAGGGATTGGTGAGTGTAAAGGGAACTGATGGTACTTTGGTGTGGGGACAGTGTCTGAGGAGTCTCACAGCCACACATCGGTATGGTACCATTGCTGAAAGACAATGCTGGCAGCAGTGCAGCAGAGAGGTACGGAATGTAGAGGAGAGGTGAGATGAGGCAGAGCAGGATGGCAGTGGGCAGGGTCCATGCCCTGTGTGGTCCCTCCCTGGTGCAACTGGTTTGGCAGTAGCAGAGGAATTTCAGCTATGGGACATGCAGCCCCAGGGAACTTGTCTGTCCCTTTTCCTGCAACTCACCTCCCCTTGCACAAGTGCTTATCGCTTCTGTTGATTCCACTTTTTCTGTCTTAGAGTGGAGGTTGTCATTACCCTTGATCACAAGCTACTGATCCAAAGAATCAAATAACACACAAGGTTTGGTATTGGCGTGGGAGTAACTCACAGACTAAATAGAAGTTTGGTGAACTGACCTTCACATACAACAACGGACTGTCATTTTGTGATCTACATTTAGATTTTTTCCACATAAAACAAGTCACTATGCATCCCCTGTTTAATAAATTGCAATAAACATTTTGAAGCTATAAATATAATTTGCTCTTGTCTCATAAATGTCTCTGAACTCCACCCTTTGCAACGAGACTGGTTTCTCTGGTAACTAATATATTCCAAAGATTTTTTAAAAAAGAGGGAATCTAAAAAGAAAAAACAAGCCCCCTCCCCCCCCCCCCGCCAAAAAAAAAAAAGACAGATGATAAGACTGAACCTGTTTGATGGACACAAGATGCACCACAGTCTGAGGTACTGTGAAGTTTTTATTGCCACTTGTTTCGTAATACTGTCCTCCCAGACCCATCCCAATAAAAGGTTTATTTCACCTCAGTCCATGGGGGCACAGCTTGCTCCACAGGCAGGGCAGGACACGGTTAGGACCTCCAGCTGGGCAGCCTATGGAACCCAGGCTCTCTACCTTCATGATGGTTAAAGGAACCTCATGAAATCTGGCTCCAGACATGACATCCCTCAGCTCTTCCTTGCAGAGGTGGCAGCAGGGACGTGTGTCAGTGCCCTCACCCCTCTGTGGGGTGAGGGTCAACAGCCCCTGAAACCTGGTCCAGAGAGCAGCAGGGAAAATCAGGAAACAGGAAAATCATGCAGATATGAATTATGGGAAAAGAGAAAGGAATCTTTGCCAAAGCTCTCTGAGCTGGCCACTAAGTTCAGGCAAGAAAATTCGTATTTGGCATCCTACTTTTTTAAACAAAAGTAAGGAACTGATAGCTCCTGCTGAAACATATCTTATGGTAGTGGTCAGAAAAGGGTGTGATGTATGGAAAGGATGCTGAAGGATTTGTAACAGTGTGCAATGAAAGAAAAGTGGCTGGAAAAACCAGCAAGGCACCTTAAATACATACATGTATGAAACTGTGTTCAGCCCTGCAGAGAAAGGACTTAGGGATACTGGTGGATGAAAAATTGGACATGAGCTTGCAGCGTGCACTTTCAGCCCAGAAAGCCAACTGTATCCTGGGCTATGTCAAAAGAAGTGTGGCCAGCGTGTCGAGGGAGGTGATTCTGCCCTTCTACTCTGCTCTGGTGAGATGCCACCTGGAGTACTGGGTCCAGCCCTGGGGCTCCCAGCACACGGAAGACATGGACCTGTTGGAGTGGGCCCAGAGGAGGGCCATGAAGGTGGCTGGGGACTGTAACACTTCCCATGAAGAAAGGGTTGGGGTTGTTCAGCCTGTGAAGAGAAGACTCCAGGGAGACCTTATTGCAGCCTTTCAATGTAAGAAAGACAACAAGTTTTTACTATGGCCTGTAGTGATAGGACAAGGTTCAAGGGTTTTAAATTGAGAGGGTAGATTTAAATTGGACTTAAGGAGGAAATTATTTTACAAGGGTTGTGAGACAGTGAAATAGGTTGCCCAGAGAAGCTGTGGATGCCCCATCCGTGGAAGTGTTCAAAGTAAGGTTGAATGGGGCTTTGAGCAACCTGGTCTAGTGAAGGATGACCCTGCCTGTGGCAGAGGGGTTGGGCTAAATAATTTTTGAAGGTCCCCTCCAACCCAAACTGTTCTGTGATGATTCCATACCATACGTTCACAGGGCTGGTGCAGTGGAGGGATTTAGATCACTGCCTGAAGAAGCTGGAAGAGTGCAGAGGATAGCACACAACAGCTGCTGTCCTTGAGGTCATCCACCTGCACTTTCCACAGTCTCACAGGCTTGAACAAACTGAGTATCAAGGGGGATTGAAATGCTACCAAACCAGAATGGCAGCGAGGTAGTCTGTAAGAAGAGCTGATACCTTTTATTAGGTCAATGAAGTAGCGGGGGAAAATGTAACAGTTAAAAATAAACAAAGACATGTCTTCAAGTATGAAAGCCTCTCCTGAGGCCTGCAAGAGGAGCTAAAGAGGGGATCGGCTGGGTAGCAGTTTCACATCCACGCTGCAACAGGGATGGAGAATTGTGTCCGTTGCCAGAGGAGAGGGGAGAGCAGACATTTAAACCTGGTCACCATAATGGGTACAGGTTAAAAGCCGTGTCATCGTTGCAGTGGCTGAGACCCATACAGCACCCTCCCTCGCCCCCTTCTCCTCCACTTCCCCTTGCAGGTGCCCAGAAGGGGCGGTGGTGTGGTGCCCCGCTGGCCCTGGGGCAGGGGCTTCCCTCAGGCGCGGGGTAGGGCGGCAGAGGGAGGCCGCTGCTGCTGTGGGCCAGCGGGGGGTTCTCCTCACAGGATTCATCCCCCAAAGGGCCAGCACTAGGCCTGAAGGGGTGATGGCTACTCTTTGTCACGGGCAGGACGTGCTGGGTGCCGGGGTGGGCGCAGTGCTGGGGGGAAGGGGCTGCACAGAGCGGGATGGCAGGGCCACGGCCAGGCCTCCCGGCGCTGGGGGTCCTCCCAAGGGCTGGGCTCCTGCTCCAGGTCGACGCCTCTCCGGAGCCCCCGTCCTCCCCAGCTGCCCCTGGGTATGGCGGCCGCCCGCAGCAGCTGTCCAGCATGGGCTCCCGGGAGCTTTTGCTTAAATATCCCCTGAAATTAGCGGGTAGCATGTAAGCGTCTGGCTTGGAAAGGACCAAAGGCAAAGCCTTCTGCGTCGGCATTGCACCTGTCAGAGACTTGGGAAAGCAAGGTGTGGTTTAGTAAAACAAGATGTTCTCTAGCAGCATGAAATAAACACTGTCCTGTATGACACCTCGTGAATGCATTCAATTAATACCAGTAATGAAGCAGACACCGTAGTAGAGCCTCCCTGTAGGGCAGTGCCGGTGGGCTCTAGGGGCAAACGAAACAGGGCTCCCAGATGGCGGGTCTGGGTTTGTTTCAGCAGTTTTTGCCCAAATCCTGTTCTACGCTGAGAGAATTGTTAGACCTCACATTCATAGCCCTCGGGGTCCACTGCCAGCATATACTGAAGAAGCACCTGAAAACGAAATTACGCTAATACATTTGACACCACAGATTATTAATTTTTTTTACCCTATGGAGTTTGGAAAAGTTAAGTATGATTTTTTTGAACTGATTGTTTTAAAGTCTTTTTTTCACTATCATAATATTATGCTTCAGTTTTTGAAGACTCCTATTTCTAATTCATAAATTTTCCTACCTTTACTTTTTTTACCCCACAAACAGAAATTTTATTCAGCGAGGGAGGAGCACACAAGAATTATTCTTCTGGGTCTTTTGTTCTAGATATTTCACAACTCCTTTAACTGCCCTAATTATTAGATTATAATTTTGCAAGCTTCACTTCCTTTCAGGACACTCATTCTGTGTTACCATTTCTGATGAATACTTACAGGTCTGTCTTCTTTGTAATTCTGCTTTTGCATGCATTTAATTATAGTGATTTTGCTGACTGCCAGAGTAGCAAAGCTCCTTTCAGCTGTTCACCACATGAGAAGAAATTCCAACAGCCTGATGTAGGACCCAGCCCACCTTCAGCTAAAGGCCCGCTGACACCATTAAAGAAAACTTCCTATGTATCACTTGCTCTATTTTGGGTTCATACATGTTTCTAAACTTCTCCTCCCTGGTCTCTTGTAAGCATATTAAAATGGAATCTTTTCAGAAGACTTTTTACAGGTTCACTGACATGGGTTCCAAGTGCCAAATCAGACTCCTGAGTTAGTTGTATCATAGCTGGTCTTTCAAAACACAACTACGATTCCCAGGAAAAACCTCCTGGTGAGCCATGAACTGGAAAGCCTGCTGAGGGTGAATGGTGTCACTCCAGCTGCACCGAATGAGACCAGCTGAAGAGCAGGCTCTACAAGCAGATATTTATCACATCTTTGATCTGTTCCTACTCCCACACAATTTGAAGTGAAAACACCGGGAAGGTGGTGTAGGAAGGACATGTCTAGAGGGAACTTGACCTCAGTAAGACCAGTAGGCTCAGGTATAAAAGAAAAAAGTCATGTGGCTCAGTAACATTTCCTAAGTGAAGACTATTTTAGTGTTCATGGGGACAGAATTAAACCAGTGGTATGAAAATCATTGTTTCTGTATTTGTTAGAGATTTACACAGTGGCTCAACTGCTTTTTCTTATGCTCATGTTCCCAGGCACTTGTGTCAAGAGGACACCATCAGTCCATCCTATACTGTCTGACTGTCCCATCCTAAGTCAGTGTGTCTTCGTAAAAGTGACTCCTAAGCTCTTTTTTTTAGTGTCCTCCTGAGTATTTCCAGTAGAAATAGCTGCAACTCCTAAACTCATATTCCATTCAAATGGGTTTAACTTCCTCTGTTCACTTTTTTAATCTACTTCTTGGGCTACTGGATCCCCCTGCTTCCCTATGTGGCCCATTTAAGAGCTCTGTCCCCACCCAGCCCAATTATCCCTTTTCTCTGTAGCTGACGGACACTGATTACTATCCCAAACACCAAGCTGGGGAGGATGCACATCAAAAGACAAACTGCATGTGAAGATTGGTGGTGTACAGTTGCATGTGACACAGCCTTTGCAAGGAAGATCACTGGAAAAACCCTCACTGCCCTACCCAGTTCCCTCCATCAGGCACGCAGCAGTCCACAGGATCTCTGTAGATGCTTTCACAAGTGTTTCCACACCCAGCAGAGCTGATGTTTTAACATCAGTGTTTCTGTAAGTACTTCAAAGCACTCTTCTGCCTTCAAACCCCTCCTGGAGACCCCAAGAGCAAGCAGGGCACACCAGGCAGAGGTGATACACCTTCCCCTTATCAACCCTGGCAAAGCCCATGGGGGATGAGCAGAGGTGGAGGATGCCTTCACTTTTCTGTGGCACCTCCTCCATATCAGTGGAGGACCTTGGGACACATGTCAATGTGAAGAAAACACAACAACCTGCTGTCTTTTCAAGGATGGGGCAGTGCCTCCTGCACCTGAGGGTGCCCTCACAGCCCTTGATGGTCTGCAGGTGGCCAAATCCTGCTCAGGGGCAGCTTTCATGCAGGAAAGCATCTCTCTCCTTGATGGACATTAAGTCTGAGAATAAAACAATCCAGACCTGGTACTAAAGTAATTAGGTTTTCTTAAGTAAATGCTGGGGGACTGGAGGAAGAAGGAGTAAGGATTTCTGGATTTGCCTTGTTAATGATGAGTTTGTTTTGTTTAGGATACTATACACAGTATATAATATTATATAGGTAATGTTATATATTGTATTCTATACATACATATATATAGTATACAGTGTGTGTGTGTATGCGCATACACACATACATGAATATTCCTCCTGAGTTCAATTATTGCCAAAAGTATTTCGCAGTTTTCAAGTGTTCATTTGTTACAATTTTCTCATGGGGTGGTGCAATCAATACTATGAGTTAAATCAAATTAAAGCCTTCTAATATTTTCCTTCAATGTCAATACTGATTAGGCTAAATATCTAATCACTTTATTCCCAGATTTCTGTGTAAATAATTCAATTTCTGGAGCAGCACTAAAACAGAACTTGTAGGAAATTTTGTAAAGGCAACTCTGGCACTTAAAAAAGGAAAGAGCTGGAGCTTTAAAGCTATGTCCATGCTGCTAAATAAAATGAGGCCAAGGGCTGATGTTGGTAACACAGACCAAAAGGTATGCCCTGGCAGTGTCCACACTACATCCTGGCTTTGGGCAGCCTCTGGACCTGAAGTGAAATGTTGCAAGGGCTGTGCTGCACCCCACCAAGGGCTATTTCCCACAGCATCAGCTTGAGATTCTGATTGCCTGTGGCTTGTAGTGTGATGGCATGTAGGGACACAGGTAGGTTCAAAGCCAGCTGTGTACAGTGAAGGGACCTTGTCCAAAATCCTGCCAGGGGATGGTCCCTGGCACATGCTGTCCTCCTGACCCGTGCCAGGGCACTTTGTCTGTGAGCACGAGTTAGCGCTGGCCAAATCCATCGCAGAGGTCATGTGAATAGTGACATGACTGAGCCTGCCCTCCAGCCCTACTTTGTTTGCCAGTATAGATGTAGTCAGAGGCTCCAGACAGGGGGTGCTGGCAGTGGATAACAGTGCTGAGCAGAGCAGGGTGCTCAGGACAACCCTGCTCCTTGGCCCAATCACAGGGAAGCAGAATGCAGAGATGTGAAGCCTGTTCCCACCCAGACCCAAAGCTCAGACAGCTTCCACCGTGCCTGGAACCATGGATCACTGACCCCACAGTTTCATTGACCTGTAATAAAAGTTACCTCAGTCTCCTGGATTCTTTTTAATCTTGGATAAGATGGAGAAAAAGCTGTCTGTGCTTTTTGGACTGATCTTCTTGCTTCTGCTTCTATTTTTGTTTCTGGACGTGGATGGTCATGAGCTCCTTTGGACTTTTGAAATAAATTATGATATGTTAGAAACAACCTTGTTATTAATCTTAAGGGAGCAGAATTTGTAGCACAGGCCAAAACCACACATGGCCTGATGTAATGCTTTTTATTTAATAAGACCTATTTAATGTGAGCTCAGGTAACAAACATATCTCAGATGAAGTGTGATGGGGTAGAAATTCTCTGAAATCATAAAACCAGTGCACCACATTTATGTGCAAAAGAGACTCCCCACACTAGAGCCCCAGTTGAAGCTACAAGGTCTTCTGCAGCCTGGCTACAGTGTCCCTGTAGTCATTTCCATTCTTCTCACACTTTAGACATGTTTATCAGAACATTAACTTCCATTAGGTTCCACAAAGAATTAATTTTATTTAACCTATGCATAAGTGAAAGACTGGAAAGCAGGAGACAGTTCAGTGGTTATGGTACTAAATTAGGACTATAGTGTCCAGAAATAGTGACCATTATTTAAATACTTACATACACTGTTTTCCAGATACAGTTACATATAATGCACAGATGGAATTTTCCATAGACAGTCCCTTGGGTACCACCATTTCCTGCTCTAAGAACGCCTCATGCTTATTTGTAGTACCTTGGAGAAGAGGCTGAGATAACATAGTGTTTCTGACTTTCTGAGGATTCGTTGGTTCCTATGTACATGAAGCAAAGTGCTTCAAAATCAACAGGTTTCCAAGGGAGCCTAAATGAAAAATATAATACGCTGTAAAATCATAGTAGCATAGGCTAATTTAGGTTGGAAGGCACCTCTGGAGGTCTAGCTCAACAGGACCCGGCAGGACTAACTTCAGAGTTAGATCAGGTTGCTTAGGACCTTGCCCACTCATTGTGAAAATTTTTCTCCTTACAGTCATTTGACCTTGTCATATTCAATGACCCTTATTTGTTGGGACAAAAAATCTCCTTAATCAATCTTTTAAAACAGTCTTTAATATTAAATTGAATAATGTACGGTAATTTTATACCAACCTGAAAAAATATGAATTGGCCTTCATGCCTCCAGAAGTTGGTAACTGGGTAACCACCATGGCCTCGGCAGGAAAGGAGCTGCAGGGGTCCATTGCAGTTTGGGCAGCATTTTCCTAGAGCAAAGATGGTGGAAATATTTTCTATACACCACCAAACAGATGAGTCCTATGTGATACAAGGGTTCGTTGGTGGTAGATTGCCACTTCTGGTTTGGGGGTCAGAAACTACACTGAGAAAAACTATGCAAGAAACTTTCAAACATAAGCAAAAATCAATATAAGCAAACTAATAATTGCCTTTATTTTGTTCCATTATTAAATGTAACTGGCAAAAATTATTTATATTATAGCTTTATCATCATTTTATCAATTATTATTATCATGGTTAGTTTTAGTAGTTTTTAACTTTGCAGTGTCTTGAATGTCATGTGTTCTCTGATTTTTCTAGAGGACATAATTCTGACCTCAGTGAGTTCTTGAGTAATACCTTTCTTTAGCCAAAATGTTAATCAGATCCAGAAATCAGTATGTGCTAGCTCTACTGAGCAATCAACAATTGTTTGGAATGGTCTCGTTAAAAATGTGTGTCCAGCTCATGTTCTTTATTTGCATTGTCTTGCTCTGGTGACATGACTATAAGGCCTATTTCCCAGCCATCATAGTTTATAAGCAAATTCTTTCCTGCAAGACCTGCCTCTTGAATTACTCTTGGGCATGTGCAGTAGTGAAGCCAACACTCAGGTCAACAGAAAGCTGCCAGTACTGCACAGCTTCCTTAGTAGCCTCACTCATGGGCTTGAGATGGCTGAGAATCAATCTCTAACCATCAGAAACAGAGAATTTAAAAAAAAAAAAATAGAAGAAAACAAACAAGTGAACAACTCCTTCCCCAACAGCAGTAAGAAATGCAAAATGCATTTTTCCAAAATCAAGTGTTGCACTTGCGTATAATGACAGTGGGAAGGTTGGATAATGCAAAGGGTATCCTCTACTTTGATTTCTTTTATGTTGTGCTCACTTATGAACTGCCATATAATGAGCAGCCATGTTCATACTCACGCTGTTGTTTTTGCCTAGCTTTATCACATATGGCTGGTCTTAGGTAGATCTTTCTCCCATCCAAAGTCGAGCAGTCATTGCCGCAGACTACCACCCCAAGGCAGGACTTTTTTAAGATGCGAGAGTTGTGGTTGTTGGTGTTTCTCATTGCCCAGCTGCTGTGATGCTTCTGAGCATTTTTATCCTCTGAGCTATAGATACGTTTTATGTAGGAATCTGGCCATTCTTGAAACCAGTCTATTTGTCTTACATCCTGTGGAGATACCAAAGCAAGCCATGTTTTAGGCTGGGGGAGAGAAGAGCTTGTGCAAGAGCCCAGCAGACCTGGTCCTCTGCTGGGTGTCTGTCCTCTATCCTGGGTGACTCCAGCACCTCAGCAGATGATGCTGGTTGGCACGAGGGAGCAGTGGAGAGGAAGCAGAAAAATCACAGCTCCCCATGAGCCCCAAAGCATCAGGAAAGCCTGGCCAGGAGGTTGTTCTCACTCATCCATGGGTCCAGCTTGGTGCAGCACCTCCCTGGGAGGGGAAGGTGGGGTGCCTGACATGAAATAGCAGATAGTTTCCTTGCAGGCAGCGGTCACTGCCTGCCTGACTTCAGTTATCTTTCATGGCAGAGAGATTGCTTTGCCTTTCAGGCTATTCACAGCAGCATTACATTGAATCATTCAGCTTATTTGGCTCAGCTATCTGGAAAATGGGCAAATACTGAATCAGACTAAGATTGTGCCCTCATTTGTAGGTCTTTAGTTCTGGACTTTCATTTGTTTTGGTCTAACTGCCATGAAAGATTTCCACGGTGATTTTTCTGAAGTCCAAAACAAAGAAACCTGACAACATGATCAGGTTTTATTTTCACTACTATGGACTAAGCAAAAAAAACCCCAAGAACAACACTGTAAGGAATAATAAATACATAAAAATAAAATTTGATGGGAAAAAGAAAAGAGGACCAAACACACATCATCTCATTGGGTACAGCCATCACAGTAAAATGCAATAAACTGTAAAGCACCTTACTGAACTGCTGGTAGTTCTGAGAGAAAAGATCTTACAGGAATACAAACACATAGTAGGAATTTCCTTGAAATTGCTGATCCCAGCCACTGAGAGCCATTACAGCAGCAAGAACATCAACTGAGAAGAGAACTCCTGTGCTCCCACAGGAGCCATCGGATAGTATAGGGAAGAGCGTGAAGGGAGCCTCCAGGCTGAAATGCAAGTGAAGGTGACCTTGGAGTGGAGGGCAGGGAAGGAGGCAGCCTGAGACATGGAGGCTTTGGGCAAACAGCAGTGGCACAGTAGGGAAGAGACTGGGATCAGATAAGAAGACAGGGTTGGGAGGTGAAAGGCAGAGCTGGACCCTGAGGGACCGAAGCAGGAGGAATCTAACACAAACATGCTGAGGTGAGGGACAGGGAGATGATGTTGGCATGCAGTGTGCTGTGGGCTCTCAGTGGAGAGCATGATGGAAATTTTTAGATACGAGGACTAGAAAAGGACTGGGGGAGGGAAAGATCACCATTCTGCCTCTGCAAATCTCTGCAAACACAAGCAGCCTTTTTCTAGGTTCTCATGAAAGGAGTGTTGCCCCCTGTGGAAAGCCAGACCATGGGATTCTGTGCAATAGAGCTATCTATAGTCCCTACGTAACGTATGTGAAAATTAAATGCCTGGACCCCATCTACAGCAAGGTTGAGGACCCAGAATTGCAAGGCAGTCGCAGGTGCTGTGCTAACTTCTCATAAAGCACTACACAGGGCAAAAAGCAAGTCCTGGACATTTCTGAGCACCCACAGCAAGAGATAATTTTTTCCCCCTACTTTCTCTGCACCTCATCCACCACAGTGGACTAGAAAGGCAACACATCTGTAACATTGCTGGTTTTCATGTATCTGTAACATTGCTGGTTTTCATGTATCAGTAGCTCTTTCAATAATATGTTTAAGAAAAAATGCATAGAAAATTCAATATTTGCTCAATATTTTCTAGCTTTTCAGTAGAACACTGTCCTATACCTCGAGATGGCAAAGATAATAAAGGCAATGAGGCATAGGTAACTGAGGAAGCATTTAAGCTCGTTAGTAAAGCAGAGACAACCCGTAGAACCGAATAAATTTCTAAGACACAGACACATACCTGGGGAAGTTTGATGTCATTGATATCCCAACTTGTAATTTCTCCATGTTGGGAAGCAGAGTCCTCCTGCTCCATAACAACATCATCTGCACCTTTCAGCATTTTTTAATTCCTTCCCCAAATTAGCAAGAAAGTTTCTCCTGGCTGCTTTTGAAGTTGACTGGCTGTCAGTACTCTCAAGCAGCTTACAACCAGGAAGCCGTTTCCTGAAGCTAAATGATAGAGAGGCTGCTCATTAAAGATAAAAATCAGTGTCCTTCTGCCAGAAAAACTTGTTCCATTAAAAGTTTTGCAAGCCAGCAATGAGTGGAAAATATAGCTTAGAGATAGCCTGTGATGTTGCAGAGGCATCATTAACAGCAAGCAAATCGTGCCTTTGTCATCTGTTCTGTTTTGCTCAGTGTCCTCTCATACCAAGTTTATAGTCATGTAACTATGCTTACAGGCTCTTTGTACGTCTATCTGACTCTGGTTCAGTATTTCCAAATCCAAACTGATTGAACAGCTTGGTGGCTGCTACGGGCTCTTTGAGTCACTGCTTACCCATTAGGTATTTCACACACTGCACGTGACAAAGGTGAGCAACAAGAGGGGACTGCTACATCATTTCAGATAAAATCATGCTCAACTCTTTCACAATTGTTGGCATGTCTAAAAGCTTACTGTTTGCATGAGGGAAGTGTAGAAAAGGAGGTCAGGCTACCTGCATTTTCCTATCTCAACAGCAGACTGAAGCAAAAAAGTCCCACCAAGGTATGTTAAAACCAACAGGTCTTGCCTGAAATCTTGTAAAGCAGATGGTTGTCCCACTCCAAATTTCAGTACCAGCCAAGCTTAATACCATATCCTCAGGGATCCCACACATGAAAAAGTTTTGAGGTTCATTTCTTTTGGCAAGGAGAGAAAAGGTGAATCTGAAAATGAACCAGCCAGTTTTCTCTTTCTGGAAACAGGGACAGCTTCAATGGTTTCAGGAAGGTCAGTGTAATTTATTTCAGTTAAGGATTTGTTAAAGACTACCGAATAGTGGGAAAAGGAAAATCTACTTGGTGCGATTCTATGAAATAGAATTAAATTTATTAAACAGAATTTATTCTATTGTTATTTCTGGCTTTGCATACGCATGGCCCTTGGAAAGTGACTTAGTCTCCATGCCCTTAGGTTACCCATTTATAAAATACCTATGATCTTAATTTCTCATGTTATATTTTCACCTCTAAAGCAAAAGTTTGCAGGTATTTGCAGAGCACTTGGGACATTTGGCTGTGTGGTGCTCTGGCAGCATAGTTAGAGCCCCAGTGCCGCACTGTATGGCTCAGGGTGTGGCGGTGGGGGAGAAAGAAAGCTATGGAGGAGCATCCCCCATGGAAAAAGACCTCACAGAGGGGTGTCTGGTAGTCAGCACCAGTGTGCTCAGTAATTTGAACTGAGGCTGATTCTTGGAGGGCAACTAACCCACCGAAGGGTCAAATGAGATGTTAGACCACAGAAGGGAACATCACTGCTCAGAAATACAAACCACTGCAAGAAGCATCAGGTCTTTGTATATTTTCATACTTACTACAATGAAGATGGAGATAGTAAAGTCAGGACAAACAAAATATGAGCTGCATTGGAAAACTGAGTTGAATTTAGTAAACGCATGACCCTTGACTATTGTGTGCTCTAAAACATGAAATGATTTGTTATATAATTCAAAATGATAGTCTCATTGCTTTTCAAAATGGAATGGCTTAGAAATTGATTTTTAATTTTGTTCTTGTTAGAGAAAATGGGATATTTCTTCTTTTGTGTTATATTGATAGAGATAAAACAATGATTAAATGTTACCTTAAAGATTAATGAAAGACACAGATAATTTCATAATAATATGCTCAAAAAATGAAGTTACAGAGAATCATATATATCTAGCTACTTGCAGGTAAAGGCTGAAATAGTAGCAAAAGCTTAGAATGATAATTACACAATGACGTGGCATATTAAATTTCTGATCGTTATTGTATAGCTTTAATTATTACTAAAGTGTAGCAGCTTTATAAATTGTAAATTCTGAAATTTTTTTCTTCCCTTCCCTTCCCTTCCCTTCCCTTCCCTTCCCTTCCCTTCCCTTCCCTTCCCTTCCCTTCCCTTCCCTTCCCTTCCCTTCCCTTCCCTTCCCTTCCCTTCCCTTCCCTTCCCTTCCCTTCCCTTCCCTTCCCTTCCCTTCCCTTCCCTTCCCTTCCCTTCCCTTCCCTTCCCTTCCCTTCCCTTCCCTTCCCTTCCCTTCCCCACAACTAAGTGTTCTGCTCCTCTTAGGTAAAAAGTGAAAATTTAGATGTCAACATTTATTTATTTTGATCTGGAAAATACATGTAAGAAAAATGGCAATTATTATATTAAGAAGGAACAACGTAAGTAGCACCTGTTTGGCACTGGAATGTGGTGTAGTTAATTGTGCTTGAAGAACAGTGAAAATAATCTAGTTCTTCTCCTGCCCTTTGGTTTATTTTTATTTTCTTATTCCTTGTAAATGCTCATTGATACAGAAGATAAACAGCAGGGTGTAGCAAGGTTCTGGTTTTGATCCAGTGTTTAATGTATCTGCTGATGATTTGGACATGAAGAAAACAGAAAGGGGAAAAAATTGCACAGATTAAAAAAATGTATCTGAATTAATCCTTTAGAAGAATTTACTTATATTTCACCCTGACAAAATGATTCATGTTTAGAAGCATAATAGTTAAAGTATTTATTTATCTTACAGAACTGCTTTCAATTAACTCATGGAAGTGACTGAGGGATCCCTATGGGCAGTTGCACAAACATAAGTTGTCAGGCAAGAAGTGACCAAGCTGTTGTAATACAGAAAGACTGAAGTGAAGGGCCATAAAATAAACTGTGGTATTACCAATTTACAGACCATCACTGATTTTTCACTTATGATACTGTGCAAAAAGACCAGTCCCTCCCAGAAAAAGAAAGGGCTCAGGGCAAAGGAAATCCATAAAATCTGGGACTGTTCACTCTAGAAAAGAGACATATAAGCAAGTTGGTTTTTTTTTTAAATTAACCTGAAATACAGAGGGGTGTAGAGGAAGCAGGGGGTGCTTCTCATTTAACCACCCAACAGCCCAGGGCACAGAGTGAAAACAGCTAGCAAAATCAAAAGTGAGGCAAAGAAAATATTTTTTCATTCATTACATACTTAGTATTGGTTTGTCTAATGAAAGCTATTTCATCTCCCTACAGGCTTTGCCCCACTTATTTCTTTAGACTCTTGTGCTACAGCATTACTACTAGTATTGCTGTAGTATGTCATGAAGGTTGAACACTAGGCAAGACTGGAAAAGAGATCAAAAATATAGGAAAGAAATAATATTTGAAGATCTGTTATTTAATATTTAATATTTAAATATGCCTAACATCTGAAATATAATAAATTTAGAAAGAGATATTAAGCCTTATATTTTATGATTTTTGGAAATTTTTAACTAGCAAGGATTAGGAAGGTTTCTTCTATTTTCTTTAGAAGTACTTGGTGTTAACCACGTAAGAAAAGGATGATGAATATTAAAAAGAGATTATGTCTATTACCAATTTACATGAGCCTACAGGTTAAATTAACTCAATGAAATCTGCAGACTCTTATTTGGAAGGACAGTATTGCAGACTGTAACTGCAGATAGTCAGGAATTGCTTCAACAGTCATTTGTGACAAGAGATCAAGGATTGGAAAAAGCCCTGGAGCCCTAAAAAGCTTCTTGTGTTCAGGCTCATGCTCTGGAGAGGGCTGTGCAACCCTGCATTGCTGCGCCTGGGGAAGGCAGCTGTGGCTGCAGGGGTTGCCCAGCGCTGTCTCTGGCTGCAGGGCTCTGCTGCAGAACAGCAGCTGGAGGCCGAACGCGTGGCTGTAGGCTTTACAGAGCAGTCACCAGGTCAGGCTCCTTTCTTGTATAGTTTTACCACCACATGCAAAGGTGCTTTTGTCAGTGCTCCCATCAGTCTTCCTTTTTCTGTCTTCGGTGTCGCCTTTCAGTGATGACAACCTTTAACTGATCTCAGGTGCAGTAGGTGGCCCTTTACATGTGCTGAGTTACCTGTCCTGTCAACAGCATGTTTCACCATCTTCCATGGCTGCCTTTGTGCCCTGCCTTCAAGTGCATGATTTTCCCTGACACTGAAAGGTTCTCCCTGCTGATGGGACCTCTCTTGCCGATTCTCCACTGCAGGTGTTGGCTTTTGCATGCTTCTCATCCTTCTTTAGTCCCCCTTTCTTTACTGCAGAGTTCTTATGGTGCTGCACCACAGTAATCAAGGAACATGCATTGTTTGGAAGACAACTCTATTGTATGAAGGTGCTACTGATACTCCTTGTGGAATACATCTCGGGATTGGCCTGACAGCTTTTGAAAAAAAATTTTGAAAATACATTCTACAGATTTTAAAATAACAATTTTATCTTCCAGTTCAGCCTTGCTATTTGATCAACTGTGGCAGCAGCATGATTAAACTCCCAGACATGGAGCATAAGCTCACTACAAATAGACATGTCATTTCTAATGAGAAGACAGTTTTGGCCTGTGCAGAAGTGCACTGGGGATACGGCTCATTTTCTGGAGTCAAGTTTCTGTTCCCAGATGGCCCTCACCTATCCTCAAATTGGCTGCCTCTCTCAACATCATTTGAAATGCTTATGCTGTCTTCACCGTTCAGTATCCAAAAGTGAAAGCCTGTCACCTGTGGTCTGGCTCTTTGAAAGAAAGATGGACATATTTTGAGGTGGAAGTATTTTAATATCCTTGGTTGGTTTTGTTTGTCCTTTGTTTCTCTTTAACTCTTTTCTTGAAACTAATGTTGTTAATGCCCTTGATACCAGAACTGGCTGATGATCTCATGTTTGTGTTCAGTTACCATATTTCTGAATTCTGGACTGCTCGGGATAAGAAGCCAGTTGTAGGTAGTGTAGTTTTCAGCTTTGCTGCTTCAGTCACATTCACTGAACACTTTTAAAAATATTTTTTTGTTTAAAATTTTAATTTCCTACCTTGTCCAGACATCTTTTTTTCTAGAATTCCTGTTTGAAATGACGTATTCTGCAGGGTTCTCTGACAGTCATGTCATATAAAACAGACATGTCTACATGACAGATTATAAACCAGACAGATTAGCCTAGAATTCACCTCAGAGCTCAAACACTGGTGAATGTCTTGGACTCTTTTTTTTTTTTTTTTTCAGAATACAAATATGTAGTTTGCACCACTTTTGCCCTCATGGGGTTAGGTCACTACTCAGTACAGACTGTCAGGGCAGCTTTGTCGGATCGCTTGGGAGGTACTATGTATTGTCTACCTGTATTGTACAGAACAGAGATGCACACTCACAAACCATTGTAGCATCCGTCTAAGGGGATATTAAAATCCTGATGATGGGATAGTAATTTCTTGAACAGCTCTAACTCAACATCTTGCAACCATCTCAGGTTTTCCTCTATGTCAGTTGAACGATACTTCAGTCAGATGCATTATTCTCATTTTTCATTTTCTGTTTACTTCCCTGGCCATTTCCAGCAGACAGATGTTGTTGTGGGCACAATTTGCCAGAGGCTCTGCCGCATAAGCTTCATGTCCACACACTTGTATCACATACAGTAAATATCTCTTCCAGGCCTCTCAGTCCCTCCTCTTGAGGAAACTGATATTGGTCCACTTGTGGATTAGCTCCAAAGCAGTGTTCTCAGCTGATAGCCTGGAAGTTGCATGACTTACTATTGAACAGGATAGCATAAATAATCTATTTAGATATTATTTTTTGTCCCCAGGGCAGTGTTTTAGCATCAAATGCTAGAATATCTTTTTCTGCTACACAAAGAACATAGCTCCAACTGAAATGTTTGGAGCCTGAGCTTTTTTTTAAATCATCTATTTGGGATGCTTGAGTGTATGCAAATAGATGTTCCTCTTTATTTCTCAGTAACTATTAAAGCTGTGAGCCCTAATGTTTTGGCAGTTATGTCTAGCTTTCTATTCACTACATTGATCTCTTTAATATTTTCTCTTAACGTATCAGGTACTTGGCAAAGAACACGATGTTTTAGACATCTTATTTACTTTCTGGGGTAAAATTCATGGTAGCTATTCCACAGATGCAAAACCATCATGGTAATATCATAACAGCATTAATGTTGGGATGCTGTGGTAGACTCAGGTCTGGATAAAATTTTGTTTCAGCTGGTGCATCTTTCTGACTGTATAAACTATCTTTCCTGGGGTTTTGTTGGCTTTTTTTTTTTTCCCACTAAGATCATAAATTCACATGCTTTAGCTGCAATCACCCACTTCTATGAATTACCTAAAATTTTAGTTGGAACACTTTTTGTTAGCCTTATGCTTAAAATATACAATATCTTAGTGGCAGTATTATTATGTAATATAAAAATTACTTTAGTTTATGGCCATTCTGCTTTCTTACTTTGCTAGTTTTCAAAACCTAGTGCATTCACTCGTGTCATCTCTTGATCTGACATTCAGTTTCTCATCTTGCCTTTGCATCTGGTGCAAATACATTTAATTTCCTTGTTCTGCCTGGCATGAACATCATATGCATGCAAAATCTCATTTCATGGATTGACACTTGCTTATTGAACAGGGTGTTTTTCTCTTCCTTGCAATTCTGTAATTTTCCCTTTTGTGATTTAAAGAATGTCTAATTGCTAAAGAGTTGCCTTTCATGTCCATCTGCTTCAGAACAGGAATTTGGTATGTTGCTTTGATTATTGTTTTCCTTGTTCCCTCTCTGTTGTCGCAATGTGCATTCTAATTTTCATGTTGTAGGAACTGCCTCATTTCTGGTAACTCTGACAGCACTTTGCTTTTCTCCAGGGTTAGATGGAGTATCATATCTACTGAATTCATCCTCAGATGCAAGTAATTCCAAAAGACATTCCTATCAGTTAATCATGCCCTAACTTCAGAACAGTCACTGTTTCTGGTATAATCAGCTGCTGTGGTGACCATATACGCACACCACGTTCCCCTTTCTGCAGACTACATAGTCTCCCAGAGTCAAATGTTCAGGTAGAATTATAAAGCTTTTGGGTCTGCTATACATTCAAAAATGAGAGGAACTTTTCTATAGCCTGGGCAGCTGAAAGGGGCTTCTTGTGGGAGAAACTGAGTTTCATTCTGCTTGCTTTGAAATAGTGCATGGTTTGCTTTACTCCTGAGAAAGCATAGCTGCTCTTCCAATTGGTCTGGGCTCAGTATCCAAGGGATTGGTGGAAATTATAGCAGTGACACAAGATCAGATCTTTTTCAGTTTTGGCAGTGCCAGATTACAGTTGATTATGCAGGTCCTATCTCTTTGCTCTTAGGAGAGAGGAATCTCAGCTACAAGCCTAGGCTTGGCAGTCTGGTGTTCAGCCTCCTGAATTGGTTTCTGTCACCCCTCAGCTCCCTTCATGCCATTGGCCTGATGTGATTTAACTCAAAAAAAACTGCTCCAGTATCCTCTATTCAAACATTTTCTCCTTAGCCTTCATAGCAGTCCCCAACATCTATTTCTGTAGATCCCCAGAAAAACTCGGTGAAGGCCAGCTGCACATCTTTCTTATGGGAACTGGAAACAAGCCAAACCTGGACAGATATGTCCACCCACATGGGCAGTCCCTGCCTGTACTGATGAGGTGATAACTACTGCCTCTTTCTTTGTTGAAATTATGACCAGCACACTCTTTTCTCATTCAGTGTCCATCTGTCATGTCGGTGCATTTCTAAGCTTATCTCTTTCTCAAGAGTAGCTTGAAAAAAATCTACCTTCTTAGTTTTGCCTGTCCTTGCTATCGTATCTCACACAGGAGCAGGGTGTACAACTGAGTTTCTCAGGCTTCTGAGCTGGTGTCTAATGCCCACAATATCCCCATGGGCAGGACACCCACAGGTTTGCTTTCCTCTGCAAAAAGCCTGTGTACCCTCCCTGTGTTTTCTCCTGGCCCTTCCTGGTCCTAGATGTGGTAGACACTTTGCAGACCTTGTTTCACTGGCAATGTGGATTCATAATAACACAACCATAGTGCTGATAAAATAATCCAATGGCACAAGACAACACCTTGTTCTCTAAAACTCTGATGGATTCTACTGCAGCTAAAGTCCTCACTTAGTATCAGAACCCAAAAGTGACGGCAGCAGCATTGTTCCCCATGTCACATCCCTTGCCTCACTTTCTTTATCCACACACATCCACCTATGCCCTGGCTAACAAGAGAGTGCACGATACAGTTTCTACAAGACCTACAGCTTTTCACAATTGTTTTTCCTTATGGAATAATAGGCAGCAAACCTAGTAGCCCAGAATGCCTGGTTTGTTCTTTAGCTCCAAGGCTGACCTTCCCTATTTTGCCTTGACTGAGTCATATTTGCAGAACGTCTGACTCCCTTGCCAAGCGCTCATGCAACATGAACCCCAAGCTCTCTGAAAGCTGGGTATGTCCCTATAAAGCAGTGTAGTTGGTTAGGTATGGAAACTGTACAGCTGCATTACCAGGTTGCTTTGCCAAGGTAACTTAGCTCCTGTCTTGCACTACATCGTGATAGGGAGAATTTCTTTCTGCCTTTCCACTCAGTTTGACGGACGCCAGACCAGCTTGCTACAGAAAGTCTGTCCACACAAGCGGCATGGTATTGCAGGTTGTTATGAGTCTGCTCTGAACAAACTACTGCCCTCCTGGAAGATGGACCCTGTGTTTGAAACTATATACAGTACAGTTTTCAGCATATCCTATGACATGGTGCAGCAATTTTCTGGTAATCTGATGACCCACACCAGTGATTGCCTACATATCTGCTATCGTGCTGCAGCACAAACTGCAGTGGGAGTTTAGTAACTATCACTGGGTTTCCTTACACCTCATGCTCCTACCAGCACAGAAGGACAAGCCTGTCTTTTGTTTTCTCTGCATTTCACTCGTCCATTTGTCCTTCATGAAGATGAATCCCAACAGTTTTTTCTGCACAGGCTATTACTGAACTAAGCCTCTGGACTTGTAGCTGTGACAGCAGTGAGGGAGGGCACCATACAGTGCAGGCCTGGCCCCACAGATCGAGGGGTCTTGCTGTCAACATTGACACAGAAAAGCAGAGACCAAGGACAGAAGGTACAGAACGGCGTGCATTTGACAAACACGAGTTGTCATTGACATTGTCCTGAAATCCCAAAACTTGACACTGGTTCCCCTCTGTGGGGCCACCAGGAGGAGGAAGACAATGCATGAGGAGTGGCAGCAGACAGGGAAATTATGTGTTCGGGCAGAAGCCTGCGGGGATACCCACAGCCTCCGCTAGGCAGGAGCTGCTACTGACTATGTGCTGTTATTTATACATCTTGACCCTTGCGGAAACAAGTACCTGTGGTGCTGTACAGCTCACTCCAAAGCACTGAAACCAAAATAATTTTACTGCTGCTTTCTGAACTACCTTTCTTCTAGCTGCATTTCAGCTAGTTGTTTCTTTCTTAGCTAGTTGTTTCTTTGGGGATAGTCTAATTTTGTGGCAAAAATACCTTTTTTATTGTTGTTGATACACAAGTGAAAATTCCTTTTAAGAAGCATGCCCCACCCCACCCCCCGCCAGTAACCTCAAGCCTGCTAAGCAAAAGTTTCTGCAAAATAAGAAAGACAAAGAAAATCACGATGTTCTTGTCTATTCTTCCACAGTATGTGCATGACTCCAGTTCACCTTGACAAAGGCAGCAGATTGATCTGGAAAGCTCCATATGAGGAATTGTATTTTCAGGAATGCTGCTAAAATAGTGGTGTCCTAGTGCCTCTAACTGGCAGCAGTTTTCATACCTTCTTTGAAAGCATGCTGCCTGCACCCTGGTCAGACACGCATTCCCACTCTCCTCACTGGGTGAGTCCTCTCTCCTTTCCACGTGGATTGGCTACGGTTTAATCCTCTGGCTTTGCAAGTGATGATTTCCATCCTTAGCTGCTGTTTCCTCACTTCATTTTGCTGATCATCCTCTTCATTTAAAATGTAAAATAATTTAAATATCTAGGTTTCAAGTAGATACAAGCAAGAGATGCTCTTATAAATTACCTTGCACACAAAGATGATGTCTCCTAATCCTGCTGCTACTATGCATATTTGGGAAACACAAGATTTCTGATATGTGCTGTCCCTTAAGGCAGTCCAGTCACTGAAATGAATGTCTAGAAGTTTTTATACAGAAAAAGAGAAAAGCAACATCAAGAAAAGGGTCAGTACTGTCTGCTGGCATAAAGACCTGGTCCCACAGCTTTCTGAGGGACATGTGGAAAGTGGGGATTGGGGTTGGGTATCAGGTCTTTACTGAGTAATTGTCCCAGGGCTGGAGACTGATGTTGTCAGGCAACAGGTGACCTCACGGAGACTTATTTTTAAAACCATGAAACTAACTTACTTGTATATAAAGGACTTGCGCAAAAGGACTTTTCAGCCATGACTGTAACAACCACTACAACATCTGTTAGTCACATAGTGAAAAAAAAGAGCAGAAATATTAAAATACTTGGAATGCAAACTTTAAGTGTCTACTCATTCAGGGAAAGCTGCCTCTTTCACTCCCATTCAGCAAACTCTTCAAAAGGAAAAATGAATGTTGAATTAGTCATCTTGTGCAGAACAAACATCTTCTTAGGGAAAATAATCAAATAAATGGCTGGATTTGGAATAAACATCTACTGTTGAGATCATACCCACCATGTTATGCAACACGGAAGGAAAACAGAGGACAAGGTGGGAAAGGGCTTCGTGCAGGTGCAGGATGCAAAATATGTCCTTACATGTTGCCCTGGTCCATTTTCTGTCACAGTCTTTGACACAACCTTTGAAACAACAAGAGAAAGTTCACAAACTAAAATGACTTCCAACCACCTTCAAACCCATCCTTGGCTAAGCAGGCCTGGTAAGTACCTGCAGGTAAAATGTGTTTTGCTAGTTCCCTTTCTTCCCTGATTCTGGCTCTTCATTTGTATGCAAACCAGAGCTTTGCTGTAGTCTACAGACAGCAGAAGACTTGGCCTAACTTTTGGGATCTTGAGAAATGAGCAGTTTCCACAGAGATGGCATGGAGGACCCCACAGTGCTGCAGATACTCCAGCATAACTTCAGGAATCACCATGTCACTTGAGCTGTGCAGAGGGCAAATTCCCAGTTGAATTGGGTGGGAACTGGAAGCAGCAATTCTTAAGCACAAGTTTGAAAGGATATTTATAAGGTGCTCAGGTTGCTGTGGAGGCAGACATTATCTGCTCGTTCTGGGTGTTACTAGCTTATGTTTCATGTGATGTGCCTTCATATTTAACACGGCTACATGAAATTTAAAAAATGTTCCAGAATTGTAAAAACTGGGAGTAACAAACTTTGAAAGTCATCTAAACCCACTGCTTGGCTTAATTGCTTCTTTCTGCCCCAGGCTGTATGCAGTTTGTACCCAATGCCCAATATTTTTCCAGTTTTGCCTTAGGGTGGACTTTTTTTTTTTAGGGGGAGGTGCTCTGTAGTGACCTTAATAAATAAGAAATGGTCACCTATGTTCTGGAAGGTCTTTAAAATTACATTGGAAAGTAAACACTACACAGCTAAAATATGCTTCATACTTTCCAGTGGTGAGCACCAATCCTAGAATGATTTGAAAAATCTTAAGAACAACTTGCCAACTATTTTCAGAGCTGAAATGAGCTGTGTGTGCTGAGATCATTAACAAGACCAAGAAAAGATGTATTCAGTGCAGTTTCCCATCTATGAGATTACTCTGCCTCTGCAGCAGTCTCCAGAGAGAGCCTCTGGCTGCTTCTTAAGGTCACTGAATCATTTCACTACAATAAATGACCTCGCTAGCTGGAAATTGTTGGAGAGGCTCTCGACACCTCAGCATTGATGTATCAGTGAGTCACTTTAAGCCCTGCGCTCATGGGTGAGAATGCACCGCACCCAACCTGCCCCTTCTGTTTTCTTTGTCCTCCTTCATGTCCTTTTACTTTCCTAACAGCATTAAACCGACAGAGGTCTGTGTATTTTACAGTCTGCAGACAGAATGAGAACAGAGACCGAATCCCCTCTCAAACAAATGCAAAACCCCACCAAGCATGATTCAGCCTCCCTGCTCTTGGGACTCTGGCTTTACCACTTGTAGGCAATTACAGGAAAAAGTCAGCAATGTTCCCATGGGGCCCTGATGGAGCAGGACTAAATGTTCTGGGGCAGGAGCAAAGCTGTCTTTCACACCGCTTAGAGCTTGGAGACAGCAAGTATGGACAGTCAGGACACTAAATAGGTGACATGCATGGTTTGGCACACCATGTAATCAGTAACAGAAGGAATAGTAAGTCCCATCAGCCCTGACTACCAGGGAGGGCAGTGGCGTGTTCAAGCTGCAATCCAGCAGAGCATGGATGAAGATCAATGTATCTTTGATAAATGCCCTTATTTTCTTCTATGGGCGATAGCAGACTGTTCCTTTGGTGAAACAAATCCTAAAAACATCACCCACAAGTCCTTGGTGACATTTTCTCTCCTTACTCTCAGGCATGCAAGACATTCCTCTTCCAGCTTTACTTTCCATTTCGTCTTTATAACTTGCCATTCTTTAAAGCTCAATTCCCTGTTTGAATGAATCCTTGTAGAAGATGAGTACAGGTAAGCAGGGCTCCATCACTAATTGGGTAGTTCAGTAGCACTGACTACAAACCAGATTATTGTCACTTTTTTCTTCTATGTATTATAGCACAGGTGAGCTTTGATGTGGTCCTTGGGAGGCAAAGTGGCTGTGAACGGTGTGGTGGTTTGACCGTGGCTGGATGCCAGGTGCCCCCCAAAGCTGTCTATCACTCCCCCTCCTCAGCTGGGCAGGGGAGAGAGAGCACAATGAACGGCTGGTGGGTGGAGGTAAGGGCAGGGAGATCACTCAGCAATCAACCGTCATGGGCAAAACAGACACAGCTTGGGGAAATAACCATTCAAATCAGAAAATAAATGCCTTCCCTTACACACCCCCCCCCCCCCCCCCCCCTTCTTCCCAGACCTAACTTAATTCCTGATTTCTCTACATCCTCCCTGAGCAGCACAGGGGGCTGGGGAATGGGGGTTACAGTCAGTTCATCACACATTGTTTCTGCCATGCCTTCCTCCTCACACTCCTCCCCTGCTCCACTGTGGGGTCCCTCCCACAGGAGACAGTCCTCCGTGAACTTCTGCAGTGTGAGTCCTTCCCACGGGCTGTAATTCCTCACATGCTGCTCCAGAGTGGGTCCTTTCCATGGGGTGCAGTTGTTCAGGAACAGACTGCTCCAGCCTCGGTCCCTCACAGGGCCACAGGACCTGCCAGCAAACCTGCTCCAGCACGGGCTTCCCACGGGTTCACAGCCTCCTTCAAGCATCCACCAGCTCAGGCGTGGGGTCCTCCATGGGCTGCAGGTGGAGATCTGCTCCAGCGTTAACCTCCATGGGCTGCAGGTGGAGATCTGCTCCAGCGTTAACCTCCATGGGCTGCGGGTGGAGATCTGCTCCAGCGTTAACCTCCATGGGCTGCGGCTGGAGATCTGCTCCAGCGTTAACCTCCATGGGCTGCGGGTGGAGATCTGCTCCAGCGTTAACCTCCATGGGCTGCGGCTGGAGATCTGCTCCAGCGTTAACCTCCATGGGCTGCGGGTGGAGATCTGCTCCAGCGTTAACCTCCATGGGCTGCGGCTGGAGATCTGCTCCAGCATTAACCTCCATGGCTGCGGGTGGAGATCTGCTCCAGCGTTAACCTCCACGGCTGCAGGGCACGGCCTGCCTCACCGTGGTGTCCACCACGGGCTGCAGGGGAATCTCTGCTCCGGCACCTGGAGCCCCTCCTGCCCCTCCTTCTGCACCGACCTGGGGGGCTGCAGGGCTGCTCCTCTCACATAGTCTCACTCCTCTCTTCTGCTGGCACAGAATTTTTTTTTTCCTTCTTAATTTACTATCACAGAGGCACTACCGCTGTCACCGATTAGCTCAGCCTTGGCCAGCAGTGGGTCTGTCTTGCAGCCGGCGGGTATTGGCTCCATAGGACGTGGGGGAAGCTTCTGGCTTCTTCTCACAGAAGCCACCCGTATAACCCCCCCTCTCACCCGCTCCCAAAACATTGCCATGCAAACCCACTACAAATGGGGAAGTCTTTCCTTACTTGTAGGAAGCAGAGTGCAGAATAAAGAATCAAAGGGACTAAGTACAACTTGAGTCTTTGGTAAATTGTTCAGGCAGGTGAACAGAGACAGGGAAAAGAGTAAAGGACTTAGGAAGTGAGGGTGAATTTTTCTAGTGACAGGTATTAACAAATATGGATCATTTAACATCTCAAAATTAATATGGGCCTGCTTGTACAATAAGTTTTTTTATTTATTTGTTTGCTTACCATTTAATAAGAAGAAAGCCAAGTTAATTTAGCAATGACTGTGGAAGAAATGTAGAAGTCTAGTGATGGAGCCTGACATAAACAAAAGACGTAAACTAAACACTTGCACCAAATGGGCACGAAACATAAGCTATGACCATCACATTTTCTTGATAGCATCTTTCCTGAGCTCCAGAGAAAAGGTAAAAGCTATGCTGTGTCCAGTAGGTAAGATCCAGGGTAGAAACCCTGAAAACTATGGAACATGCACCTAGGCTAGTAAAAATCAGGCCAAGTTTCAGGTATTTTGAAAATTGTAATTCAGCCCTTCTGTACTGGACTCAGCTGAAACATTCAGGAAGAGAAGGCCTAGCTCCAGAGGAGAGTTGGTGGATCCTGAAGCAAGACAGCCCATGAAACTAACTCCAGAGGAAAGAGAAGCAGGAACGCTTTAGTGCCAGCCTTTGCGTTTCAGCCCTGCTCGTTTGGGGTAGTGGGGGGAGGACGAGGACAAGGTTGTGCTATTTGTCCTATTATTGCAAAGCTCTTTTTTAAAAGTTCAGCTATCAAACCATTTGCTTTAGGGTGACTTTTACTTCCTTCTCTTAGTTGCTTTTGGAGTTCATTGATGCAATGAAGTTCATATGCTACAAACTTGTCACTGGCTTTCTACTGCAGCAACTCCTGTGCAGGCATGTTTGGCAAGTCTCCTCTTGCTCTCTGCATTGCCACAATCACAGAAAAAATTGGGTTAGAGGGGCCCTCTGGAGATCACCCAGCTCAAAGCAAGGCTAACTTCAACGTTACAGCAGGCTGCTCAGGGCCTGACCAGTTAAAATTTGAACACCTCCAAGGATGGAGATGCCACAGACTCTCTGGGAACCTGTGCCAGTCTTTGAGCACTCTCACCGTGAAGGATTTTCCCCTTGTATTTAATCTGAATTTCCCTTGCTGCAACTGTTTTGTTTCATTGTACCTCTCTATCTTCCACTACGCCCCTTCAAGAAGAGTGCACTCTTCCTCCTCTGTATCGCCCTCCAGGCAGCTGAGGACAGTGAGGAGGTGCATCCCCCCTTTACTCTTCAGCTCTCTGAATGTCAGTGCTCTTTAGTAGACAGAGGACCTGGAAAGACAGGTGTTTTGCCAATAGGCGTCCTCAAAAAGTGAGGACAATTGAAAGATTTCAGCTATCTTAAGTACAGACAAACCACTTCGAAGTATCTCAGGTTGCCTAAAAGTCCTGTGGAGTCAGGGGAAAAGGTCACCCTCCCCCTGAACATTAGTGGGCTGGGTATCCAGCCTCACTCAATTAGAAGTTAAACATGGGATGGTGCCTTTACTCATTCAGTTCTTTTGCTGCTAAAGGCACAGGTAGGATTTGATCTGGGATCTTTGGTTTCAGAGGACAAAAGAGTCAAGCCAGAGTGTCCTCTAAGTTAGCATCTTGCAGACCTCTTCATTTCCCCACCAGATTACATTATTTTTAGAATGTATTCAGTCTCCTTATGACCTGGTTTCTTCACATTCTACCATGAATGATTAACGTATAATCTTTCCCTCAGAAGGAACCTGCATTTCACCAGCCAGCAGTTACTACAGTTCTGCAACAAAAGTGCACTTCTGGTCCAATTATCAAATACATTTGTTTTCATTATTCTGAGAAAAAGTTGCTGCACTGAAGCAATTTGATTTTTCAGCAGCTGACAGGACAAGCAGCTTTATGGGTGGCTGCTTTAGTATGGCAAACATCAAGCAGGCTCCCAGACACCTCAGACTGCGTATTCTCTTTCAGTTTATGTTTTAATACTGCTTGTAGGACAGTATTTTTGTGTTGTGTTTTTCTATAGATCACTGACAGAAACGGCAACATGCATTTTTTCCATAGGGAGGAAACCCGTGATATTTTCTGAATTTAGCTGGAAAATATCAGCTAAAACAAATAGCAAGGAAATGTTGTCTTAGGACCTCAGTGGCACTTGGTGTTCAGGTAATGGACACAGCATTCCCAGGGGAGGGTTCCTGGACACTTGCCAGAGCACCGCAGTGAGTGCTTCCAAAGGGACGGTATTTTGATGCAGGAGCATCACAGAGAGGAGAGAGTGAAAACTCACTCCCAGCCACTGGCCATCCTCACTCCACTGGGGTGCTCTGGCAGAGCACAGAGCTGAAGATGGCCCCTGGGGATGGCAGTGGGACTGAGGAGAAGAGGAAGACCACCAACCATTTTCATTCCTCTCCCATTGCCCCCATACTCCACTGTATTTCAGTTTTCCCCTAGGATGGGTGTCAGTTCATGCTAAGCTTAAATTGCCTGGGACGGAGGCTGGGTGCCGGGAGAGAGGTGCTCCCCCACAACCCACAGCTAGTCAAACTGCTCTGTCTGGAAGATGTCAAGGGTTAACATGACCACCAAGAGTTGTGGCACTTGTTTCAGTGTCAGTATTGGGATGCTATTCATGCTATTCTGAATGTCAACCTATTTCTCCCTCTACAGATATTTTAAATGATCCTACTCAGCAAGAGCCATCAGGACTGGAGAAGAGACTTATAAGATGAAGAAGATCTTTCAATAAGCAAGGCACTACCAGGTGGCCTACTCAGAAGGCACTACCAGCAAACAGCAACATCAGTACATGCAGTTGAAGCCCACCACCAGGTTTCTGTACAGGTAAGAGGAAGAGAGGCAGCCTGACTGGCAGCTGACCAGGTCCTCATTTGACCCAGGCTAACACCCTGGGAAGCAAAACTGTGCCTTGACAGTGAACGTGGCTGTTTGACGTAAGGCCAAAGGAATAAAGCAGTAAAGACAGAGAACACCTGTCTTAGTGCTGCTTGAAGGAAATCTACCCTTGCAACAAGCCTGAGCTGCAGCTGCTCTGCAGAGAGCAGGGATCGTTCGGGGTGTTCATTAAGCACCTACTGCTGAGATAGACAGTAAATGCAGCTGATCAGAATACTGGTCTGGTGTCATGTTCACATCTATGCAGAACCTCCTTCTCCTTGCTGAAAGTGAGAGCAATTCATATTCTCCAGTTTCTCTTCCCGTCCCCCTTCTCAAAACTGCCACCAGGGCATCCTTCTTTCTTGCCCTCTAGGGCCTCTCTCCTCATTAGCTTTTTCTTCTGCTAGTTTATGTGTGTTCTGCTTCCTCTGAATGTTTTCCACTGAACTGTGTTCCCTCATTTTTTCCTAAACAGCCTCCTGCTTTGATCAGCAAAAGGGGCCAAAAGTGGTCTTTCCCCAGTGCTCCATCTGTGACCTCTGGACAACTGTAGGACCTTGATTATCACTAATTCTAATTCTAATTCACATAGCCAAATCCCTCCATCCCTCACTCACCACGCTGTTTTAGAAGCTCATTCTTTCCATACTCCCATAATTCTGTACGTTTTCATGTTTACTCGCAGGTGAGTCAGTCTGATCTGCACAGCTCTGAGGTGTCAGAGCGAGGAGGATGCTTTGTTCTGTAATACAGAGGAGCTGCTGTCCTAGCACCGCCCTTCCTGCTCCTCTTCCAACGCCAGACATTTTTGGTTTTTCTCACCCAACTCTATCTAGTATAAAGCACGATAAATACTGAATGCTGTTAAATAATTACCAGCCATTTGTATGTGCTGGACAGTTGGTGATGTATGATGTTAATAACCATTACGGGTTAAGCTTTAAAGTAAAAATACATTTGATTTGTGCTTGGACTGAATTTTGTGATTTTGGTTTTTTTCCTTCCCTGCTTAAACACATTCACTCACCTCTACTTATCAAATGCTCTGAAATAGTCCTGGGTATCAGGATACACAGATCTGCATTCTGATCATTTTAATCAAAACAGCTCTTGTTTTTCCCTGGAAGCCGGCACTCCCAAGGTTATTTGTGTAATCACAGTCAGATGCATTGTAAAAGCTATTACATAGGATATGCTTGCTTTTAATCTCCTCTTCCTTTACGATCCCTGTTTCCACACTAGGAAAAGCTCTTGATTACAAAGTCTTTGCAGCAGTGAAATCAAGGGCAGCATGCTATTTTATTCTTGTCTCCATTATGCAAAATTAATTATCGTCTGTTCATCCATACTGCTAGGAACTACTGTGCAGATGTTTCCAATACAGGACAGCAGCTGCTTACCTAATACTTACCTTTCTGTCCGGCCCTCCTCTTTTAAAAAGGGGCTAAACATGGTCGTTGAAGAACATACTACAGTGCAATTGCAAGGAAAAGTCTCTGGCTGTGAAATCTTTATCACAATGTAAATATTTACGTGCCACCCTCGCTTGTACTAAATGCTGGCATATTTGTCACTGGTGTCAGCGCCAGCTTTTTACGAAATCCTTCTGGTCCCACCGTGCGGGCAGGCACCAGCCCGTCCCCAGCTGTCACCGCACAGGTGCCGCCAGGAGAGGGCATCGGTTTGTAGCGCATCTCGGGTGCACAGCCCCGTTATCCCCCTCCCCGCTCCTGCTGCGTGATGCTCGCCCGATTTACCGGGTCTCACAGCCACCTCCTCTGCTTCTTCTCAGCCAGCAAGGCTGACATCAGTCCGGGGTTTAACCAGACCTGGCTTTTGGACGACTTGGTTTAAAATCCCAGTGCTTGCTTATGTCATTCTTAAACCTCCTTAAAATTGTCTGCATAAGAGATAAAACACTGTTACAGATGCTGCTTAGAGCTGCTCTCCCCACTTATGAAGCCAGAAGGCAAAATTTAACATAGTTGTGTTTTGGGGGTTTGACTGAGGGGTTTTTTTTGTTTGTTTTGTCATTGTTTTGGCGGGGTGGGATGGATGTTTTTGGGTTGTGAGAGGTTTGGGGTCATATTTTGTTGGTTGGTTTTGGGGCTGTTTTTTAATGCTACTTCATAAAGTGAGATCTCACATTGCCTATCAATTTTGCTTAGTGCTCTGGCCAACTGGAGCCAGGCAGTTGGCCCCACACTCACAGAGATTTCTGAAAACCTCACTTCTTTCTGACCAAACGAGAATTAGTTGTTAATTATTCTTATTTTCCTGTGTTGCAAAGGACGTTTAGCTAACTGTTGCATATTGAAAAGATGTTGACAAACCAGAGCATCCATCACCAAATCGCCTGATCTAGTTTCAGGAGTTCCCACTCATTTCAAAATCTGCTTGTACAGCTTTATAACAGCAGGAATGGGCAGCAATTTTTCCTGTTTACTTTGCATGGAAACGGAGTCAGATGTAAAGATGACTTCTTAGCTCTTTATTTAAACTTCTGAGGACAGAATGGTCTTTTTCATGATGATTTGCAAATATCTGTACAAACAATTTAAAAAGGAAACAAAGCTGATAATAGCTGATAATAGTTATGCAATCTGTATGCACGGGAGGTATTTCCTGGTCTTTTCGGCAAACTCATCATTATTCTGCTGAGCAAAAGTGCATTTGCATCAAAGATGTCTCAAGTCCCTAACAGCTCAGCACACCAAGAGCTGCTCTCACTCTCTCCCAACCCTGAGAGCTGTGGGAAGCAAAGCAAATTGTTAAATTAACAGATGATCTTTCAGAGAGGCAATCCTTTCTAAAGATACAGAAATGTGTTAGGAACTTAGGCCCTGAGGCACCAAGATCCTGTTGATTTTAAAGGCAGCAAGGTACTTAGGTAACTGCATAGGCTAAAGATTATTATATTTTTTTCTTTTCAAAAAGTTCCTATTTCTGCTGTGTGAGCTGAGATTCTGATTTCCTACAACAGCTGATAAAATTGATTTAGTTGCATTTAGCAAACATTTGGCTTCTAGCGGCAGACAGAACAGTCTATGAAGACATGCTTCCTGCATTTTGCTAAGTGGGATGAGACAGTGTGTGTCTGATCAGCTACACAAACACCGTGATGCCTTGCTTCAGTACGCATGGAAGAAACGTTACTTGGTTTCACTTTAAATACTTTTACTTTGTAGTAAAAAAAATCACCACATAGCATTACCTCTGGTGCTGGTTAATCCTAGTGGGAATGCTGTGAATACCTGCTTAGGCAAGTCTAAGACTAATAGTACAATTGTGCCATAGGAGTTGTGCACGCCCCATTACAGCAGCTCAGGAGCAGCAAATGCCCATATAGGATTGCATCTTTGTGTCAACAGGTTCAGTTCCCTTGAAGTTTTATCTGTTCCTGAATGAAATGCAACCAGAACAATTTTGCATATCTCACTCTCACACAGCTGGACCATCCCTGTTTGAAAAGCCAGAGCTCCAGCTGCTCCTGAAGGTGTGAGGCAATTCCTCTCATGAGGAAATTCAGGACCTTTCTTCTGACCACAGGCTTGCTCCACACATAGTGCCACTGCTGTACCTTCCCTCAGCAAACACAAGGTTCCTCCACTGCCTTTAGGAACTTTCCCAGAATTATGGGCCAGATTCCTGGAAAAGGTGTTGCTTTAATATGTATTAGACTCGAAAGAAGCAAGATAAAAACAGGAAAACAATTGCTTCACTCCAGGGATGAAGTTTTCCCAGACTACAAGAGTTTCAGCTGAACCACGATGGCTAATTCCATTTAGGCTATGCTTTCTGGTGCCGTGGTACCTCATGGCATTTGATAGATCTTCCTTACAATTGAGGAAGCTGCCTCCTGCCCAAACTGCTGGATTTGTAAGAAGAAAAAGTACCCAGGTGGGGTGGAATGGCCTTGGCCAACTGCCAGACACCCACCCAGCCGCTCTCTCCCCCTTCTCAACAGGACTGGAGCAGGAAATATGATGACAAGCTTGTGAGTTAAGATGAAGACAGGGAGGTCACTCACCAATAACCATCACGGGCAAAACAGATATGGGGAAAAATAATTTATTACCAATTAAAATAGAGTTGAATGGTGAGAAACAAGGACAAAAAAACCCCACTTTCCCTCTGCCCTCTTCTTCCAAGGCTCAGCTTCACTCCATTCCTGACCCCCCGACCTCCTCCCTGCTCCAAGTGCTGTGGGAGGGTTGTGGTCAGTCCACAACAGCTCCTCTCTGCTGCTCCTTCCTCCTCATGTTCCAGCATGGGTCCCTCCTGTGGGCTGCAGTCCCTCAGGATAAACTTGCCCCATCGTGGGCCCCTCCACCTTCAGGGCACGTTCACTTGCTCCACCATATGGTCCTCCAACAGGCTGCAATGTGGATGCCTGCTCTGGTGTGTTCCACTCCACAGGCTGCAGGGGAATCTCTGCTCTGGTGCCTGGAGCACCTCCTGCCTTTCTTCTCTGACCTTGGTATCTGCAGGGTTGTTGCTCACACTTTTGTCCTCACTCCTCTCTCTGCTGGGCAGTATTTTGCTCTTTATTAAATATACTTTCACAGAGGCACCAACAGCTGCTTTTTGCCTGAACAGAGGGCGGGACACCAGGAAGTCTCATCCCCTGGTCCTACAAACTTTAGAAGTGGCCAGTGCCTTGTTTTCAAGCAATCCCCCAGACCTCTATGCTACTCTTACCAGAAAACTGCTCCAGAGCCATATTCCAGCAACAAATGCCCTCTTCCAATTTCTAACACAAGTTTACTCTCGGTAACTTATACCCACTTGTTTTGTGTCAACACAAATAAAATAGCTCATTTTCCTTCATGCTGCCTACTGTCGTGATGTCTGTAGGCTGCCGTTACATTCCTTCTGAACCTTGCTCCTGCTACACTCCTATTTTGCAACATTTCTCCATTTCTCTGACCATCTCAGTACGGTTAATCTTTTAGAATCAGTTTTCATGAGAGCAGGTGACTGCAGTGGGGGAAAAATGTGTACTCGTGTGAAGGAAGTCCCATCAGAGCCTCAGCCTCACCCTCCCGCTCTAGCACATTCCTCTTTCTACTGAAAACAGATGATTAGCAAATAAGGTCTTTTCCCTCTCTCTTTTCATAGTAGCAGCTCTAAGCTGTTCAACAGATGACTCTCAAGTATCTTTCCTTCTTTCCTCTTCAAGTCATTTCCAACTAAACTCCCATGGAAACAGCTGAAATTCTGTTACTGTCCCTAAGGAGGATTTGCACTAATCCCGCCTCTCTTACTCCAGCCATCAAGGTCATCTGGCTGTTGCTGTAGGATATGTAATCTTCCTTGGCAGTGACAGTGCTTCCTAATGTTGTCATCTGCAAACATCTCTGCAAATATTTCTACTTTCTATACCAAGGTCATTACAAAAAATGTTATTAATGGGCTTCATTCAAACTGAAAGCCTTGAGACAAATGATCTTCTCATCAATTTCACCCTTGCTTGTTCATAGATCCTGTTGCTGGTCACCACACCCTCTGGTTTAGGTAATAATTTCCGAGACTAAAAATAGTACCTATTCCAGATGGATGTAAGATGTATTTCCTTTGTCTACACAGTATTTTTTATCAAACAACAATACAGGTAAGTCAGGTGTGATCACTTCCAGAAAAGCTGTGTTACATTTTCTCCCATTTTCTGTTTACTGCCTTGTACTCAACCATTCTTCCCGTTTATTCTGAAACTTCAATTGTACTGAAATCAGACTATCAAGGCTACCAGTTACTAGGTATCACTTTTTACATTCTTCCTATAGAAAAAATAGTATCTACATTATATATCCTTGAAACACAAGACATGCAATTCTTCTTCATCCTCCACAACTTTACTGGCTTAAACATTACACTTACTTTTTTTTTTTTTTTTTTAACTGGACCTTTGTTACTTATTTCCCCTCTTTGTGTTTGAGATGATTTTAGCACCTTTGACAAAATATAAGGCCTCTGCCACTGTCACGTCATGGAAACACCTAGAGACTCTAGCTTCCCCTGCTTAACCAGATTTGCTCTACCAAAATTGAGAGATATTGTTTTGAATATCCATCTATTTAAATTAAATGGATTGAAAGTTGAAAATTTAACTCAGGTTTGCTTTTAAAACCAGTTCGTGCAACATCCTGATGATTACAACTAATCACCTTTGTTGGTTCAGTAATTCTTGGCAAGAGGGTGACAGTGACGATGTAAGTTAATCTTCAGTTACCAACGCAACTGTTGACAGCATTTCTCTAACACGAGATCTCTATCCATATTTTAATCACTCTCCCCAGTGCTTCAGGGGGATTCCCAGCAGAATCCACAGTCAAAGTAATTTGGCCCCTGATTTTATTTATCCTTTTCTCCAGCATCTAGGTTACTTTTACTTCTCTTTTTTTTAATAATGCATACTTTTTAACAACATATATTCCAGTATCATGCAACACATGGGCATTTCTATCAACTTACGCCTCAAGACAGTTACCAAATATCAAAGGTAGAGGCAACCCCCAGAAGCTCTCCATTAGGTTTGGGGCTTTTCTTTGCCCCAGTTTTGGTGGCAGAAGTCCTATCAGAAGCTCCAGCACTTCCTTAATATCTGCCTTGCAGTAAGTAAAATATACAATCAACCACAAAGATTTCCTGGATTTCCAGAATTGCTCTCTGCTTTTGCACTACCCTCTGCCAACTCCAGAATCCCAGTGCCTGAGCAACCCTGGCTGCCAGGGTGCCTTGCACGTCCGTGGCACAGCACTCAGGGTCTTCACACCAGCTCCGCTGTAAGGTAAGCTGTGTTCCGGGCACCTGAGCTTACTTATCCCATCCACAGCTCAACAAAAGTATTCACTTCCCTCTCCCTGACTCAGGCTGTAGGGCCCGAGTGCAGAAAGGGATCTGGTCAGCTCATGAGCTGTGCAAGATCTTGACGTAACAGTTTGAAGCTTCATCATTCACCCTTTGCAAATAGGTACTGAAGTGTTTCATTCTCCTTGGCTAACTTTACATGAAACCTCTCCATCCCGTTGGCAGCAGCTTGTCTTTTTTCATCTCGCCAGACTTTACAACTCAAAAAGACCTTTTGGAGGACTCTTACAATCCCAAGCACCAATCACAATTCTATTAGAAAACCTGCAGGCGATCAGGGAATTGAGGCAATCCAAAGGCTGTTACTTGCCCCAGTTCAGGTACCACCCTGGAAGCCAAGTCAGGCAGGCAGAGCCAAGGATCCTGCCTCGGTCCATCAGTTATGTATAAGTGATGCCTGATCTAACCTCTACAGCTCCCAGACACTTTTCAGTTGCTGCTGAGACTGTAGAAGAGTACCCAGGAGCCACAATCTTCTACCTGCAGGTGTGAACACTACACTGATGTTGTATGTCTTCCCGAGACCGCAGCTCCTGCCAGTTTTGGACAAAGTCACTGGACCTACGTGGTGACAAACGATGATAAAGCCATCACACCTTGTCACTGTGTGCCACTGACCCTGAAGGCTAGATTTGGAGTGCAGCAATGCAATCTCGGCTGGCCCACTTGGGAAGGACACGTTGGTGCTGTGGCTTCTGCCTTCTAGGTATTCACCGTAGATGTAGCTTAAACTGCACCTTACTGAGCCCTGCTTAGAAAACCACTCAGTTTTGAAGGTGAACACGCATGTGCAGGAGAGCAAACTGCTGTAGCAACCAACTCGGGCATTTGGAGCCCCCTCCCAGAGACCAGCATAGCATGAGACCTCTGAGCCTTTCACACAAAGTGCAAAACCCATTTCCCTGGTCTAGGTTTCTCGTTTTAAGAGCCTGCAAGTAAGACAGACAGCTACATAAGCAGTTCTGTTTTAACTAAGTCTATCACCAGGCTATCTGGGCTTGTTGCAACACGCTGATTAAACACTCGAATCAGAGAGCGCTCAGAAATCATCACTTAAGGGCAAGGAGAGCTGTAAGAAAATTGCAAAAATGTTCCCGTTCTCGAAAGAGGTATTATTCCCATTTTATAGACGGGATATCTGAGGCACTAAGTCCCCCTCAGCCACATTAAGCTTTGCTCCTGGCACTCATCATCTCAGAGCCATTGGGGCTGCTCTGCATTCGGTGAGTCAGTAATCCCAGTAGGTTTAATCCTTCACACTGACAAGTATTTCAACAACCAGGCAAGGGAAGAGCATTTAGTAACAGCCAAAGGTTTCTGTAAGGAATGTGTTACCAAATCTCTGGTACACTACATTTCTCTGAGTACCCGCAGCTGTCCTTCTTCCATCACGACAGCTCCTCCTTGGTCTGACACAGGATGGGGAACTGTACAAACCCACCAGAATTCAGGCAGAGATCATCAAAAGTGTTTTAATGATTAAACCATGTCAAACATTAACAATGTAGGTATATTCAGATGAGCCAAGTGTTTAATTCTAGCACATTTAGACAGCCTATTTTGAACATTATAGCTGCTGTACTGAGCTATGTAAAGACTCTGCAAACCAGTACCTAGAAATGAAGACACACGCACAAGCTTTGATAATGTAAACATAACAGACACTGTCTCCTTCAAATCAAGGAATGAAAACCCACAAGGCTAGTAGAACTTACTAATTCTCTAAAAGATGTGCAAATTTTTTAAAAAAGATTTAATTAAAAAAAACCCAACCAAACCAAACATGTTAAAACTGGCATTTATATAAATATCAAAAAACAAATAGTTAAACTTGAGCAATGACCAGCAGAATGTCTTGCACAATTCAAATTTTTAGAGCTTAATGAATAAAATATTCATAAGCCATACCTCACCACGGCAGATACCAGAATACCAGCAATAGATACTGGCTTTGCAACTGACTCCTCATATGTGCAAGGCAAGATTTTACAACAAGGAGTAACTTTAACAAGGACTCAAACAAAATTGTCAGATAACAAGCCAAAACATTACTGGTGATATACACAACTCACATTACAGAAACAGACATTTCCAGCACATTTCAGTAACATTTAAAAAACATTAGGTATGATTTTGACTGTTCAATTTTGCTTGTTTGGGAAAAAACCACATTTGTTAGGCACATTTTAAAAGTGAACATATGCTACATGAAGAACAGTTCAGATACCAACTTAAATACAGATAATTCCATCAGAAAAGCATCTTTCTGTCTTTGTTTTTAAATACACTTTTGGATATGTCACAGACTTAAACAGTAGCTCCTCAAATGTGGATATGGCTATGGTAATAACACTTGAAATTCTGCCAGTTTCCATATTAAAAACCACTCTCATCATTTAGCATTTACGAATTCTCAGAAACAAGAAAAAAAGAAAAAGAGAGAAAAAAGATGGGTCCACCCTGTATATACTCTAAACCTTAGAGACAATATTTAAATCTTAATGGACTGTGTAAGCGCCAATTAGTTTTACATTAGTGACATACTTCAAATAAAAAAATAAGATCTATTAAAAAGGTAAAATAAGTTTTCCATCTGGTTTGTGACTGTTTAGTCAGTTAAAGCCAAATATACAAAACTAAATGCGCCATTTCCAATTTCACTGTATCACGTAAGAGATACGTAACATTATGTATCACATACAGAACAGTAAAATGATCAATGGATTCTTCTAAATGACTTTTTAATAAAAAGTCAGTCAACTGAAAAGTTGAAACATACCCTAATTTTTAAACCAGTAATAAGCTTTGGGCCCTGCTTTTTAATTTAAGGCATGTGTGTTTATCTACTGAAACCAGCATTGTACAAATTACCTCTACAATCACATGCATGACCTACAGTAAAAAAAAATGGAGGTTTAGATTACAGTGTTTTCAAATTGTGAATCATAATTCAGCACCTATCATATTGACTAGTAAGGCAACAGCAGTGTCGGATACTATGATAATACTCCCTTCCACAGTCTATAGCGGGGTCAGTGACAGCCCAGAATTATTTTTAAACTTTAACCTACTTTTATGTTCTGTATACAGTTTCTAGGGTGTTTGCACTGGTTAAGTCCTACATAAATCACACTATTCTAGGCAGGAATAGTTACAGTAGCCGTTAGAGTATTAGTGCACAACTCTTATTGTGCTTACAATCAGATGATTTTGTTGTTGGGGTTATCAAAATGTTTTTTCAGTTTGGTCTTCAATCCTTCCTTTGTTTCCTTTGTTTCACATTGTTCTCAAGGGAAGAAGAGCTGTTTGTGTACCCGTTCACAGTGGCCGTAGAGCCGTTCTGATACTCTTTCCTCCTCGAGGATGCCTTCTTGTTGTAAGTCTAGAATATACGAAAAGACACATGGTTTTGCTTAAATAAATAACCGTTTCCTCACAGTAACTCTAGAAACACAAAAGCAAACTCTCATCCACCGTTTTTAAGGACCTTGTGCCGGTGGCAGAGTCTAACAAGCTCAACCGTTTTTTGTGTATGAGGCTATACTATGCCTGCCATTCATCACAGCAAGAGGGTTAGTTCACCGGAAAAGAAAAAGGCTTGGTAGTATGATGGTAGCATCAGTAGTGTTATGTTAATTAGAAACAAGGAAAGTGCTTCTATGAGCAGACTATGGCATAAGACTATATTCAAAATGACAAGGAAGGAGGTTTGATGCACTGCGGGTGACAGTACCTCAAACAAAGCCAGAACAAGAAGTGGGTAAACGGGAACACTGAGGGAAGTTCAGAGACAGAAATGTGAAAGGAACTTGCACTGGCCAACATGGTAAGCAAAACCTAACAGGAGCCGTGAGTCTCAATACACCAAAAAAAAATATTTACGGAAGTGAAAAAGTATACATGAATTAGTCTCTGACAAAGGGGCTCAGTAGCCTGACAAGAGCATGTTTCCCAAAATACTGTGTGAAAGGAAGCGAGATGGTTAAAATTTAAAATATGAGTAAAACTGATGAAGAAAGTCAAGTAATATTTGGAATATACTACCATATTTCATTAGCATGTTCCTATGCAGCAGGTGGTATGAACCACAGGACTGATTTTAAGTAGTACTGGCAGTTCAGATAGGGAAGCCTGTTTCCTCCCATGAATCGATCTTACCAGACCTGAAATCCTCAAATCTTTCAAGAGACGTTTAAAATAGAACACAGTTTGCTTGTTTGGGGGCAGTAGGCTGTGTTGGTTTGGTTTTCTGAGGATGGGTACATCTTTGCACAGAGCCCAACTACGAACTACTCAGAACAACACACACCAAGTCTGGCTGCACTCAGATACAAAATGAATTTTGTAAAAACACAACTCAAAGTGCTAATTTTCCGTATGAAAATACAAACAAACGCCTGTGAAGATAAGTCAAACCCAGATTTCTGTATGTTGGGAGTTTGGGAAGTTTCCCTGGATATAAACCAAGCATTTCCCCTTGTGAGAGCACTAACGAAAAATTCCTTTGAGTGCTTCACAGGTTCACAGGCTGCCGTTTTATTTCAGACTGGAAAGCTGTTTCTTATTAAAAGCTCTTCCTCTCTCTCATCTGCTGTTAAAATTGCTTTAGTAAAATGCCTTTTTGTGCCGCTCTGCTCACTGAAACTACTAATCATTCTGAATTACAGATACAAAACATCAGAGGATAGGAAACCGGAGGGCAGGCCAACAAGTAAAGTACTTTAGGAACACATGCATGTTACTGGAAGACAGCAAAAGGATATTTCAAGTGTATCTTTCTGCAAACAGCTTTCCAATGAGATACAGCCAGCAGAATGCTACAAAGAGTCAACGAATATTATTTTTACCTGAATATAGAAATTTGTGAAGAGGATAATCAAAGAAATCATATAAGAAATCTGGAAATACAGCCAACCCTGAGGAAATGCACATGGCCAAACAACACCACAGCTGGTCTGGAAGATTGTCAGGACAAACTGAATCTGGGGAGAGAAAAAAAACCCAAAACAGACAGAGAGAAGTAGCACATTAATACAGGCAGTAAAAACCCCATTATTGACCAAAGTGCCATTCGTTATTTCCAAAACAAGTCAAAAACATGCCATACTGTGTCTTTTGACAAGTTTACCCTCTCTTCTAACAGTGTAAACCTGAGTTAGTAGACATTCAGGTTGTGGGAGTCTGTTGTTTAAATGGGTTTATTTGATTGACATTGTTCTATTTTAGAGCATTAGAATAACTTATGTAGAACTGATTTATAAATATAAAAGGAACAAAGACCACCATCTTCCTAGTGAGAGCTCACTGGGGTTTGACTCCACCATCCTAACAGAGTAGGTACGCATCTCACTGCTCCAGCTGCAAAAGGTCACTGGGTCTACACATAGATCCTGCAATCCTCTGCCTCTGACAGGGACTGCCTGACATATGGCTCCAGTGGAAGAACTTTAGGGGTAAAGGCTGTAGGGAAGCTGGGAAGGCAGGGAAGAGGACCAGGGTTTAATTACTTTCAATTACCTCTTTTGGAAAAACAGAGTTTGGGTTTAAGTGCTGCAGAGGGCCTTAGGCAAAATTCATCCTTACATGAAGGCTACCAGATTAGGGAATGTTTATTTAAAAAGGGAAAGACTGCTGTGTTCTGCTGTTATTTAGCTGCCCTTACAGCTATGCATGCAGAGCAGGCAGGGAAGTGAAAGCAGCTATTAGATAGCCAGGGGAGCAACCGAAGCACCGAGACACTTGCACTCTGCAGCACTCAAACAACCAGGATGACGAATAGAATCTGGAAGTAGAAAACCCCCAAAAACACAAAACAAAACCCAACAAAAAACCCCCACAACAAACCTCCCCCCAGAACAATGATCCCCACTGCTACAGTACTTAGACATTCCTCAGTAAGGAAGGGTGCTAAAACAAGAAGATTTTGAGAATGAACACTGAATTGCTGGCAGCCAATGTTCTTAGTGTGTTGTGAAACTATTCACAGTTCTGAGGGAGTACTGGAGGGGTAGGGGCGGGAAGATAACCAAAAAAAGTTCATCTCTAGGCTTCAGTTTCCCCACCTGCAAAATGGGGAAGACAGAACACCAGAACACCCATGCACATTTCCTTATGGTTTCTGACGAATTATACATATTGAAGCCTGGCTCTCATGCAGTATCACTACAGCATGTGCCATTTTGCTTAATTTTGTTGCCCCTTTCATCTCCAGTGTGTACTTTGGGCTTCATCACTGTACACACAGGAAACAATACAAATGGATACAAGGAGTCCAACACAGAATTACAAGAGAAAAAAATCTGCCCATTTAAAGTGCAGGAGGAGACTAGAAATATTGAACAGTTTTTAATAAGCCATTTACAACTGCATGCAAAAGTGAGACAGAAAAGCCATTGTCCCGCATGACGGGCCTTGTTAGCTGTGGACTGCATTGCACTCTGCTTCTGGTCCGTCATCTCAACATCAGGCTGAGCAACCAAGCAGAGAGAAGAGTGTCCTAGGTCAAGTGGGCTGGAAGAAAAGCTTCTTCCTTCTCCCTGGATAGCAAGTCCCAGAAAACCCAGTGCTGCAACTCCCAAATACATCTAGTCACCCAACACGGCAAAGCGGAGAAAGATCCCACTGATCTTGGCACCGATTCATGTACACCATCAGACCTCAGGTCCCCATTGTTCTGAAAACAGAGCAGAGGCGCAGAAGCTAGATTTCTAGGGTGATTTAGGCACTTAAAAATGTGAAGGCTAGTACCTTCTATTCTCCTTTCTTCTACACCCTGCCAAAATTTTCTAACTTGGTAAACAAGAGGACCTCATCACAAATACAAGAGCCTGCTGAAACAGTGGAGAGCTCATCACTCACCAGCTGCCCTTGCGTGATGTACTTCTTCCACCACAGATAAGGACGCATTGCTGGCACAGCAGACAACCCGTAGTAGGAGTACATGAGGACATGGATAAAGCTGTTCAGTGTGGCACCAAAGTAAGCTAAAAAAAGGGGCAAAGGAAAAAGCAAGTACACTGTATTACCAGGAACACACTGTCTACAATCTACAAAAATAACAAGTTCAAAATGTTACTGTTTAAAATGTTACTGTTTAAAATAAAATTTCTCTTAGAAGAAAGGCAAGAGATTTACTCCCTCCCCCAACTTTTCTCCTGCTCTTCTGTTCACCCAACGGAGTGGCTGAGCTGCTTTGCAGCTGCATGCTTTATTCCAGCCTTCTGGTTTTGATTCCTTGATTTATTCTTTTTTACATCTGCATTGCGGCTTCTCAAGGGAACTGAAGAAGCTGATAAAGAGAAGGCATGTAAACATGCCCAACGATCCATAGCTTCACCCATCTAATTTTAGGCTTATTGCACTTCCTTTCAGGCACAAGCCTATTTTCTCACTTATAACCAAAAGCAACAGGTATCTTCAGAAACTGCAAGTTAGCCATTTTATTTGTCCCTGTTTACAGCACCTTTAGTCACTAAAGAAACTTCTAGTTTAACAACAAACTGCACAGCACTGTGATGACCAAGCAGAACATAAAGCTTGGAAAGGAAGAAGAAAAACACATAACTAGAAATAGCACAAAAGTATTTTCAGGACCACACAAACACAAGACAGATCTTACATATCGGCACTTTTGACCATTGTATAAACAGGGACTGACTTCCCTGGAGAACATGGTTCCAGATGCACACTCTTTATAAGTTCAGCACTACTCACCGTTGTGCCGACAACAGAAAACAAATACGAGTTTCTATGTTATTTGGCTCAGAAAGCAGATGCTGAGCAACCCAGCCTCTTGGCCTGCACTGCCAGTAGTTCACATCCGCTGGATTTTGAAAGGTTTCTCTTGGATGCGCGTTCAACAAAGCCAGTATCTACAAGCTGCACATCTGAACCACAACTAAGCCACACCAATGCAGTTAGGAAACTAGATGTCAGCTAAAAGCAATGAAATTAAATATCAAAGCAAGATTAGCAGAGATTAGCAGGATTTAGACAGGAGGGGCATGGAAATCTTCCACTTCAGATGCATTCGGTCAAGTTCATTAGCGCTCAGGGACAAGATTTTAATTGAAATCATTTGTTATGGCTAGTGGTATAATGAGATTAAACTGAGAAAGTAACAGCTCAAGTGAACTTGACAGATACATGGACAAGAGTCACTATTAACCATCTTGCAGTTGAAAGAAGCTTCTGGTCCTGACTGAAAAGTTTATTGTTTCATTAGAGGGTCTGCAACCATTGCAAAAAAGAGAAAGCAAAGCTGACGGGTATCAGACCTGGACTACTACAGCTGGTAAACGTCAATTGCCACATGAATGAATTCTTCAAATTACATTGGCACATCTTTTCTAGAAGCTTTGTCAGCAGCTTAATTCCTGCAACTATCTACAACAGTTGCAATTCAGCAAAGCAGCTTAATATGGGACAGAACAAATCCTGAAGCTGAAGGTACCAGAGATGTCTGGTTTGACCAAAAGAAGATCAAACCAAGGCCCCACCATAACCCAGTACTTACAGTGACCACAAGGCACCCAGTTCATCACAAACCACCAAATGTTCAGCATTGTTGCATGGTGGTAGACATGCAGAACAGTGATCTGATGATTATTTTTCCGCAAAATGAAAAAGAAGGTATCCATGAACTCAATGAGTTTGGAGAAATAGTACCACCAGAGGACACGTATGATCTAGAAAGGAGGAAACAAGTTTTAGAAGCATTGCATGTTGTGGGGGCTTTCAACCCTTTTGCTGTCTAAATATTTAAAATCCAGATTCTGTCCTGCACTGTTTGAAGACCCTGCTGAAATCATCTGTAATGCTTCCACCTTAGGTTTTTCTATAGGAGATCTAGACACAAACCCATAGCTACAGCTGAAAACAGGATGACAAACACTTTTACAAGGCTACTGCTGTGCACTTGGTGCGTCCTGGGAGAAATAAAAAAAATATTTAACCAGAGTTGGTCTTGCAGTGCCCTCTGTAAAGGAGAGGTCTGAAGACTGACCAGAAGAAATCATCACCACATCTCAGGAAGATAAGGGGACTCATAGCACACCGTGGTTGGATATAGTCTGAAGACCAAGTCCTTGGTTTTTGACCTGAAAACACTTGAAAATTTACAGATAATTGCTCAATAAAATACCAACCATGAATACATTGTAGATTAACTACTATGTTTGACAATGTGTTGCCATTGTATTGTAAAAGGGGGGAAAAAAGCATATAGTTTGGACAAAATCTGCATAATCAATATTGTTCTGCTCTCCACTTACACACAAGTGGACAATTTGAAACGCTGTTAGCTAGAAGTCCTGATTACGTTACCTTCATATCAGCTTCTCCTCCACTGTGTGTATCCTGACAGAAGAAATTGTATCCTCCTTCCCATACTCCCGTCACCAGCTGAGAAGATCAAAAAAATAAAGTGTTATCTGGGCGGAAGGCTGCACCCCGCAGCACACACAAACCTCCACAGCGGCTCTGCCGAGACATGTGGCGTCGAGGGAACGAAGGATTCGTGGGCACTCGCGTGTGGCATCGGGTTGAATTCAAGCACAAAGCAGTAACAGAACCACAGTGGAGGGTGAATTAAATTCTTTCTGTTGGGGTACACCTGAGTAAAAATTGGAGGTAGCATTATCCCCAATTTATCCCACGTAGCATATGTGGTTTGCAGCGTCCTACTGCATGCAGACTCTCAAGATCTTTCCTTCTTGGCTGATGGTCTTATTGCAGAAAGTGAATGACCAAAGTAAAGTGAAAATATTTTTCTTCTGATTATTTTTGGAAAGAAGAAGTTGTATTTTTAAAAAGTTTCATACACAGAGATCTGACTACAATTTTTTCAACCATGTAGCAGAACAAATCTTCAGCTTTGCTGTCCTTAACAGCTAACAACTGATGTTTTACCGTATTGCGATTCTTCAAGATCTTTTTAAATACCTCACTCCCCCCAAGAATACATCGCTCCCAGTACAAGTGACCCCACAGGATACACCCTTGCCGGCCTGACTTCCTGGTGTAACACGTAACACCTCAAACATGACAGAATTACTTTTAAGAGTAACAACCAGCTATTAGTCATGAAAGGATGACACAGAACCTGCTGCCAAGAGGCTGGCTGAAACCTCCAGAGAAGCAAGAGGCAAGGCTGGACATCCACATTCCACCCTTTCACAGGTGGGAGATGGAGGGGCAGGCTGAGGGTGGGATGGGAGGAGGGAGCGGGTGCAAGACCAGGAGCAAGCTCCCCTTTTAACATCACAGCAGAAGGGATCACTGGATGTTGTTTATAAAGTTTTTCCTCTTGGGAATAGCATGAGGAGAGAAGTAACAAATTTAGACAAATCCCAAGTGAGAAAAAGAATTGTTAGAGATCCCAAAAGCATTTTAAAGGCAGAGACAGATATGCTGTGCAAGCAAGTTGCCCATTTTTGGTCTTATCTATGCTTGTGCAGAATTAAAAAAAAAAAAAAAAAAAAAAAAAAAAAGCTTTGCAGAGCCACAGTGGAAAACTCTGTACCATAAGCCATTTAAAATAATCATTTGATTAAGGAACTACATAACTGGTACGATTCCATGCTGCTCAGACCTGTGAATGAGAAGCTAATTCTAAAAGGTACAATAAAGATTATCACTTAAATGATCTACCTTTTCCTAATGTTATTTCTTTCATGCCTCATTTCCCCCCTAAATTAGCTTTTAAAATACCCAGTAAGCCTAGGTGATTATTTTTGACCCTCTGAGATAGAATTATTCCCACTATTTAAGGGAGAGAAAAAAAAAAAAAAAGACATTCAGTTATACCATAACATATAGACCTGGAATTATCTCATGTATTAGATCTAAATCAATACCACACTGCCACAGTGAGAGCCAGGCAGCTGTGCACATCAGTGGCAGACTCAAGCACTTTCTCTATCCAAGCAGCAAAGGAAACACCGCTGGAGGAGCACCCTCCTGGCCATAAGGCAGGCATGGCTGTGCAAAGCACAGCAGTTTAAAGGTGGTGCCCTGCTAAAGGACCAGCTACATCCCGGAGCAAGCCTTGCACCAAACCGCTCTTAGGGCACTGAGGGAACGTCTGCATGGCTCTGCAAGTGCCCGCCAGTCCCTCAGACAGAAGACCACATTGTGCTGTGATCACGTTGTTAAGAGCTTACAGATGTTTTCATACAGTTCTCATAGTTCAAGGAACTGTTAGGAATAGAGAGAAAATCACAATGTTTATATTGTAATTAATCCAAATAGCATCCATCACTAATGCTGTGGTCCATAAACTTCTCCCAAGGCTAGCATAGTGAAACCCCAAGAATTTTCCTTGCACTTGATACAGCTACCTAAAGCGTAATACAACCACAGGTGCCTGGATGGATCCCACCTCTCTGAAGGACAAAGGCATCAGTGTGGCCATTGGAGCTTCAGCTAAATCCCAGTATTCCCTTGTTTCCAGAAGAGCATATAATAATATGCTGGGAGCTGTAATACTCTCACAGCCACAGGTGTTTGTTTAAATGATAGAAGCAAAGCAACACTGGTAGGAAACGGTAACATCTTTTATCATATAAATAATTAGCATAGTTACAAAAATAATTTAATCACTCCCTTTCCAGAAGGAATCAAATAGTGACAGGTGCTACTGCTGCCTACAAACCTTGCTGGGTGCAACATACAAGACAGATAATCCTCCTGAGTTAGCCAGCTGCTCCTTTGCCTGACACCACTATTTCTTGCACCCACGATACTTTCAGCACACGCTAGAAGGCTTCAGAACACAAAACCAATGGGCCACCCCGAGACCTGACCACGAATGTTTCCCAAATGGCTCTGTTATGTACAGGGCTGGGTGCACAGCACCTAGAAAGCAATAAACAGAGGCGTCTTAAATTGCCAGCTAGCATGTTTAAGTCATGGCTCATGCCTGCTGTGGTCTGCTTCCAAGGTGGCCAGAGTTTCTAATCCCTCCTTAAAGCTACCGTACAGCAGGTCTCAACTTGCCCAGCAACAGGCTGGTGGCTCCTCAGCCACCCCAGGCTTGAGACAACCCTTCCCTGCTCGCTGTCCCTACGAAGTCCTTCATCTTCAGCTTGGCAGGAGCCCAGGCTTGCTAATGGCATTGCTGATGCACAACCACAGGCATATCTTCTCCCGAGAAATTAACTTGTCCAGAAAAGGCTGACTATAATTATTTTCACCAGAGTATGTGATTTTTAAGCGACCCAAAGAGAGACAGGTCTTTCACAAGCCAGTTAAAATAGCACTTAAAGTCAGTGTTAAGTCTCTCAGCTCTGGAGAAAACCCTGCAGCTTGTAGTTGCTCTTGTGCTCAAGCAACTCATACCTCCTTCCCCTGCACTGACATTTTTTTGGTATTGCTTTCATTTTGTAATGCTGTTGCTGAATTCTTTAAAATGCTGTGGCGTGTGGTTTTATCAACTCTGCTACCAAAATAAACTGGCACACAAACACCAGTCTGACTGGGCTGTAGGAGAGGTGTTACAGGGGAGGATTTTGTAGGATATTTTTTTTATAGAACCGAAGTCTGAGACTGGCTGGGAAAGGGCAGATAAGGGTCCCAGCAGTGCAGCACTCTGCCAAGGCACGATGGGTTTACGAGCTTCAGAACAGAGATAGATTAGGGTGAAAAGAAACAGACGTTCACACCTCTGATGAAAGAAAGCAAATGCCTGCAGAGATACAAAATTTTATCTTTACATGAACACCTCAGGACAGAGATAAGGCTTTGGGACCTGTAAAGAAAGAAAGGGGAGAGGAAAGAGCCGCCTGGCAGCAAGTCACCATCCACAGCTCAGGTGCCACGGCACCTCTTCACCAGGTCCCCTCCTTCCTGAAACAAGGTGCAGCTCTTAGAATGCTTTTCCTACAGCACATACAACGCCTCCCTCATCAGGAAAATCTGAGACTTCTCTCAAGCAGATTCAGTAGGGAATTAGTTTTTCAGTGAAGAAAAAAAGACAGTGAAGAGATCAGTTGAAGTGAGCCTTCACCACTGACCAATTTTCGCAAATCTAAGTCCGGGTGGTCCAGACCACTTGGCTAGTTTTGCTAACAAACATCCCCAAAATACAACAGGTCTGCATGCCATGCAGCTGGGTGCCCTGCACTCTCCCTGCTTGTCCAAATTACCCAGCCGAGACCTGAGCAGAGAGGCACGGTCCCTACCCACAGCATCGCATGACTGCTGATCCCATGCAGAGCAGTGACAGGGGTGGAAGCAGTGCTGCCCCTGCCGCTCTAACTACCCTCACAGCTTTCAGATACAGCTGTGGCAGCCAGCAGGCAACTGACCTGCATCCCGTAACCCTTCTGCCAGCCACCCTGCTACACACCTTGTCCACCATGCAGGAGGCCACCCCTGGCTGCTCCTGCCTGAGACAGGAGTGCTATTTCCCCTCAAAGTCTAAGCACCGTAGCTTTATACAGAATAAAACTTCGCTGTTTGCCCCTAATGAGCGTCCCCTCTTCCTGAAGTATGGGAGTGACAGGTCAGCCTGGAGAAACCTCTCCCGCCCCCCGGGGTCTGCCTTGCCTTTTGTATTGTCTGGGACAAGCACAGGCCACTACTCTGTTCTGCTAACACCAGAACCCAGCCCGCTCATTATATGCCCAAATAAATAATTTATAGCAAGTACCCACAGAAACTACTATCTTTGGAATTCCAAATAAGAGGTGTAAGATTTCTAGTGATTTTAAAATGAGGTTATATTATATTACATCAGTAGACCAAGTGGTGCAAGTACACAATAGCTAAAATTATACAAATCCTACAGCGCAAAATTTTTCCCCCCACGTTACTGCATACAGACATTCAGATGTAAGGTCAGAAAACCAAGTAGGTCACCTTTTTCATCCTAACTGGGAGGATGCCTCACTTTAACATCTTGTTTTGGTCATATAAACTGAGCTGTGATGCTATGAATCACAACCTGAGCGACCACAGCTGTAACCTGGGAAGAACTCCAACGCAGGGTTTCAGATGTGTTGTACACAAGCTATTAAAGCAGCTTATTTTCAGACAGGCTACTAAACAAGTTCATAAGTGGTGATGTTTTATGACTTCTCAAACTAGCACTGAAAAAAGTTTTATCCAGCTGAAATTCAAAGTGACAACAAGGAAGAGAACAGGGAGTTACTTCTCTTTTTTTTCGGTGCTGCTCTTCATCATCTAAAAAGTTGAGTACACGTATTATAAACCGCAACTGACGTGTGGCTAATCCTTCAAAGCCAAATTTCCATGACTGTTGTGATCCGAGCGAGGGTATCGCCTGCTTTGCACTGACACAGGTAATTGAGGAGGCACTACAGCCAGAGAACATACCTGGAGGTGCAGGAGGCTGATTTTTTTCCCTATCACCTAGCCCTTCGGCTCTCTCCCTGCAAACATCAAGCAGCACGGTGTTATGTCAGCACAGCTCTTTACTTGGCAGCATTTTTGTGGGATCAGTCACTCGTCACAGAACGTTGCCTGCCTTCACATCTAGCATGTAAGTGCTGTCAAACACATTTAGTTGCAATTATTATGAGTTTAACAGTCTTTATAAAACTGTGGCTTTCTATATTCCCATTTATAAAAAGAAGATATATTTACAACAGTACCAATGAACACTTCCACATAGATAACGTTAAATTAAGAGCAATATTCACTTTCCTGTAAAGTGTTTTGCTATATAGGAAGGAGAAGCCTTAATATTTGCTGTGTTTTAGCTGTCTCATTCCTTCACAATGTAACCAGGTGAACAGCTTTTGTAAGTACGAGGACTTTTTCAGCATACAATAAATAGTCCTTTCTGGGTAACCAGTTAATTGTTGACAAGAAAAAGACATTCATAAGATCAACAGTTCTGATATTTTCTATTTTTTAAATTTATCATCAGGTTTTGGAACATAGCAGAATGTTACAGTGATTTTCATTTGGAAACTATGAGTATTACTCCAAGTATTTAAGGGAAAAAGATTGGTTGTCCTGAGAGTTCTACCCACACTTAGTACAACTGAAGAAAAGTCTGAACTTGTAAATCCTCAATAACATAGCTGGAGGCTAAAATAATAGATTAGTATATAACTATAAATAGAATCTGTGTAAAATAATGCAACGATGCACATGAAGTCCACAGCAACACTACTTTCAGACAAATTAAACAGATGAAGACGCTAATTTTTCTGGATTATAACAACCTGACAGGGAAGTTAGAAATGAAAACATATCAAGAATACAAGTTGTTCCAAGTACCTACTCAACCCAACCTCTTCCTGCCTCCCCCCAGGAATTAAGTATCAAAGTTCTTAATAACTCAGCTCAGTATTTTTTGACTAGACAATTCACTACACAACAGAAATTACTTTAAGTTTAAATAATTTCTTATCTAAAAACTCACCTTGTAAAATACTATAGAATTAACTACAAACTTAAAGAAGAATTACAGCGTGCATATGCTTCTAAGCAAACAACAACAACAAAATAATAATTGCCTGTTGAAAATGAAATCTCTCCTTACGGAAAGGAGAAACACTTTTGGTTGAAAGCAAGTCAGATTATTGTGTACATTAAAACCACACACTCAATTTTCTGACCACATTCTTATTTACACTGCCATACTTCTTCATTTTCACTTTACTAAAAAACATATAATCCTGAGTAGAAGCAGCTAAAAGTGCTCTCGGGGAAGCAGAAAACTTTATACTGCTTAAATCTTTGTTTTGTTAGGAAAGAATGTAACTCCACAGAAAGTCTCATTCAGTTTGAAATACATTTGTATGTTCAGATTTTAAGTTCCAAGAAACAGATGAATCACAATGACACTGATGCAATTGTTTCAGCAAAACTAAGAGGACACAAAAGAAGCTACTGCAAGCTTACAGAAACGGATGCAAAGAGTGTGTGCATGATTAATCACACTTAAATAAAACTTGTTTTGCACTCCAAATCAAGCTGTAGTTTTGCTACGAAGTACTTTGTACCATCCACCAGCACAATCACGTTGAGCACCTCTTCTAGGAAAGGAGGAGTTACTGAGGGAGTAGCCAGGTTCATGCTGAAAGGTCAGACCTTCACTTGCCCTGGGCGAGAGAAGTGCATTTGAAACATTGCTAACCAAGTTCAGCAATGTTTCAGGCAAGGTTTGTTTCACACCATCCTTAGGGGTAACATTACAAGTATGGTTTTCTTCCCTGAGAAGCGACATTAAAGAACGGTTGCAACGTGTTCTGCAGATGTTTCCCCAGGTTTAGGAGAACTGCCCTCAGAGATCACTCTCAACACAAGCCAATATAATTAAAGCAGATACTGCAGAATAACCCCAACCCAACCCCTTTTCTCCTACCTCATAAAACATATACAGAGAAAGCAGTGTAAGTCCAAGGTTGTAGACCACTAGAATACCCCTGCATGAGAATGGCTGCTTATTCCGCATGTACTTTGGTCCTAGCCATACGATTAGCAAGTACAAGACTGAGAAGATAAAGGTAGGTGTATAGTTCTCCAGAAGAAGCCATCCTTTTACTCTGGGATCTGAAACAAACAAAAACATGCGAAGACTTAGATTTTGTAAGGGGAAGAATTCAATGCATCCAGAAAAAAAACTGTACCCAAAATGCTTCTATTGCCAGAACACTAGAGAAGGATGAAGGAATAGCAGCAAGCCCTTTTATTAAGGGCCATATTACTAATTCCAGCCAACCTTTGTGAGAAAGCAGAAATAATTCTCTTCCTAAGGCATAAATATTCTTAAATTATTACTGCTATTATTTTAAAATACTCATTACCATTCAGAATCGTTGTTCATCTTGAACACCACAGATAAGCTCAAATTATAAAGAAAAGCTTCAACGACCCTCTCCCCCTTATTCTCTCAAGCTATCCCTTCCCAATAGCACACACCTTATTTCCCCACAGTGCCAAAGCTAAGAGTGAAGCAGGTACCTCTGCGGTTATTGGTAGATGGTCCTGATAATTACTTTCTAATTAATACTAAGACAATTAGATTTACATATGTGCCACTCAAAAGGATTAAATTTTGGAGTTCTTGTATGAGCAATGGAACACAGAGCAGTCAGTCCAGTCTGATTAACCAGTCCAGTTGGCAACACTGTCAGGAAAAGCACGTAAGCCACTGAGAACCGGGCAGTTTCAGGGGAGCGCTTGGGACAAGTGCATGATCTTTCTGAACCTCAACTGTGTTGTCCATACTCAGCATCAGTATGGTATCTCACTCCTCTCACTGAAGGCAGCCCAAAGGATCGAAACCAAGTTTACCAAACCATAAAGGAACAATTCAAGTAATTGCTGGCATTCACAGCCCTGACAATTTTAAATGAGTCATATGAGGATCCTGCATGTAAGCAATGAGGTTGGGAAGTAGTTAAGAAAACCGAGGAATTTGCCACCTTTATGGTTCATTATTTTTAAGACAGACCATATGCCAGCACATGCAGTAAATTACATCAGGACATCCAGACTAATTTAAATGGGCTTAGTACAAAGAGGGGGACAGCAAGGGCACTGAGCTACTAAAACCAAACAGAAAACACACTCTGAAGGATCAGAGGCTTGTTCCAACTCCTGTGGACTTTGCCCTGTGAGGAAGCAGCACCACTACCAGAGTTTCACTGGGACAAAGTAGAAAAGACGATACTGAAGGGATCAGAGGAAGAAAGCACTCACCACTGTGCAGCACTGCTACGTACACTCGGTACGGGACGCATCTAATCCCCCCTGGCCAGGACCAGGTGGAACAGGGCCATCCCTACCCTAGCTGGAAACCCTCACCTGCCACTGCCTGCCCCAGTCCCACTGCCCTTCCCTTCCTCACACTGACCAGGATCGCTGTTCTCCACCTGTAGACTTTTTCCCAGTGAAAAAACTACCAAAACCATTGTTTCTTTAAAAAGAATGGTTTCAGAGAAGCAATGCTTTTAAAAAAAATACAGCCTTTTTTCAGTGAGAAATTCTTTAGCAGCTCTAGTTATGAGGGCAAGAGTATTTTTATTTTATCAAATGCAAATGTAAAAAATATCTTTTAAAAGTAAAAGTTCTTAGTAAATTTTTTTTAAAAAAAAAAAGGCAGCAAAGATCTGAGGTAAGTCATTCATTAAGGCTAACAACAGGAGCTTAACTGATAGTAAGAAGAATAGCACCTACGACTGTCATAGCTGAAAAATCAGCAGCTCTTCAAGTCAAAAGATAAGAAGCATTGAGCAGACTTATTTATTACAGAATCATACATTTTGATGCTTTGCAGATACTAAAGGAAGTAGTCACCTGTCAAAGTCAGGATGTTAGAAGGAAGCTGTTTCTCATGTAGCTGCAGTTTAGTATCAGTTTTATTTCTGTACTTAATCTTTGACAAATCTTACCTCTGGGTCCAAGCCAAACATCAAGGTAGCTATTGATTGTTTTATCCAGAAATTCCATTCTACAAGCTATTGAAATGGAAAGAAGAGGAAAAAGTTAGTTCTTCAGCTCACAAAACAAGTTTAATCATCTGAATACTGACTGTATGTGAGGGTTAACAAAGAAAATACTAATATGCAAAAACTAATATGCAGCAGACATAGTGGACATTCCTAGCGTGTATAAAGTGAACGAAGCTTATTCTAGTCTCAGAGACACACTGGTGTAAGCGTACTATTTACTACTGAAGTATTTAACACACAGAAGCTTAAAACAGCGAGTTCAGATTAACCTAAAATTCTTTTTAATTCTGTTTTGTAAGTGCAAACACAGGATGACAAGCAACGCCCCTCTGCAAGGAGGAAGAGGACTGCACCCTGAGAAAGTCAGCAACGTTGACGTTCTCAAATAAATACTGTGAAGCTCTTTTAACAAAGAGCCTCCAATAGCTGGCAATGATAGCTGGGGAGGAGGACGGAACTAAAAACATGAAAACTGGCTCTGCTATGGCCTTTGCGGATAGGTGACTGATTACAGCTCTGATTAACAGCCCATAAACCCAAGAGATCAACAGTTACTGAGGCAAGGGAGAAAACTGCAGTTCATGGTATGAGTACCTCCAGCTCCAGAATGCTTACTGGTAAGACATTACCAGATAAAATCCATCCAACATCAGAACAGCAGAGTGATTCAAATGTCATCTGTCAGCTCCTCACACGGCCAGTATTTATTGGTAGCACCTGGTATATATACTGCAGTATATAAGTTGCTGTACCTCCCTCAGGTTAAAGCAGGAAAGCAGCAGCAACACCTCCCCGAGCAGGGGCAATTATAGACAAAGCTGTTCTCAAGAGAAGAGGTAGTAATTTTCTTCTTGATTGAGAAAAACCAAAACAAAACATCTCCCCCCTAATTTCCTCTTTTCTACCCAGAACTGTACTTAAGTTTCACTAGAATAATTTTATCCATTTTTAACAGCACTGTTTTCACTTCTTGGTGTTTCTCCCACCCCCGAACTCATAATATTAACAGCAATTTTTAGTTATGGGGAAATAACATAAGCAACACAAGCTGTCAACATACCCACAGCACAAACTGAAACAATTGTATGAGTTTATGCATAGCTGCTAACAAAGTTCATCTCTACTTTTTTCAGCTCTAGCTAAAGAAACACCTCTCTCCCACCTCTGAAAACCCTGCCTCTAGGGGATTTCTTATTGATGCAAGTAAAATGAAAAGTAGGTCCTCTGGTTTTAGTCAGCTGGAACTGGCATCTTCCTTTCTTTTGAGTCCTGCAAGAAAAGCCAAGCAGGATGCAAATGAAGTCTACTGCGGGTCCAAAGCAGGACTGGGAGCCACCCAGCCTCTGCAGGAGCTTCAACCTCCCTCTTGCTGGGACCAAGAAAATACAGCGGGCTTGGATACATGCATTTACATCACATGGTCTTCCATCGCAGAGCTCTGGGCAGGAGGCTGACACAGTCACCAAGGATTTCCAGCTGCATCCCCAGCCCATCGTTTCGCAGGGGGCTCTTGGGGAAATGGGCAGAAGAGGACTTTCCTCTCCATGTGCATCAAGTCTTTGTACAGCTTTGGACTACACAAAGGCACAGAAACCTCCCTGGAACCTGGTCACCAGGCACAAACGAAAAAGCTTGATTAAAATTATCGGGAGCGTTAAAAAGTCTTTTCCAGTCCTGATTCATACCAGTTTTATTTTCCAACTGAAGCTGCCCAGCCCAAATAAGCACAGTTTGCAACAAGGTGCACTTGTGGGATTAGGTCACCTCACCAGCCGTGACACACAAACCATGAGCGCTTGCGTGAATGGCCACAGCACCGGCACGCTGGTGTCCTAGGAATAAGGAAATGAAACTGAGAAGCTTATGCCGTCCTACCAGAAGCACGAACATCAGGAAGGCTGTGAGAAATGAGTACATGATTTCCAAGGACAAGCCAGATAGACATCCAGAGCAAGCTCTTCCCCCTCCTCCCCCCATTTTTTTTTTTTACCTGTCAGCTATTAAATATCGCCAGGAAAATCACTCCCCAGTCAATTAATTTTGTTGCTTGAAATCCCCACTTACTCAATTTGTCTGTTGCTCCCTTGATCCAGTACCAGTTGATTTAGTTACGCAGCACTGCATCATCCAATAACCCAGCATCTGTGCCTAACTTCAATGACTTCCAACTCCCTTTTTGCAGAGGAAGACTTCAGATGCAAGAGTTTGTTTCAAAAACAAAGACAAAAAAGCCTAATTCAGAACTGACTTGCTATATACTGTTGGTTGCTGGTCATTAAAAATGCAGATATGTAAACAAAACAATTAAGAGAGCAGAAACAAACTCCAACTAGCTATAGCAAAGACAGCAAGAAATGAAACTCCATGTTCAACCTTCCATAAAACTGGAAGGAAAAACTGATTCCCCAAGAGGAGGAAGCTTCTGCAGAGGTCTCAGCTTTTTTGGGCGGCTACCCCAAAGCAGCTTTTTGCGCCAGCATTATCAGACAGCAGATTGTAAAAGGCACAGCAAAGGAAGAACTACTCCTGGTGTCGATTTCCAGAACTTGCAGAAAAAGAAATTGTTTCAAAAGGAACTCATTTGTGTAACAGAAAAACAGAGGGAAACAATCTGCTTTTGTTCCAAGGGAGGGGGGGGGGGGGGGGGGGGGCATGTGAAAATGCATCAAGTCTCCTGCCAACAGCCACACAACATTAAACACTGCTTCAACGGCAGCAACTACAAGGGTTCTTTTTTAATTAGAATAGTTTCCCAATTCAGAGGAACATCGACTCGAGAAAAATTAAACCAGTGGCCATTTGAAATGCTGTAATGAGCATGTTTCCTAATACTGAAAGTAAGCAAATTCTGTGGCTCACCACATAGATGAGCGGATCTCTAGCAACGCTCCTTTACCTAGACCATACCACAGCAAGGCACGCTATTCACAGTATCATAGAACCATAGAACAGTTTGGGCTGGAAGGGACTTTTAAAAGTCATCTAGTCCAACCACCTGCAATGAGCAGGGACATCTTCAACTAGATGAGGTTGCTCAGAGCCCCGTCCAACCTGACCTGGAACGTTTCCAGGGATGGGGCATCTACCACCGCTCTGGGCAGCCTGTGCCAGTGTTTCACTACCCTCATTGTAAAACACTTCTTCCTTATATCTAGCCTAAATCCATCAACTTTTAGCTTAAAACCATTATGCCTTGTCCTATCACCTTGTGGCCTGCTAAAAAGCCTGCCTCCGTCTTTCTTACAGGTCCCCCTGTAAGTACTGGAAGGCTGCAGTAAGGTCTCCCTGGAGCCTTCTCTTCTCCAGGCTGAACAACCCCAGCTCTCTCAGCCTGTCCTCACAGGAGACGTGCTCCATCCCTCTGATCATTTTTGTTGCCCTCCTCTGGACCTGTTGAACAGGTCCATGTCTTCCCTGTGCTGGGGACCTCAGAGCTGGATACAGTACTCCAGGTGGGGTGTCACCAGAGCAGAGCAGAGGTACAGCATCACCTCCCTCAACTTGATGGCCGTGTTTCTCTTGATGTAGCCCAGGATATGGTCGGCTTTCTGGGCTGTGAGTCCACACTGCTGGCTCATGTCCCACTTTTCATCCACCAGTACCCCCAAGTCCTCCTCTGCCAGGCTGCTCTCAATCCCTTCATCCCCCAGCCTGTATTGATAACCCAAGTTGCCCCGATCCAGGTGCAGGACCTTGCACATGACCTTGTTGAACCTCATGAGGATCACATGGACCCACTCCTCAAGCTTGTCCAGGTCCCTCTGGATGGCATCCTGTCCCTCAGCTATGTCAACCACACAAGTCAATCAGGTGCGCTCAATCCCACTATGTCATATATGAAGATATTAAATAGTACTAGTCCCAGCACAAACCCCTGTATTCCTCATCCATCAAACATTCCACCCATCAAATCTGTATCTCTGCAGTTTAGAGAGAAGGATGTTGTGGGGGACCATGTCAAAGGCCTTATAGAAGTCCAGAGAGATGACATCCATAGCCTTATTCAGTACCTATGGTCAGAAGAAAAAAAAAAAAAAAAAAAAAAAAAAAAAAAAGACAACACCCCTTCCATTATGCCACACATTGCTTTTTAAAACAGGTGCCTCTATATAACCTAGCTCTTTTTCCCTAACCTGCCCTTCTACAATGGACAGGAAAGAAAACACCCCCTCTGATACCAAATTTTAGCAATGCAGTAAGGCCCCTGAATGCTAGGACAAGCTGGATCAGGGTCTGGAAGTACTCAGGCTTACAACCTGAAGGATGCTTTACTTCTTCAAGTCCAAATATTTAATCTAGAAAAATGCATATCTGATGTTTTAAACAAAACAAGATTACTGAACTTCCAATTCTGCAAAACAAGCATAATGAAAACCAAGCGTTGCACCTTGCCCCAACAACATCGAGCCCCATCGTTAAAATATTACTTTTTCAAAAGTCCTCTGGATTTAGATAAGACAGGATCGGGGGTTTTTTGGACATCCACAGAACATTTTGCAATCTCAGTCCACCTCTGGCACCACGAGCTGGGACATGCACTATGCTCCAGCAGCCACCCATGTGTTTGGTCAGAAGATGTGAGCTCTGCCCTGCTGCTCAGTCCAAGCATGGATGGCCCTGGTGCTCCTCGGTGTGACAACTGAAAATACAGACCAAAGGCTACACAGAAGCATGCTTTTCTTGCAGTATACACATATATATATATATATATATATATATATATATATATATAAAGGTTTATTTATGTAAGTTTTTCACATAGGCTACCAGCAGTGATAACCTGCTCTTCTAACGCACATCACTACTCTCTGAGGAAAGGGCTACTAAATACTGAAGTACTTTACCAGCTCCTGTCCTTCAAAGGAAGTTCTCTTGTATGCTTTCCACAGAAAACACATTCTGGGGAGTTTATGCCAAAAAGTGATTTAAGAATTCTTGGTTGCATTTTAATGTTGTTTCTTGAGTTTCTTCTTGGAGTAACTTCAGTTTCCAGGTGCAAAAATAAACCGTGAAAATACAAAGGTTTGCCCCCCGTCCCATGCCACCCTTTCCAAGCAAACCAAACAGCAGCAACAAAACATTTTGGGCTGAAAGCTCAAAGCTTTGCTAACCTGTTCCCTTTCAGCAGGATCTTCCAGCTCTCACTCTGCTGCTCAAGTACTCCATGAAACAACAGATCCCAGTTTTTACATTTAAGTACCTGCACTTAAGTTCCAAACAAATCCCCAAAACAGGCATCTAAATAATTGTGCTGGCTTCTGAGAGCAATGCACCATCAGGCCTGGGTGCTCAGCTTCCTTGGAAAACAGCCACTTTCTCCGTTCTTAAATTAGGACTTCGAAGCTTAATTTTAGGCACTTGATTTTGGAAATTTGATTTGTGTTTTCTTGTTAAAGTGATATTTGCCACTGCAGAGGTGACTCCTCTTTTCCCTCCTCCAAAAACACAACAATCACGCTGCTGTTTGCTTTTGTAAGCGTACTGGAATTCAAAACGCTCAGTGGCTTGAGAACTGGAAGACGCACTGATAACCAAAGCTGCCAACAGCAATTTTCTGTCCATTTTCCAAAGTTTCTCCTTTCTATTCCTAAAGCCTTAACTGTCCCTTGCATGTATTCCCTTTGCCTTTCAACTTGCTGCTAACCCCAGATTCCCTTTTTTTGTCCTTTCTGAATATCCTCCTAGACCCCAAGCACGCTTAATATTAGCAATAAGAAGGAGCTTAGAATAAATCACAGTCCATATTGATCTGAAAGTGCAAGTACATTTATTTCATAGGAAACCAGGTAAAGCACGAGTGCTGTGGATTTTGCACTTTAGTTTTGACAAAAATAAAAGAAACTATTTTTAAACTTTATTTTGCAACTGCATCTCTTGCAAAGCAGTGCAGATTTTTGCCCCCCCTTGCATCAGTGGCAAGTCCTCCAGCCTGCTGCTGACTCAGCAGGACCCACAATGCTGAGCTTTCACACTCACCGGCAGCATCAGCGTAAGGAAGTTTAGAAATAAATGATTTGTATAAAGCTCAAGGAAGTGTAAAAAATGCAGAACAAAGGAGAGAAGCTACTCACCAACAGTTTAACCTTAATGGTATTTCAAAACGTTCAAAAATGCCGGGGGTAAAGGAAGACTTTAGCCAGTTAACTAGGGGGGGCCATTTCATGCTGTTACTTTTTCTGTCAGTCCACTCTCTCAAATCCTTCAGTAATGATTACTTTCATGCATAAACACAGCTGTAGTAATTAAAGTACTTTACAGATCAGAAACAAATACAAGAAAGAACACTGCAAAATGGAATAACTAATTGTGCTCAACAGCCAATACCTCATTAAACCAGAATCTAATGATCTTCAGATAGGCGAGTAAAGACAAACCATAGGCGTTGTGGTCTTTGCAGTTTTATTCATGTTTTCAGCAGATCTAAACGAGCTCAAATTAGGACCTGTACATCCAAGGACTAGGACACTGACATGCATTTCATCCCCTCAAAGTCAACAGCTCTTGCTGCACCACAGGGTAACTTCAGCCAAAGGGAAAACACCAGGTGTGATGGTCAAGCAGGAAGAGCAAGCTGGAAGCAAACACACAAATACACCCATGGAAGTACTAAGAATCTTAAAAAGATGCTACGCCACTTCCTCTCCACCCCAGAAGGATGCATCCCACTACAAGTAAGGATCTCTCATGCTGCAAAGCCCCCCTCAGCAGCAGCAGATCTAGCATCCCTCAGCACTATGGTAAAATGCTTTTTGCAACAGCATCCATTTTCCTGGAAGAAAACGTTTGAGGGTGTACCCTGTACCCAGCTGCTACACCCATACCCCAGCATCAAGATATTGGAAACTTCCTCACTGCTGCCAGCTTATTGCATGGTGCTGTTAGAGTAATAAAGTGCAGATTGCTAAAGTATTTACAGAAATAAAACAGGGAGGAAGAAAAAGCAAAGCACGCAGGTTTATTCAACTGCTGTGTTTGTAATAGCATGCAACTATGCAATGTGCAAGGACACTGCACAGACAATTCCCAGCTGGAGGTTAAAGAACTGGGTTTTTTGGTTTGCTTCCCCCCCCCCCCCCCCCCTTCTTCTTTCTTTTCTTCTTTTTTATAGGAAAGAAACAGAAGAGAGGATCTGTAGCAAACCAGGTTAAGTGGAAACAGAGAGAATATGTATGTGGCACAAGAGCTACAGTTGACGTTTCTGGAAGGAAAGCCAAAGCACAGCATTTGCTTTGGTCCAAAGCCCTCCTCCCGAAACAGTATGTGAGTGTTTATTAACAGCTACTGTTTTAATCTGGAGCTCCCTCTCTTCTTTCAAAAGCTGTGCTGATATTGCAATTGGGAAAATGTGGCTAGCTGTAGCTTACAACGGCTAATTAGCCAGAGGAAGCCTAGGCAGCTAAAGAGAGCGCACTGGGAGGATGAAGGAGTCCAAACCTAAGTCCAGAGGGCTATAAGGACTTTAGCTTTCATTTCGAGTCTCCTTTCTCTTATTCAAGTGCCACCTGAAAGATGGTCTGAAAAAATCCTCTTCTCCCCTTTAGTAAAGGGGCTCCTCTAATCTCTGTGCACCTCAGTCAAACCAACTTTTTACTTCCACAAGAGAAAAACAAAGGTACCGTCCCCAAAGCCTATTTTACTGAGCCTTCTTGATCAAAAGGCTGCATTTTCTAAGAGAGCTGATGAGACCAACAGGTCCAAAGGATGCAGAAATCCAGTCTTGCATGACCACTACTAGCAGCAGAGTTCAAAGAGTACCATGTAGCCTCAAGACCGTAAGCTTCAATTTATTTATTTTTTTAAAATGCCCACATCTCAAAATTGCATATTAAACTTTAAAAAGCAACAAATAGGAAAAGAAGTTACAAGCGGGGCCGTCCTCCTGCGTGAACCCCCATTTCCTTCAACATCCTGCAGCAGCAGCACCAAGTCTGAGCATTGACAGGTCATCCGCCACCAGCCTGCCCCCTCCTCTTGTGTCAAGGCTGAACCCCGGGGACATCTCAAGAACAAAACCAAAAGCGTAGGGTAGATCTAGAATTCTTGGTTATCTTCTTTGCATTTATTAGCTTGACATATGAAAGCTTGCTATCAGACCCATAAAAGCACCTGCAATTCCCCTGCACATGTGAAACACCGTACAAAGCAAGAAATGGCTGTGTGCAGCTGTCCAGTGAACGGCAGTTAGCTATAAAAAGGCTATCTGCGGTTCACATGCTGACTAGATACAGCGATCCAACAAAAAGCTGCAAAATTAGAGGAAGATCATGAAACCTGAGGGTGATGGTCACAAAGGTAGTGCTACACCATGCAAATCTGACTAGTACAGGGATAATAGTGCACACAAAACTCAAATTAAGATATCCTGCTAAGATGCGTAGCTACAACTCCTGTGTTCCAGTAGGTAAACGACACTTTTTGGAGGACCCTTTGTGTTTGGGAAACCAGATCACACTGAAAAGCACACAAATCACCCTTAGGCAAGTTACAGTATTTTAAGTATTTATCTGTGTGTATACTTTTATTTCCAATGAGCGTGGGGTAGTACCTGGAGTGCTATGGGAAAAGTGAAATTCCCTTGTGGGCCCTAATGCACAAAAAATACATGTGAGTCAGCTACATTCCTCAATAAAAGTGAATTTCTACACTTAAAGGAAGAAAGGACGCATACTGACACTAGATGCATACCACAGCTTGCCTTGCTGCTATTTCTTCATATGGCCAGCCATGCTATGAGAAGTCAGTCTTAAAACTTCTGTATTTTCCTGCTGCACCCCTGTGAGACATGAGTTAATCCTGTACGGCTGCAGCTGCACCAATACTTGGTGACTTCATTTTAAGATGCTAAACATCATGCCAGACAGTACCACCACGCGTAGTGAACAGTACTAACAGAGAGTCAAGCAAGTACGAATAAACAGCTAGCATTAAGTAGAAGGTGCTAAAAAATGTTCTTTTTCCCACCATTCTGATAATTAAGACAAAAGAAGAAAAAAAAATTTACTCCAGGTACAACTGTTATGCCATGGATCCATGCTGCTCAGGACAAAACGCTGCCATTAGACACCCTGTTAAACCCCTGCCTTCAAAACAGTATGAAAATAATAGGCTCATCATTCAGAAAAGCAACCACCTTTGAAGATCTAATCTCCTTTCCAAAGGATAAAGAAGTTAACGCTATGCAAGGCAAGATTGTGACCTTGTTTTCTTCTTGCCCAGGTCTGACAAGGAATATTGAGAGTGCAGACTGTATTTTCTGGTATAGGAGCAGAAGATGCTGAGACAGGATCATCATTACAGGTGCATCACTCGGATCATTCCCCCTCCTTTCCTTTCCTGTACAACACTTAGCACATCTGTCAACGAAGTATTGCCAAAACATGCAGCTAGCTGATGGCATTTCTGCTACAGAAGCTCAGGGCTGAAAAGCCTGGTGTGTCCCGAGGAGTCTTCCCTGCAGCAGACTCATGCTAAACCAACCCTTCCCGCAAATCAGCAAGTATCAAGGTACCAAATAATCGCTGTAACAAGGGCCCCTGGAACAGGTGACTGACTCCTGGAGTAGTCAGAACAGAAAGCATTTCTACCTGTCCATTTCCTTGGTTTGATGCTGGCAGCATGTTCCTAAATGTTACTTCATCAGAAGACCCTGCTCCAGGAGGCAGGACTGCAGTTCCTTGTAGTTTATTCTTTGTTTTAAGGGGAGAAAGACCAACCAACCAACCAACTAAAATGCAATACTGTAACAGTAAAGCTTGGTGTGATCTTACCACTCACTCTTCCTATGAACTTTAAATAGACTATTGGAGGAAAGAAAAACCCTACACTGCCCACACATCTGGCAACTGCCAAGCTGTTTTATACAAGCTCATAACATAAACAATTTGGGTACCTGCAGAAGTCAGGAAGGGTATTCCAGCAAAATAAGTCAATTTCCTCTAAAACTTAGCCACTCTTTTCTTACAATAAGAGGCCACAAATTCCTGGTGCAGTGGAAACCCCACTGCCATTAAAATATGTTCCAATGAAAAACATGTCTAGGCTGAACCCCCAGCACCAGCACCAAGGTGCAGAAGGTTTTACCACATTCGCTTTGTATTTCCAAAAGCACCAGAGCAAAGACAGGGCCAATACTGTAATTTCCTATAATATCTCTGCTTTAAATACAGCGACAAACCAACACCCACACAAGCAGCAGGTGGCAGGTTTCCCCCCCAGCCCTGCAGCTATCCTGTCCTCTGCAGGGCAGCAGTCCCCTGGGACGGAGGGTACCAGATATGCCTCCTCTGCCTTGCCGCTTGCGTGGCGTCTCTCTCAAACAAAGTCTTCAGCAGTTTATAAAGATAAGAAGCTCCCTCCACCCAGGCATTTTCCCCACTCATGCCTGTTATGGTGCCAGCTCATGCCCACCTCAGGCTGACAGGCATCACATCACCTCACCCTTGTTCTAACTTCTCCATTCATCCACGTCCATAGCTGTAAAACCATGCCCAGAGTGTGTGGGGTGACCAAGAGCAACCAAGAACAGATCTGACACTGCTTTCATTCCTTCCCTACCCTCCATCACTGCCTGGGTGGAGGAAGCAAGGGAAAATTGAGGTAGCCCCAAGGAAACAACCAAGCAAGAAGATCAGCTTTCAGCCAGGTCCATCCTGACACCTGATTTACTGCAGAAGAAGCACCAGCACAAAGCAGGCACCTGGGTGACAAAGAGGTCTTACCTGCCTGAAGCTGAGCAAAGCCATTGCATTGCACTCGGCAAGAAACCAAGACCATAGCAAAAAGAAAGGCAAATAAAACAGATAGACAAAAAGATGTAGAATTTTTAAAGCAGAATTCTATAACGTTATTAAGAAAAGGCCAAATCAAAATGCATTGCACACACATCATTTTGCATGTGGGAATGGTTCTAGTGAAAAGTGCTAGAATTGCAGAAAAAAGAAAATGTGAAATAAAAAAAGGTCACACAGGATATGTTAATGTCATGCAGAGCTAACTTACAGAGATTTCTTAAATATAATCGTAACAGCATGGACTGACAGATCATTGCACTGTAAAAAGCAAACAACAACAACAACAAAAAATCCACCCTGAAATGTTCAAACTATGAAGGAGACAGATTTTTCAGATGCATTACTATGTTCCTGTCTTGAAAACTGCAGGACTACGGATAATCTCAGGGCAGGTCAGATGTGATAGGGCAGGACTCAAGGGGAAGGGGCAGAACGTTAACCACTGAGAAACCCAGCAGATGAAGACCAACATCACATTTCTTCCAAAAAAATGCAATTTTAATGTTTTATTCAATCTAAACACAGCAAAAGTTTTCCAACAGAAACAGAGCTAATGAAAAGAAATACACAGAAAAAGATAGAAATAAAAAGGTAAACAGGCAGTGCATATGACCAAAAATGCTTACTACACACTGATCAGCCTGTCGCTGAGGACCTTGAAGACAGAGGGGAAGTATCCCCTTTTATTTTTGCATCCTTAAAACATGTTATCCTGTATGAAACAATAATCAACAACCTTACTAGTGACCTGAGACACACCTTGAGTACAGTAGCCTAAGATTAAATTTCAATAGGAACTTTGATTTTCTGATGATACCAAACATTTTTTTTTTACCTGAAGTCAAAAATAATTAAAATTATTATTTTTATTATATTTACTATACTGTTTGCAGGAAAGTGAAAACTTAACTTGCAGTGCATTTTATAAGCACTCATTTTGTTAAGAGTGAAAGATAGGAAAGAATTAAGTTGCATTTCATCAGCCACACTAATAAAGCAACTTTAAACTCCGGGCAAAAGACAAGCTCTTTAGCTTCTATAGTAAAACAGTGCACATCTATTATATGGATGGCAACATATTAAAAAGTTGCTCAGCAGGTAACCCCAAACCTTTACATTCCAAGTGTACCTATTTCATATATGTTTTGTACCGACTGTGTAGGATACAGAACGATGCTTCAGGCAATGAAATTGCTCATTCATGTTGGCAGCTCTCTGAAAGTTTCCCCTTCCAGAATCTTACCACCACGGCAGCTCTGTTTTTACTGCATGCTAAAAGCAAAACATGCTTTTGTGCAAAGAGCTCTTTCATGATCCAATTTTTCAAATATCAAAAGACAATTCTGGTGGTTGGAAGTTTTTTTACAATGTTTTCATCTCCCTGGAACACAAGTCCTCCACACAGATGTGTCATCTCTAAAACAAACATCACCAAATGGACTCTTCATTTAAATAGACCTGATCCTCTGGACCAGGCTTCAGTTCCATAGCCTCATGCACGAACTGATACATGGTGGAAGAATAGAGGAAGAAAAAAAAACCCCACACCAACAAACACCCAAACCACAGGTTCAATCAACATTCTGCTCTCAGGTTAATAACAACCAACAGCTTAGGAGGGAATTTGGTAGAGGTCTCAGCAGAGTGATGCTGCTGTGAGGAGGGATGTGTCAGAACTGCCAGTGTCTGACTAGGGCTCCTTCACTGGTTCAGCCCAAACCCCAGTCCTGCTCCTCTGTTCTGAAAAAAAAACCCACCTCCCAGGTCGTTGGGTGAATAAGCTTTTAAAAGGCAAAGCCTGAAAAATAGATAGAAATATGAAAGCGAGAAACGGAGCAGTAAGGAAAAACAAAGAGGGGGAGGTGTGGAAAACCCCTTAACTTCATTGCTAAGCTCCTTCATATGTGCTACCAGCAACTCACGTCCCTGTCACTGTAGGTTCAAAGACTGTCATCTTCTCCCAAGGGCATACATCTCTCCTTCGGAGGCAACACAGCACTAAAGGATGTAAAGCACTTACTCCAAGACAGTCACTTCTCATGCACTGTGAACGGTGGTTAAAAACCAGAAACGCCCCCATGTTCTCGCCAAGTGCATCCTTCAGGACTCGCATCTGTGTTTTATCAGCTTCCTAAATGTATGTTTTAAGACTCAAAGTCAACCCCCACAAACACTTAGAAAACTGAACTGTGCTATATGCAACCAATACCCATGCTGCTGTATCATTTGAGCTTGACGTGTTTTGTGAAACCAAGAAGTATTCAGTCTGTAAAACTGGAAATTCATGATAGCTCTGCAATTGCTCAACTAGAGTTTAGATGTGACTATCTTATCTAAACAACTGCACTGAATTTAGAAGGAATGAGCTAACTACATGGACTTCAAAAAATGAGAGAAAAAACTTTGAAAACAACATTAGCGGTCCCTTCCTGTACCTTAATGCAACCACTTAGCAGTGGTGATAGAACAAGAAATCAATATAAAGTAGTACCAGAGGATGTTATTTTTGTTCTGCAAGACACAGCAAGGCGTACAGCCTGCTTTTGCGTGCTTCAGAGGGAGATGACAATGGCTTTGAAAGGGCAGAAGTAAGGGCAGGGAAGTTAGAGGTTCCGGGAACCTGTCAAGTAAAAGTGGAGGACCAAGTATGGCCTCTGGAGAATTACTCGGGAACCTGATGAAGGCTGCAAAACCAGAGGACAGAGCTACAATCATTAAACTCTCACAAGTGGTCTGGCACCATCATTGACTCTAAAAAATGGCTTACACCCGTGCACAATTTTTACCTTAAGAAACTAGAGGCAGCAGCAGCAGCTCATGCATTAGCAGGGCAATGATCTACACTGAAACACAGTGGCCCTTCTGTGACTGCCTGTATCATTATTATTTTTCCTCCTCATCTTTAACTGAACAGACAAGGCCTGCTAAATGCAGCACCCCTTACTGACTTGCTTAGTGCCATCTCTCTACATCTATATGTAATGGGTCTTCTGCCACCCTATATATTGCTGGTGTTCTCTCACACTTGTGTTTTCCTCTAGCCCTTACACTGCATTTTAACCTCTTGCAGAAGGTGATGGGGACACCCACCCAAAATTTCCCAGCCCGTGGTTGACCCTGGTGGACAGGGGAGTCCAGCCACCTCTTCTGTAGCTGTAGCAAATGAGAGGCTGTGGAGGCAGCCATGGTGTAAGCCGTGCCTTCTGAGTGGCATGCAAGACAGATTTCAATAAAATATGAAAAAGCCGACTCCAATCTTTTGCAAGAGGTTTTTCTGCTTAGGCTTGTTAAAGAGGCAGAGAAAAATCCATAAGTAACTAGGTCTGCTGGACTAGCAACTTATTTTCTGTCACTGTATCACATATGTTAATAAAAAAATTGTGAACGGTGTTATGAGTGCAGGTATCTTCCCCATTAATAAGGCTTCATGTCACGCAGTAAGTCAAGTTCACAAGACTAATGTAAAGCTTAACAACACACCAAAAGGCCACTGTACACGAGTGAACTGACAGACAAATACATGATGCAAGGGATAAACGCATAACCCTAACACAGAGCAAACAGCTACGAGCTTGCACCAGTTCATGGGGTCTGTGACCAGCTAAGAGCCACCGCTCCATGCCAGCATCACAGAAGAGAAATGAACCACCAAAGCAGACTCAGGTGTTCACCATAAGCATCTGCTGCCCTCCAATCCACATATGCACATACATAAAAGTGCAAGCACAACTAATATCATTGCGCCCTTCAAAGCCAAATCCAGATTCCTGTGCCTCTACCAACATTGTCCTGCAGCTGCCACATGAGGTCTGGCTCGAAAACATGTGAGCAGCTACATGAATGAACTGAACATGTTGATGCTTTCTGGTAAGCACACATGCTATGCACCCAAACTAGCACACCATTTGAACTTCAGCACACAAAAAGGTTTCTTGAGTTTCTTTTCCTAAAGGGCAGGGTGATGTTAAACATTGGAGAATGTCAGCCTCCTAACTGGCTAAAGGTTTAATTATTGTTAAGTCAAAGGTTTTCCTACTGCTTGGCTAGGAGATGATTCTCAAAATGATGATTCAAAACATCAGTATTTTATAAAATCCACCCAGGAGCAGGAAACAATCCTTCATGAAAAGGTTAACAGATGCTTTCTGATTAAATTATGTCATAGGAATAGCACATCTAAGGGGAAGTCTACAAAGATTAAAGTATAAAGGTCTTTAGTTTCCCAAGTCTTCATCATTTTGAGTAAAACCAAACTTGAGGACACAGGACCAGCTCAAGAACTAGACCCTTTTGTTTGGAACCCCTATGCTGACAATAAAGTAGTGTCAAATGTACAAGTAGTTTTCTTTTGCTCATTTCTTACTGCTTCAAGATCTGATTTGATCTTCAGAAGACCTCTATCTGAATAAGATGCCATGGTTTTAACCCAGCAGAGGGAGAGGAGCTCCTCCACCAAACTGCAGTCTGCTCCAAACCCACAAGCACATGTCACCTAAGGGAAGAAGACATTTTCCCATAACTAGCACTTGCTGGGTGTTCCTTAGCCAACAAGGGCACAGCAGAAACACTGCCTTAATCCAAAATGCTTCCCAGCAAGTTTGTAACAGCATAAAGTAAGGGGAGGGGGGGAAATTTAAAAAAAAAAAAAAAAAAAGCTAAACAGGCAAAAATGCAAACCTGCATGCTTAATGAATTAATTATCTAAACATATGGCCTAAAACTGTAAGATACTTCGAGGTGTATTTGGTCTAATAAGCTAAACCACATTATTCTGCATATTTAATACTTGTTAGGTAACATCTTTAAGGACCATGACACCAACAGAAATGTCCATCAGCACGCATATACCTCAAAAGCTGGAACGTTACTTGAAATTAAGACTACATCCTTTCTGAAATCAAGGCTACATTTCAGAGCAGAGAGCCTGAACTTGCACATAGGAAGAAAGCAATTACCCTCCAGTTACAGCAAAGCCAGCAACAGTTTTCTGAAGGTCACAGAGGGACAGGAGCGCTTCCAAGCGATAGAGAAGGAACAGTCACTTTGTTCAAAGTGCTGACCCAGTGTCTCAAAGGGTAGGGATCAAAGAGCAGGGCAGGATTTGAAAACGCAGGAAAACACATTTATTCCACGTTTGCCATAGCTCTGCAGAACCAAGTTTTGTCTCCTGTAAATGTTAGTGCAACTCAGCGTGTGTAGTCATCGCCCAAAGCATCTCACTTGGCAGGCGGATGTTTAGTACAAAGCTTTGACATGGAGGTCAGTTAAATCCAGACAACTTTAACATAAATACAAGTTCAGGGAAGCTTTTTATATTTCTACCTGCTCAGTATGCCCTTGGTCATCAATAAAGCATCATTAATGAAGCACAACCTCTACATCTAATATTGCTTTAATAAGGGCATGCAAAATACACAGATGCAATGGGAGGCTGAGACCAACTCTTAATTTGCAGCACTGAGTTCAGCATAAGTAGCATGATTCATTTGTTCTTGGAGAAGTGACAATTACACTTACCAGCCTGCATCTGTAAAATCTCTACACCTGGTAAGGGAATTTATTAGACTGCCATTGTGCTTTCTAAATGCCTGACACTTTGTGTTTCATATGAGTCAACCATTTCATCGAGGAAATAAAATAATTCTCCAACGCATCGAACACATCAGAAAATTATTTACCGACCACATACTTTGGACAAGTTTGCTCTCGTGCTTTTAGTTACCCTGTAAGATAATGCATCCTAAATGCCAAAACACAAATAGAGAAACCAAGGCAATACATTCTGGGAGATTAATTTCATTAAACAGATCTAGGGAGAGCCAGTGCATAGACAGTCCACAGCAACTATACAAGTTATCTCCATAGCAAGATTGGAGGCAGCATTTGTTTGATTTGTCAAAGAATCAATTCAGGTCACTGTTTGCAATACCTTTATCAAACACAGATACAACTGCTGTTCTGTCAGACACAGGGTACAGACTTCAGCGGCCTCAGGACCCCAGATATAAATCAGCACTTTGGAACTCCAGGGATGTCAGCCTAAACAATGTCCTCTTAACCATACTGCAGCAATACCAAATTTAAACAGCCTTAGGAAAGGCCATAGGAAAGCAATTTGAACTGGACATAAGTTTTTAGACAGACTAACTTCTATGTAATTCACTGATTATCCTTTTCATTTGTCCTTGAGTGTCATCTTCCATCTAAGGGGAAAAACTGTTTCCAATGCTAGCATGCATAAACCAGTTGGACTGCAGAAATCTTCTGCCTTTTTAACACATTTAAGAATCACAGAACAAATTAGCAACTATATTGCATATGACAAAACAGCTACAGACTATAAGGATTATTGTCAGTTTTGTGAAGTGTTCGGATGCACACAGAGAAGTGTGCTCAGACTGGAATGCAGTAAGCATCCGTTTCTTAAGCCTATTATATAGTCAAATAGCTTTCAAAAGCATATGTTGCATCTTGAAAGAACATAATCTTGTGCATTGTAAAAACCAGGAAAACAAAAGCATTACTGCAAAGAGCTGAGGCCAACAGCCCCAAAAGTATTCCTACGTTTAAACAGTTTTATAGATCTTACCCCTATACAACTAATTTCAGACATGGCAATGAAAGGTTAACAAAAGGACTGAGATTAAGAGGACAAAATGAGCAAGTTGTTCAGTTACGCAGGGGAGGTTATAGCAAACGGCACCATCACCCATACATGCCTTCATGACCTGCATGAAGAGCTACCAAGTCTAAGAGGAGCTCTAGCAGCTTTGAACAGGCAACAGAGTTGGCTTGTGACCCATCCTAAGACAGCATGACACTCACAGGAGTGAAAAAACCCACCAAGAAATAATAGGTAGAGGTGTTTGTGGCTCTGCTCCTCAGCAGTGAAAAAGCATCCCCACCTCTGTTTGTTCAGAGAACAGACCCTCAATGCCTGGAATAATAAAAAAAAAAATATGTCACCAAGAGGCCATTTGCTCCAAAGGCTCTCCCAGTCCAAAGGAGACTCTACAGAACAACCCATCCCAGGAGATGGCTCTGTGCTGAGCCCACCCTCCCAGTAAATTGCTGCCCTGTCTACTGGGCAGCAAGCAGGCAGGAGCAAGGATGAATGCTCATTGTGACATCTTTTTAGTACTAGCTCCAAGAGGGACAGAGGGCAAAACAGGACACAGAGGCACAATGCTGTTTTAACATGGGACTGCACACATTTGCTGTTTCTCTCCCAGAGATCTGTCTCAGGTGGAACACAGACAGAGTTAACCAGGAGACTCACTTCATCCCAGGACTGCTGAGACCACTAGAAGACAGACAGTAGACAAGTATTTTAACCTTGTAAGCACCACCACCTTGCTCTGTACAGGTGGGTTTTTTTTTCTGAGCTCAGCAGAAACAGAAGCTTTTGATGTTGCAACGCTTGCTGCCCCAAAACTGAGGAAGGTAAAGGAATGAGGTCAGCTCAGTACTTGAGAGCATTTAACCAGATGAATGTCACTTACAAGGAATACGATTCCCAAGGGGCAGCTCTGGATTGCTCTCAGCGCCAGGCTTTCCACCTGCGGCTGCTGGACTTGAGCACTAAGTCAGCCTGAAATCCTAAAATATTGACAGTTCCAAAAATCGGAATCTTCAAACATATTGCCAAAAACCTGCTCCTAGCCAGCTGCAAAAGAGCCAGCAATTAAAGGTGCTGCCCCGAGGCCTGACAGATTTACAGTATTATTGCAAATTTACATTTTTTTTTGTTCTGTTAATCTTATCTTCTCTAAGTTAATTCCTCTTGTAAACAACTCAAAATGAAGGTCAGCAGGGAAAGAAGAGATTAGACCAGAGAATTCAAAATATTTTATTTCAACTCTGGCTGCACTAAAGGCAAGGAATGCAACAAGAGGAATTCTTGCTAAGAAATGTAAAGGCAACATCAGCTTACTAAAAATACTGCAGTAAGCGTACCCACAGACTGGTCAGACAGCACATAAACTAAGTATCCTTAATGATGCTATATTTATGTACCAAATATGCACCAGTTTTAGTCAAAGAGACTTCATTTGATCAGCTGCTGGTATGTAAAAGCTAGTAAATCACACAAAGTACAATTGCTTTTTAGAAAGCACAGTGAGGCAAATAGATCAACAACCAGACCCTTCCCCAGCCTGCAAGACAAAGCTACACTGCACATTAAATTCAGCAGTGCTCTCTCCGGTTGCATTTGAATGCTAAAATACAGGGGACTTAAGTCAGATCATTCACGATAAATTCACTTAGCAGCTTACGGATAAAAAAAAACAAAGTCCCTAAGGGCTTCCAGCACACATTCATATGTAATGTGTACATTGTAAGAAATTCAGGAAAATCCAGCAAAATTTTGGCATGTCCTTGACCCATGTCAGATGGCAACAGTGTCTCTGAGGGCAAACCCACTCTTTAAGTTCAGGAAATTCAGCACAGCGGTCTCTTTCATCTGCTCCTCAGTTCATGTAAAGCTAAAAGGAATCACTACCCAGCTGACCCCAGTCATCTCCAGGCTCCACAAGCTTTCAAGGGAAATCCTCACTGAGTGTGCAAGTACAGCTCCCCCCAGGCAGAGCACGTTGCCTTGGCTACTCTGCTGCTCTGAAAGCAGATGATGTCTAGTGCACCCCAAATAAATGAATACTTTTATAAGAAACTCCAGCTTTCATTGCCGAACAGCATCAGATGATCATGTGTGCCACGGGCTTACTCTCCCTGATGCAGCTTCAACTTCTGTTAGCAGTGTTAAGGACACACCAGTTATTTCCCTCTAGCTACGGTGTTTTCCGACAGCAGAAAAAAATCTCCGGCTGGGACTGCACAAGGGAACAAGGAGGGCTTAGAGTAAAATATCAGAGTTATATCACAAAACGCTCCAGTGTATTCACAAGTTCATACGAAAAGTAAATAAATCCCCTCCTGCTACGCTAGCAGCTTTATACTGATGCAGCAACACCATGAGCCTGCATCTACAAAAGCTTCACAGCTGCAAACCCCTGCACGCAGCCACAGCCACCGGCAATAATTTAAGCCGACCGTTTGCAGCAGGCCCACGGCTGCCAGGTCCTGGCGGAGGGCTGCGCTTCAGAGATAACCTCACCCTGGAAGCAACCTGGCCCAAAACTCCAGTGAAGGGCTGCACGGCCACCGGAGCCACGGAGATGCCTGCACGCTTGCCCTCCTCTGGTTTCAGCTGCAGGGCGTGTTTCCATTTACACAGAGCGGTTTCGTAGACTTCCTGATCGGAAGCATCCAAACTGGGCAACCGCTGCCAGGCCCCTGCCTTGTTTTCACTCGCCCTCGCTAGCAGCCAGCTGAGCTCTTCGCTTGTGTTTTTCACTGCCACGGTACCAAATCCCACAGCACCAGAGATCACCCAAAGCACTGAGAATACAAATTCGCCGTACGGGCACTGCCGTTCAACCGTGGCTGGGATGCCGAGCAAGCAGTACACCCAGCTGCCAGAGGCACGAAACACCTCTTGTCATCTACCAGGAGCCCTCCTTGCTGAGCCAGCCAAGGTGTTACTATTCCTGCCCAGGTCTGCAGAACTGGCCTTTTGTCTCCAGATTCAGAGCACGGATCGGTGCCGGAAAGCTCTGCGGAGCTGGGTCCTCAGCTGCTGCATCCCTGGGAAACGGGGAGGGTGGGGTGGGGTGCTGAGGGCAGAAAAGCAGCCAGTGCAGGCAGGGAAGAAGGAAACACTTAAATTGCCCAAGATGATACTCGCATAACCCTGAGCGCTGCCAACTTCTAATGCTGCTGCTGCCGCCCGAGGGTTTCCAAAAGATGGAGGAGATAAAAGCAAAGTCATAAAGTTTTTAAGAAAGTCCCTGCATACGCATCTGACATACCGACACATTTCTGTCTCATGCTCTTCCTTCTCTACTTACTTCCGAAATGCTTGCACTCTTTAAACATTTAGATTCGAAAGCGGGCAGGCATCTTATAGAAGCACTGCCCATCTCCCCGGCGCTGCTCTCATGTGGCGCCTGCCCTGTCCCGCAGCCGAACCCGGGAACTCCTGTGCCAGCGGCTCCATTCCTGATCAGTAAAGCGGGGGGACCGGTGAGCGAGACGATGGGCTCGGGGAAGAAGCAGCAGCAGAAGCCCAAGTCTTCGCTTGCGAGCCCGACAAGACCTTCCGCTGCCCCGCTGCGGGGCTGCCCAGGCCCGGCCGCCCCCGCAGCCCCGCTCGCCCGGCCCGCCCCGAAGCAGGCGACCCCCGCGACGCGCGGGGCAAACGCGGGTCACGGCTTTTTGCTGGGAGCCGCGGCAGCGCTCAGCCCTTCCCCAGCTGCCCGCACGGCCCGGGGCCGCTTCCTCGCCGCAGGCGGGGCGGGGCGGGGGTGACGGAGGGGTCCCCCCTTCCTGCCCATGTTATTTCTCTCGACTCCGTGCCCCGCCACGGCGGAAGGAGCCGCCGCCGCCCGGGGATGCAGTAGCCATGGCAATGCGAGATTGCATCATGCTCTTGACTAACTGCACCGGGGAAAAACGCTCCCGGCGAAAACCCCGGCCCTTCCGCCGCCCCGTCCCCTCCCTCCCCCGGCTCGCCCGCCCGCCTGCCGGCCCGCCGCTGCCGGCCCCGGCCGCGGCTCCGCCGCTCGCTGCCGAGCCCGCCTGCCGCCCCCGTCGCCGCACTTGTTGCGCGCCCCGCAGGCTGGCGCCCCCCGTCCGCCGCGGCCCCACTCCGGTACCGGCGCCCCTCCGGTACCCTTCCCCCTCCCCTCGTCGTCCTCCTCCTCCGGGCCCGGGCGGGCGCGCCGCATCCCGCCGCCGGGCGCGGAGCCCCGGCGCTGCCCTCCCGCCCGGGGGACGCGGCCCTACCTGGCGGCGGCGGCGGCGCTGGGGGCGGCGGGTGGGCACCGGCCAGCTCTGTCACGCTGCGGCGGCGCGGGGGCGGGGCCGGGGGCGGGCTCTGGGCGGGAGGCCCCGCCCCCCGGCGAGCCGTGGGCTGACTGTGACGTAAGAGTGGTGCGGGGGGCTAACGGGCGGCGGCGGAGGGGGTGCTATGACGTCACGGCCGCCGAGGGCCAATCCGGCGGCCGCGGGAGGCTCGGGAGCGGGGTGGGCGAGCGGCGCTGTCGCCGCGGGGGTGGCGCTGGCCCGGGCGCCGCCGGCACACCGGGCCGCTGGGCGCGGGGGGGCTCGGGGCCGCGTCACCCCCTGAGCGTTACGCGAAACACCGGGCGGCCCGTCGGTATGGGGGGTTTCCAACCCGGGCGATGGAAGCAGGAGGCCCCGGTGAAAAACAATATGAGACCATGTAATTAAAGACTGCCATAATTAGATAAGCCACAGGCCTAAATTAAAGGTCACCGGCGAGCACAGTTGATTTGTTTCCCGTGTTTTGAGTAACGGGCTTAGCGGTGCTACGGAGGCTTTGAATATAAGCTCTGGGTGCAATAGAAACGCAGGATTTTAACTTGGTCATGTAATAAACCCCCTGGTGTTGTTGGCTAATTCAGATGCATATACTGAGCCTGTCCCCACAGTGTCGGCTGTCCGAGAAAGGAATTTCAAAGCATCCTTTTTGGCTCCTCTCCAATAGCCGGCCGGGATGCTCAGCTCAATGGAGGAAGAAAGGTCCCCTCTACATGCTCCCCACGCTCCGCAAGGTCCTAACAGGACAATAGCAAGGGAGCCTTGGCGTCGGTATGGCCAGCGGGAAGAAAGCAGTTTGTTTCTTTCCCTCTCTCACATCCTCCGTCATGCTGGAATGACCTTTTAAAATTATTTTTTTTCCCCTAGGAGTGTGTTCCGTCTCTTTGCTAATTAGATTAACATGTTACATAAATAAAGAACAGCTTTGCTTTGCAAAGGAGAGGAGTTGAGCAGCAATTTGCATGGGTTTTATTCAAGATCAAGTATCTGCACTCCATGGGAAGCAGCAGTTTTAGAAAGCTGGAGGGAAAAGGGTTTCATGAAGCTTCTCTATGGTGGAAGGTGCAAGTACAGGTGAAGCCATCAAGGCTAACCCATACCAAGCCAAAGTCCAGTAGCTTCTCCCGGGTAGTCAGACACTGGTCCTATGCTCATGGTCATTCAGCTGAAGCTGTGTGTTGGAGCCTCATCTAACCTGGTTGGAGCTCAGTGTGCAAACTGTTCCCAGGTGTGATGCTGAGCTGTGAGCAGGCAACGCTGTAACGCAGCGTGTTTGCCCAGTGGGAGCAGAAGCAATCTGCCTTAAGCTCTCACTGCGACAAGAAAAAAATATCTCTCTCCAAAGCAGACATCGAGGCTATGCCGTAACTTTTTTGTTTAATCTTATTTCTTTATTAGAGTAAGTTGTTAATAGGAATGCTTTTTGGTTTGGATTTTTTTTTCTTTTTCCTTTTTGTTTTAAAGCCCCGTTATACATTTCCTTTCCTTTTGAAGGACCAAACCCCCGTATGATTTTTGTGTGTGTGATCTGAGGCTTTGTAGCAGTATTCAGTAAGGTACGAGCACTCACAACTGTCCTTGCCAATGTATTTTAACATTTGGAAAAAAACCAACAAAAGCCAGCACAACTCTCAAGCGAGTATGCCTTTCTGAATGCCCTTTGCCCAAGTTTGTGTTCTGGATGTTTCTGAGGCATTCCTGCTTGTTTGAGGGGAGTCAAGCGATCTTGCTTCTAGCAAAATTAATGGAATAAGGCACAAGTCCCTTTTTTTCTCACTTGAGCTAAAATGTCCTGAGATCATTGAAACGTGACCACTAGGTCTTTCCACATCTGTAAATCTGAACTTGACTTTTCGATGTGCTTTAAATAAAGTTGCTTCCCAATGAGTATACACACTTGTTTCCGTGGTTTATTGATGAGAGATGATTGCACCAAGTGTTACTTTCACAGCCAAAAGAGATTTCTAAATCTGGAAGATGTTTAAATAATTAAGACTCAATCTGGCAGTTTAAAAATAAAAACTTAGAACCATTTGCAACTCTAGATGTAAAAAGGGAGTGAGCGGGGCATAGGGAGTGTAGGCAGAGAGGCAGGTGGTAGCTGGGAAGTGAGTGGCACTCCTTGTGGGAGAGGGGTGTGCTGCTGCCTGGTACCCGTGCCGTGTCCTGCCCTGCCAGTGCGGTGCTAGCAGGCAGGGGAGCCTGACCAGAGCCTGCTGGAGGCTGGCACGCACCCACTGCGGCTTCCTTCGCCACGGAGCTTGCTCTTCTCACTTAGCAGTGGGTTTTTTATGAGGCTTTGTACATGTGGGATGTTGAGTATCTGGCACTGGAGAGGGGGGGACACAGCTGCTGATGGGGGGGGAAAGGATGAAGCTGGGGGAGGACTTTGGCTTTGCCAGCATGGCTCCAGCGTGAGGCTCCCTGCTTGCCTGCTGAGCTGCCGGTTCATCCCTCTCCTGGCCTCTCCAAAGTGCTCATGCTGTTGTTATCGGTCAGAGAAGAGCAAGGTCACGGCATGGGAAATGTCATTTCAGAATTGCCCATTCAGGAGAACTAAGCAAATAATGCCAAATATTTTGGCACTAAACATTAGGCAGTTGATAAGGGGTAAGGGCTGGCCAATGTTGTTCTGGGCTGCAGGTGTACTGAGTCCTAGTGTTCTTTCTACCTGTCCTCTCGGGGCATCTGCAAGTTTGCCAGGAGTGAAGACATTGTCATTGGCCTCTCCACCAAGCGCTGATGAAATTGGTGCTGCTATATTTGCTCAGGATGGGCTTCAGAGACCTTATTATCTGTGTGGGATCAATGAGGCTGGAGTTCAGAGAAAGGCCAATTAAACAGTATTAGGACCGTAGATAGAAAGATTGCTAGGGCAGATTTAAAATAAGTTATACCTTGAATTTAATTTATACCTGTGTCTCATGACCATTGTAATCTTGCTTTTCAAGAGAGAAGGGGCAGAATCTGAGCGCTGTGGAAAGCTGAGTCCTAAGTGACCCAGCCTAGGTAGCAGCAGCAGAGGTGACAAGAGGCCTCAGCAGATACAGTTATGCTCACTAAACTGATGGTAAACAAAGGGAAGAGGTTGAATAGATGCTAGCGTTTGAGAGTATGGGTAGGAAGAGAGCAGCTGGAACAGCTGAAAGTAGAGTGAAGAGTCAGTGAGGGCTGCAGCACTGGGGAGAAGAAAGAGTCTGGAGTAGGTCCATCAGTGTGGTGGCTGAAATTAGCCTGGATAAAGCAGTAGGAGTGTGTGTTGCAGGGAAATGAGCCTGAATGTTGTTTGGTTTTGTTTTTTTTTGGGGGGGGGAAAGACCAAATCCATCTTCTTTTTAAAAAATTGTATTAGAAATCCTAGCTATACCTATTTAGTAGCAGTCATCATGCACACTGTAATGAATAGCTCCTTGTTTTGATTATAAATAAATTAATCCAATTTTCCCAGAAATAAATTAACAAATTGATTAGAACAAATAACCATCATTTGCCACTCAGTCGTCTTAACGGGAATTTTCAGTTCTGCCTAGGTTTGCCTTGGCTTCCCTCCAGGCTGACTGCGGCAGCTCCATGTTCATTATCAGTAAGATAAGTGGGATGCGATTACAGTTCACTTTAAATCAAACACTGGACTAAAGTACCAGGCTTGAAATTTCAGCATTTATCTCTTCTGAATGCAGTGTTTTCTTCTGTTGTGCAAACCACAAATGCTTCATACTGTTTGTACAACTGTGTCTAACTTTTAAGTATTGATCTTCATAGAAAAAGCTTCCAGCCAAGGTTTTCTTCACAATTTTTTATTTGGCGGGTCTTTGTAAGCAAGTGGCTGGATGAAGCTGCTATTTTGAGATTCCAGCACAAAACTGGTGTGAACACACTGACTCTGTGTTCTGAGGTATGATCATGTTACAAACTGGTGTGAACCTTTGAGGGTCATTCTTGCCCTCTGCCATCAAGGGCAAAATTCTCACAAGCCAGAGTGGAGGCAAGTTTTTGGCACTAACTATGTTTCTAATCCAATGTCATGCATTTCACCTTAACAGCAGTTACTTTTCTGCATTTCCTTTTCCTCTTACATCTCCCTGCAGTGTGCTGTGCTGTAGACAAATGATTAAATAGGACTGAAGACCTGCACCAACTCACCAAACTTCCAGTGTATTTTAGAGAGTCAGGTTTGCTCCAGTGTCCCATAAGAGCAAATTGTTTCTTGCCAAATAGGTCAAATAATTAGTAAGTTTACTCTGCCATTGGTGTTAGTATGTTTTTCTCTCTCACCATGCTGCTCATCATCTCAGAGAGAAAACTTGATTAAAGTCCACCCTTGTCAATGCTGCTTACCTTAGTTACTTGGGATATGTGCATTTTAATTTGATGTTGTCCATTGGCTGCTAAAGCATTAATTGCGCTGAACTAAGAAAATAACAAGCCCTGGGAATTTTGCCACTATCTGCTAGCTGGTTGGTCCCTATGGCACTGCTAGACAGCTGTCACTGGCAGCTGCTGGGGCTGCTAATAGGAGACACACAGAGAATTAAGAGGTGTTTCTGATAAGCAAGTAGTAAAGGAGCATGTAGTTTTGAAATGAGCATGAAGAAAGTGGTTACTTAACCCAGAGGCACAGATACTCAGCTAACCCACGCGGGTGGTGCCCATGTGTCCTTTCAGTCTGTCTCCTTTTTGTCAGTGTCTACGAGAAAAGTGGCCATCAGAAGCATCTCATTTACAGCCCTGTACTCAAACCATACCGCTCTCTCTGGGGCAAACCCGGTGTTTGTAAGGCACGACCCACCTTAGCCCGTATGGGGCTTTTGCTGATGGTCACAGCGTGCAAGGGAGGGAGCAGATGTAAGCATCACCCTGGTGCTCCTCTGTCCCGATGGCTCTGCTGTGACCCCAGTGAGCCCTGGGAACCCAGCCCTGCTCTCTCGTTCCCTGCCTGCTTTTGGGTATTCCCGTCATGATTTGGGCACATCTGCAGTTAAGAGTAGAAGCTCTTCAAGGGGGAAAGTGCGTTGTCACTTCACCTGGCAAGCAGTTTCTGCTGCTGTAGAGTGATTTTGTAAGAGCTAATGGTAATCACAGTAGGGTGAATAAAGTATAAACTGCATTATTTTGCATTAGTAATTGGATGCCTGCTCCTTGCTTGTTCCTGTTATGGTGCCTTTTTGTTGACTTACTGTATGGATTACAGCATCTAATCCTTCAAAACAATGTTCAGTCCTCCTAAACAACATCATAAACCCATCACTGTCCACTGCAGCCTGTCACCCATTTTCTGCTTTATCTCAAAACTAGTGGGACCTATCACGTTGCTCAGTATAATGGGGCTGGTAGGAGTACAACACCGTACTTCCGAGTATTAGATGTTCTGGTTTGGAGGAGCAGTTAAGGGCAGCATTTGCTATCCCTCTTCATGTGCCATGCTCCCTATCGCTTTCTCTTAGTCACAGCCAGCATAAACTGTTTGAGATAATCCTGTTGAGAGAAAACATTGTCTCCCTGCTTACAGCAAACAGTAAATTGTGCTTAGTGCAAAAAAAAGGGATGAGGGAAAGTATTTTTTTAAATGCTCTGATTTATTTGAAAACATCTACATGAATCTGAATGGTTGTCATTATACATTGGAATTTTTCAAGTATTAAATACATTCATATTGCCTTGTAGCTGAACTTTGTGACACCAACTCTTACATGATGGTTAGATTAGTTATTAAGTCATTACTGCAGTCATATTTTTGAGGCAGCTGTTTCCCTACAAAGTCATCAGATCCTGCTACAGCTTCTTCCCTCTTGCAGACTTAAGTGTTCACAGAAGATCTTTCCCGCATTTTGAGAAAACCATTATACCTGGGCATTTGTCCTGAGTTAAAACTATTGCATATGATTGTAACAGTCTGTTTTACTGGGGGATCACCGTGCAGACCAGCCAAAAGTCTCCCTTCCTGGCTGCAGGATACTAAAGCCTCAGTACACAACACTGAGCTCTCCCCTGCCTGTCTTCTTCCCAGGAGATCAGTTCACTGCAGATCCAATGTGCTGTCTCTGCTGTCTGCTCAGCCCACGTCCTAAGGCAAGAGTAACCTTTTTGCCTAATATAGAATGTTCAGGTAATCTTTCCCACTTCTAAGGATTGTTCCAGCTCTCACCTAGGAAAGCAGAATCTGCCTTTGCCCTGTGGTCTCTCCAGCCTTCTTGGGACCACAGCTTGCATGGCCTGGGAAGAAGAAGGCTGGGAATGTATTTTACAGGCAATTGGAAAAAAAACCCCAGTTAAATATTAAACATTCAAAATAACTGCTGTTTTAGGGGTTTTCACCTTCTCACTGACCATCTTCAGAGGCTTTCTGAAGTTGAGCAGCTGAAAAGTGAGCCACTGACACCAGTGACTGCTGTTGATGTTTCTAGCCCTGATGCTGGCCTCAGGAGGACTGTGAGAGGACCCTGGGTGGGTTCCCTGGCTGCAAACTACCACTAGCTATTGCGAATAATCTCTGGTGAGTGATACAGCCTCCAATCCAGGTCAGTTTTTATGTAGGGGATATCTTAGCATAGGCTTGCTTCTTGTTAGATGAAAATTAGTTTGGTTTTCCCTGGGAAGGAGGGGTGGTTTGGCTTTTGTTCTCCTAGGAAGTCTTTATTCCCGGCTGTGAACAATACTGGATATAGGTAGACACAGAGATAAATAACGGTGGATGTTAATCTTTTCCTCCCTCCCTCTTCGCTTGTTTTGATCACTTACTCTGTAAACTCGGGGCAGGGACTCTTCCCCACTATATGCATGCAGAGTGGACCTCCGAGATTTAGGAGATGGGAGGACAGTATAGAAGTGCTGCACCCCTGTGGAGTCATTTTGATAATGATCCAGGGAGATACAAGGTAAGACTGGGTGCAGTCCTGGTAGCTCTCCAGAGAGGCTCATCATGAGGTCGTAAGTAAGAAAAGGTCTTGAAGGTGATTAGGTCCATTCCCTAACCTTAGGCATGTTAGAAGAAGGGTTCGCCGGAATCAAGAAGATGCTCAATATGAGTTATGCATCTTGCTCACCTTTATTAGTTTCTAACACTACTTATATAGAACCGATACACATGCATATTCGTAAAGCAGAAATATAATTGGTTAGTAGTCTCTAAACGCGCGCAGTTCTCACACCCCTAATTATCATGACTAAAATAAGCATTCTATCCATGTAGCTGTGTTGCTGTGCTTCAGCCTTGTAGTTTGTTACTCCCTATTTTCCCATACCGGTCCCTATCGGTCTTGGCCCTGCACCTGCTTTCCCAGCAGCTGTAGCTTGTTACAGCCACGGCCTGTTGGCACAACATAATTACTCAGTCTCAGGATTCAAGAATAGTTCAAGGCTACCTTTCTTGTTAACTTCAGCACAATTCTGATTACAGGCCTATTCTAATACCAGGCCTGGATTGTGCAGATCTTCAGAGATTCTAAGGCCATGCTTCTGCAGCCATTCTTCTACATAGGCACAGTGGGGTTTTCTTGAGCATTACCAAAGATCTGAAACTATTCCTGCTGTGCAAGGTTAGCAGCCAAAATGAACATCCCCTATCACCATGTGTATAGGCCGAGACTGTGACAGCCAGCCAAGGCCTCATGTTAATGTCCAAAGTAGGTCGTGGTGGCATCCTGGAAAAGAAGAATAGTTCTCACTTTGAGCAGAGGCTTCTGACTCTGAGGGCATGGCTGTTCATGGGGCTGCCATTGTTCAAAGAAAGAAGCCCGATGTAAACTTTTGAAAATAAATTGTGTTAAAAACAATGCCCTGGTTGGTCTCATTAATTTCTTGAACCCATTGCCTCCCTCAAAAGTATTTTAACCAAAGAAATACCAATAATTAGACACAATTAAATATACTAAGTGTCTACTTATGACTTCAGCATGAAAGCAATATTTTAATATATTTGGGGTTGCTTCCAAAAGTATTTTTTTCATGCTGCTGAGGTGACATTTCTCCAGACTCTTCTTTTATGAACAAATGCATTTGTGTTTACAGTCCTGTCTTTTGGTTTTATGGTTTTTCTTTAAGCCTTACACCTACTTCAATGACACCTAACACTTCTCCTGTGCCTCTGGTACAGTATTCAGTCTGTAATCTTAGTTTCAACTTCCTGCTCATGTAATTCTTTTGTATTTATAACATTTTCAGGCTGTAGTCTGCTAAAACCTGTGCACTTGTCTGCTGTGATCTTTGTTTTCAATCCTGTGACATTTTTGCTTAGTACTTGAACAGTCTCACTAACAATTATTAGGGTTTATTGCATTTATTGGTTTATTTGAAAAGTTGTAGGTGGATACCATGATTATGCTGTTATCTGAAACTACGTACTAGCCTCTCACATCAATATCCATCCTACTCAGATGCAGTGTGCTGTGACGTGATGTGGATTGTGTTGACTGCTTCCCTGAGTAGAAGACTAGTACATCCATGACTGTGAGCAGCTACTTTTATGAAAATATTGGAATTATGAGGCTGAGTCCTTGGCTTTTTGTCTGTCAATATTTCTCTCATAGAACTCCATTTTAAATGAGGCGAGTTCCTCTTTTTTGAGTCCTATTACATTCCTTTTTCAGTGATTTCTGTGGTAAAAGATTCTGTTTCTGTACTTGATCTCATTTTGTGGTTTGGCTATATCAATGTCTAGTAGCTGTACTGTTATTATTTGATAACTTTAAATATCAAATTTTTATTGAATCAAATTCAGAGGAATTCTATATTCTTGTAATCTTCTTTTTCATATTTAAAAGAAAGAAATGTGTATCATTGGACTTGTAGCTGGTTTTATTTTATTGTTGGAGTAAGCTCATGCACTGAATTTTTCTAAAATTGAAAGCAGTAGCAACATATATCCAACCTCAGGTTTTTCTTGTGTTTTCAAACAGAAACCAGAAGTGGGATTTTTGAACTCTGAAAAACCGACTGAAGACCTCCAAATATACAAAAATTGGCAATTCATTTGAATTTTGTGGTAGTGCAAGGCAAATAGTTTGTGTTTAGTGTCATTATCTCCTACAATGTGATGAAGGTGAAGACTCAAAGGAGTTGCTTTCTCTCCTGTTTCAGGTTGTCTGTTAAAGTGAGTATCTTAAGGTCTACTTCATTTCAGCTGGATGATCCCAGATTTTCTGAACCTCCAGGTCATGTTAGCCTTGTAATGTTCCTTCCTTAAGGCCCCCTTGTTGCCACATATTTCATTAAAACACAGCAAGGACCAAAAACTTCTTAGCAGTTGCTGTGGCTCGTTCACTGCTGCCTCCAGCCTCCATGTGGGAACAGCTGCTGTGGGATGTCCCTGGACCCTTTCATCTCTGGGCTGGCTTCTCTGTGTCAGGATGAAACAGCTGGAACTCAGCAATGCCAAGTTACTGCTGTTTAATGAGTTACCACATCACTTCAACCACAGAATTAAGATGTTTGTTGTCTTACTTCCTGTTGGAAATGAGAAATTAAGTACATCAGCCTACATCTTTGCAGATCGAAGATAGCACGCTTTGCTTTTGCTGGGGATGGAGAGCTTTTAGCTACTGCTCCTGCATAAGGACTTGTCCAGCTGGAGGGACCGCTTCAGTGTCTGAGCCCTTAAATATATTTTAAAAAGAACTAAATTAGCTTGGTGTATACCAGGGACACTTATCCTTGCTAACAGCTCTCCTTGGCACCAGAAGCTCTTCTAGGCATATAGATGAGAGTGCCTCTGTTCTCATAATTATAGTATTGCTACCAACATGCTATAATTAGACAAGTTAAAAATTGTCTGAGCTTCCACTTATTGCTGAAACGCGCTAAATTCCGGATGCAGTTGTCGTTGAGAAAAACACTTTGAAGCTTTAGCTACAGCATAGGCAGTCTTTTCACTCCCCCCTCACCTTTCACTTGAAAGGAGCATTTTGTGTGGACTTAACATGCATGGATGGTCTTTGTAAACAGCTCTTCTTGTCTTTTTGTTACATACCAGGAGAAGCACTAGAGGCTCAATGGAGTGTATTTTTAAAAGTAATTCCTTTATGCCACCCACCATCCTTAGCTGTCACGGTTTTGTTATTTTGTCACAGAAGTTTCTCACTGAATATGTTTATTTTCTCTGTTGGGGGCTGCGTAGAACATCCTCTGAAACTCGGGAAGAATAATCAGTTCACTCCTTTGTTCTGTGCAAGGTGTCCATGCTCCTCATCCTTTACCTTTTGCGCATAGTGGGGTGTGAGCTGTGCAGAGCGTGGACAAGAGGTTCTAGCTTTGAACTGCTGCCTAATTCAATAAACTGTCAGCTTCAATGTGTCTTGGTTTTTTCAACCTACTTTTATGAGGGGGGGAAAAAGGTATCACCAACGCCTATTTGCTTTTTGCTATAACCACTCCCCCTCATATCAATTTGACAATGTAGTTGCCTTGTTACATCCCTTGTACGGATCATTGATCGTGTCGCTTTTTATAGCCATTGCATTTTTGCTCAACCCTGCAGTGAGAGCGCTGATGGCAGAGGAAAGGCAGCTCAGAGCTGAGACTTCTGGTCCCGTTCTCACGAGCATAGTAGCAGGGGATTTATCATCAGAGGCTCTCATCAGAAATCCCCATTCTTCACATAGTTTCTTATTTGTCTCCTAGCTCTTGGCAGGCTTTCTGCTTCTACCCACATGGTCAAGGCTTGTCTAATAATGGCAACAGCGTGAAGCCCATTAAGATCAGAACTGCAGACTAACTGAGCCTAACTCCCCCTTTTGACAGCGGAGAGTTCTCTTCTTTAAAGGAAAATGGGAAAGTGGCTTTTAGTTAAGAATGGCTGGCTGGTTTCTGACACTGAAGCAGTAACGCATGTTGGCCCTGCGAATGTCTGGATGCTAGGGCAGGCTGCTGCGGCGTGTCTTGTCCTCCTCAGCTGTGTCTGCACTGTGCCGGCTGCAGGGAGGTCCTGCCCCACTGGTGAGGAGCTCCCGTGGGCCACAACCTGCAGGCAGGATTATTAACTGTCCCTCCTGCTTTCAACAGATCGCTTTTTACGGTTGGATCCTGTGTTTTATTTCAAGATATGGTGCTTGCCTTTCCTCTGCCCTTTCCTCAACCCTAGCCTCTGCCAGAATGACTTAAAAGCTGCAGTCATCTGATTTCATTCAGAGCATCCCCAGTGCCCAGGCTTTAAAGAATGATTGTCACCAGGGGTGGCAGGATGGGCCACACAGGCACTGAAAGGCTTTGAACTCTGCTCTGTGTATGTTACCACCACAGACTAGCTCCTGTGTTTAATATATACACTAATCAGTGCTTCTTACTGAACCATTACGCTCTACAATACATGGTGTGTATTTTGTCATGAATCAACTATGGAAGCTTACACTCCCCAAATGAATTATGTGCATAATATTAGCTTTATAAAATATGCATCCCTACTTCATGATCTCAGTACGGCATCCTGCACCTGATAGCACGCACACAGCAGTACTAACAGACTGACTCCTGTTCTTACCTCTGCCGTCAAGAGTGGTTCCAAAGAACGTTTATGAGTATGGTGATAGGTGTTTTATATATATAAATATATATATATATTAAAAAATATATATATATATATAAAATATATATGTGCCAGCAACCTGTCTGGGTAGGGTGCAGTAAAATTTCCTTCTCTGGAGAATTTTAAAACCCACCTGGATGCGATCCTGTGCGACCTGCTCTGGGTGAACCTGCTTTAGCAGGGGGGTTGTACTAGATGATCTCCAGAGGTCCCTTCCAACCCTGACCGTTCTGTGATTCTGTGATCTGTTGTCCAGATCCTGTTTTAGCTTGAACAGGGGGCAAAGTCTTCTAGGAAAATGAAGCTTGGCTATTTAAATTCAGTTTTCTCCTGATGGACTGTATGCGTCCAATTTTCATTCCTGGTAAATCCCAGGATGCATCAAGCAGATCAAAGGTCAGTATGATGGGTCCCTTCCCTTAAAAACTAACAACTTCCATGGACATCCTGGTAACTGAAAGACTGAGGAGCTGGAATAAGCGACTGTAGGCTTATAGCTGTGGAGTAGCTCCCTGCAATATCTTGGCCTGTCTGATCTCCCTGAGTTTCTCTTCTGCTTCCCACTGAGCCCTTTCTCCCCAAGAAGATGGGGTCTTCTTTGGAGAGCCTTACACTTATTCCCATCAACAGTGCCTGTGACATCTTTTTTCAGGTGCCACGGTCAGCTTAGCCTGACTGCTGCCAAAGGCCTGGTTTGCTACTTCACCCATCACTTGATGCAGCTGCTTGTTGCAGATGTCCCTTCATTGCTGCTCACCTGATCTCAGGGCTGAACCTTGGCTGGTATCTAACCCAGCACAAGCAAGGAAGATTTGCAGAAAGCTACACCAACATGAGGGAATCAGACTTGTCCCAGGCTGTTCTCTGGCACTGAGGATGCCTGTGCCCACACTCTCAGACTCATTGTAGAGTGACCACCTGAAGCAGGGTGTCCACATGCAGCCTCTCCGTTGAGTTTGTGCTAATCCCCGGATCACGCCCGGGAACTCCAGAACTTGGCAGGGAGATGGCCAGAAGGCATTGCTATTCTTATTTAAGCATGGATGCCTGAGCTCCAGTGCCTGGCTACATTTCTTGGCATGCTTAATTAAATGAATAGGTGTGGTCCATATGGCTGTGTGACCAATCAACAAGCCCCTGCTGTGAAAAAGGCTCAGAGGAGGTAGGCAAGGATGGTGCGTGGTCACGAAGCTCAGGAAAGAACATAGGAAGTGACCACAGCTGTTGTAAAGGAAGCTGAACTTAACACTACAGGGACCGGAGGGTGACTGCTGTGTGCAGGCTACGGTATCGGTTGAGTGGGTCATCTGGTTGTGTAATTGGCCTGCCCTAAAATAATCTGTAGAAATTATCTTCCTGAGTCAGGCAGACCGCAATGGGGGAAATGTATAAGCCCAACATGAAATATAAAAGTCAAAGAACCAGCAAAATTAACTGTGAAGACGGCAATGGCTTTGAGCTGGCTTCAACCTACTTATTTCTTCCTGGCGACTAGAGATGCTCAGCATCATGATGGTGAGCATGTAGAGAATGGTAATAGGATGTGTTTGAATTGTGATTCAGTCGTGTATTGAAATTGCTATATTGTGCTTGTATTGTGATTTCAGTGTATTGCTGTATCCATGAGTTAAACCATAGTCCTGTGTAATATTAAATACCTTTAAATAAGTAATTTAGTATTAAACATTAAACCCTGCTTATATGTGATATCAGAAAAAATCTGTTCAGAGACGCTCTGGCAGATTGCATGAACATTGGTGTAGGTGTAAGGGAGACTGTGGGAATGAGAGCTGGGAGCGGGAGGAAGACAGAACCACCCCTTCCTGCTTGAGTGAGTGCTTGTGCTAGATTAAGGGGTCATGGAACTATGGTGTCAGTTGTTACTGCAGACACAGGTGTAGGTGCTGCATGCTTACTGCAATTTTTTCCTGCTGTTGGTCTCCTTCACTAGAAAGTACCTAGGATCAGACCTCTCATTTCCACACTTGTTTCAAGCAGACTTGAAAATATTGACTTTATCCTGCTTTCATTGCTTGCAGTCTCTCAAAAACAGACACTTAACACATTTTCTGATTTTATTCTTTTCTATTCTTCTCTCCCCTTCTCTGGTTTATTTCCCTGCATTAGCTTCTCTTTCTTTGGCTGAGTTTGCAAGGAGGAAGAAAACCATGCTGTCAGATCTTGTACAACTAGAATGGAAAGAAAGCACCTCTACAATGGCATGTTTTGACTAGACCTCTCTCACTTCAATTGTGTTTTCTATTTGTCAGTGAAGCCCTAGAGCGAATTAATGCCATGACTGGCCCCTGCAAATTGCGGTATGTCCACAGGTGCTGGGAGTGATGGCTCCTCTTTCCAGGGTCTCAGGAATGTCCCTGAGGCTTGTTAGGATGCGCAGGGTAAGAGTCCCCAAAGTCACACAGCTACGAAAAACTGCCATCTATGTGAAAGCTGTTCAGTCCTATGTACTCTGGGAAATTCACATACAGTTGCTGAAATACCACAGAGCCAGCTCCGTAGGTAATATAATATAAAGGAAACATCTCAGTCAAAAGAGTGAAATATTTTTTGCAACTTCAAAGAAACATATATTCAGAAAGGAGGGAAACTTAACATGATGCAGGTTTGCTCTGTTTAAAAAAGAGCAGGGCCAAGAGGGAAAGACCTGGTTTACATTCACACAGAACCAGGGCCCAGCTTCTTGTTAAACTTACATTGCTATTGATTTCAACAGCAGCATGAATGAGCCTTGCATTGATTTAGATAACAACTAAAAATTGGATTTCATGTGGTAAACTGTTCTTGGATCACGACTAATTACATCACTTTGGGTAAAAGCTATTAAACCCCCTATATTTATCATGTTACCCTTTTAAGTGCCGTTTTCATAGAGTCATAAAATGGTTTGGGTTGGAAGGGACCTTAAAAACCATCTAGTTCCAACCCCCCTGCCATGGGCAGGGACACCTTCCACTAGAGCAGGTTGCTCAAAGCCCCATCCAACCTGGCCTTGAACACTTCCAGGAATGGGGCAGCCACAGCTTCTGTGGGCAACCTGCTCCAGTGTCTCACCACCCTCACAGTGAAGAATTTCTTCCTAATATTTAATCTAAACCTACTCGCTTTCTGTTTAAGGCCATTACCGTTTGTCCTGTCACTACACGCCCTTGTAGGCCTTCTCCAGCTCTTATCTGAAAAACACCTCTTGTGAAGGGAAAATTCTGTATTCAGTTTGGTTTTATCTATTGGACAACACTTCTGCATTCTGTAAAAAATGTAAGTAGAGGGGTGCAATTACCGGCACGGGCAGTGATGGCTGGAGAGCAGGGCCACCCTGGCTCTGCAGGTCAGCGCTCACTAGCTGGATCGCGGCGCTGGCAGTGGCATTCCCGGTGTGGTGTCCGCTCGGAGGGCGGCCGCCGCGTCTCAGGTGCAGGAGTTTGGCCCAGCCCTTGCCGGGAAGCTTGTGTTTTGTTTTCCACAGCCTTAGTCAGCGCTGCCTCTTGGCTTCTTGCCTCAGGATGTGCTGTTGCGGGCCACTCCCTGAGGTACTTCAAGGCATGTTTTTTGCCAGCAAGGCCAGGAGATTTTGTTTAAATCCAACGGCAAGCTGGGCTTGGCTTGGTTCAAGCTCCCTCCTTTCCTGGCAGTGCCTGGGAGGGTGCCCAGGGGGGGTGCCCGAGGGGCAGCTTGAGCTGCTGAGAACAGCCCAGATGGATGTTACAGCAGATCTGTGGGGACTAATAATTTGTGTCATGCCCTCTTTACATTGCTTTAGCCTTAGCTGAGGTGCAAACGTGCCCTGCCCTGCAGCAAGCAGTACCAGCAAGTACAGCAAGCGTCGGTCTGGGGTGTGTGGCGGAGGCAGGAAAGCAGTGTAGGGTTCCCAGAACGTGCAGGAGGGGTGAAGTTCTGAACGTGGTTTTGCAAAGGAAAATAAGGACTGGAAAGGAGCTATCTTATGAGGCTTCTGCTGCAAACCACAGAACTTAAGGAAGGAAATCAATTGGCATTATTTGGAGCCCCCACCTCTGCTGAGCACAGTGTTTGTACAGTAGGTATCATTAGCAGAAGCTTGGGTTGGCGAAAGAGCTACAAGTCTCTTCTTGTGTTTTAACAGTCCAGATTTTATTAAAAATTAAATTAAGTCATTTTAATTCCAGCAGCCAGTGCTAGATGTGGCTGTCCTGGTGCCACACCTGGCACAACGTCGCAGCCCGCATCAATTGCTCTTACCTGTTGGGAAGGGTAGTGGGCTAAACAGAAGTTTGTGACCCAAATTGCCTCCATCCTGGTCTAGTATTTAATCACTTTGTCTCACCCATTTGCAGCGAAGTTTTGTGTTGGTAACATGAACCTCTGTTTGGGATTTTCTACTCACACTGACTGTCCCACTGACCAATATCTCCTCCAGGCTGTCAGCCTCTACTCTTCTAACCATGGCTATCGAGTGCAACCTTGCAGCCCAGCATGGGGGTGCTTGGGCCTTGTCCACTGGAGGAACAGAGAAGTCTCTTTCTTCATGCTGTATTTGTGTGGTCATGTTGTCATCTTAAATTAAGAACAGACTGATCCCTGTGGTCAGAAGCAAAGTTCCTGCATCAGGCCAGGATTCGTCTCAGATATATCCAGATCATAAAAGCATTCAGCCACTGCATGCACAATTTTTTCAACACCATTATCAGCATTGCTGGCCTCTCTCTGCAAGTACTTTCAGAACATGCTCTTTTTCTAAAAATATGTACTTCCTTCCTGTGCCTCCCTCCTTTTTACATTATATAGTATCACTAAAATCACAGATATACATGGTGTTGGCTGTTCATTTTAGTTAGCTGAGAAAAAGAATCAAAAAAGAAGCTCAGAAAGTAAAACTGAAAGCTGATAGAAATTATGCAGAACACTAGAAAGAAAAAGAAGTGGTTATCTTAAGGACAAAGCTGAGGAGCAGAAAGAAATCAGATAAGGTTTGAAGAGACGGTAACAAGGAAGTATTAGATGTCATCATCAAAAAGATGTCAAATAGATTATGACATTTTGAACAGGTTAACTGAACTGTAAAACTGTAAAGAATACAGCCGTTCACATCAAATCTATTTTGACATTCTCTTTTTGAAATACCAGTGGCAAACCCCAGAACTGTAAATATTTTAGAACAGCAATAGAAGCTGTAAGCTTAAATTTCTTGGAAACGTTTGCTAGTGCCAGCAGTCCAGCCAGCTGAAGACAGAGTCCCCAGCTTCACAAAGCACCCAAATCTTCCTCCTCCCCAAAAAAGGCAAAAGACCAGAAGGAAACAATGCCTGCAACTTTCACTGCTTCTGCTCAGCTCTCCGGCTGGTCATGGTGCAAAGGGCAAATGGTGGGAGAGCCACCGAGCGTGGCGGGAAATGCAGCGCCCTGCACTCGGAGCCCAGCAGCAGCTCATCAAATAGCCATCATCATCACTGATCCCCAGCAACCTTTTTGTAGGGTGGTAATCAGCAGCTTAGCTGTTTTCCAGCCCACATGACTGCATACCGCCTGCTGAAATTATCTTCAGCAATTTGAACGGAATTTGGTATCTTTCTGCATGTCACAGGTGCCAGGAGCGCTAGAGAGGCGTGTTCATGCCACTTCGGGACTGCAGCTCCCAGCTGATGGGGTGTAGGTCACACCCTCCTCCCTCTGCTTCTATCTTTTCTTTTGCGTCTTAGGGCAAGGTGGTTAATACTTTTGCAATGGTTTCAGATCACAAAATTGCTCTCAAGGTCCAAAATATGGCCCCAGCCTTATTAGGGGCTGCATGCTTCCAGTCAGCAGAGACTCCTGCATATAAGTGCCACCTAGTACTTAAGGAAGTGTATGTGCAGGCAATTGGACATAAGTGCCTTGACAGCTTCCCAGGTGACAGTTGGCCTCCATTACCTAACTGTTCGCTGTCAGCCTGCAGGATGAGCATGTAAAACCTGTTAGCTGCAGGGATTTAAATAAAAAACCTTCTCTTACAACTGTCACAGGCTGAGAAGGCAAGGCAGGACTCGCCCTGGATGCTATGAGCAGGGCAGGCAGCTGCCACAGGAGCAAGCCTGCCTCAGATGCACTTACTCTCAAACTCCTGGAACCTGCCTGCCCTGGTCTCACTTTGCTCTTTCACCTCTTCCCAGGACCATAAGCAGAAAGGCTACACACTTCACCTGAATTTTACTTACACCACTGGGAAACCTGGAGCCAGTTGTCAGGTGCTCAATTACTGTGCTTCAGTTGATAAACAGTAACACATTAATCATGGTAATTTACCCTCAGCAAACCACTGTAAGAAAACAGATGAAATTCTTTTTCCAGCTCTGTTTGGGCAGTTCCACGCCTTCCAGGAGCTTAAGTGAGGGGAGCATCTGGCCCCTAATCTCCTGGGAGAGTCACAGTTGCTGATCAGAGCTCCTCCTCCCAAATCCTCTGAGCTCTCGGGCAGTTTTCCTGTTGCAAATTGCCCTGAAAAGTATTTAAAAAAGAAAAAGAAAAATGGAAAAAAAAAAAAAGATCTGTTGAGGCAAGCTTGGCTGAATGTTTCATTGTTCCTTTGTTTCTGAACACATCGGAGCTGATTTACTTCTGCTGCTGTCCACTTAGAGAGGAACAACTGTTTTAAAATAAAAAAAACCACAAACCACCTCTGGAAACACGAGGGAAAACAATTGGGATTTGAACATGAATAGCCATAAGCCCAAAGAGGACCATGTCAGACAAAGAAGAAAAAATAAACAGATTTTTTCCTGCTATATATAAAGCAAACTGTATATTTTTAAACCCATAAGAACAAATACCCTTTGTTTCAATGCATGTTTGAAAATGGTGGCATTGGTAGCAGGGAGAAACAGTTTTAAAGCCTTGCTGGGGGAAGATGGCAACAGTGCTTCCCATCTGTGTCAGTGAACCATTCGCTAACACTGGCAAACAGCCAGGCCCCTCCACTGCATGGCTGGGGTGCGCTTGCATTTCTCCCAAAAGCCATGTTTCCCCCTTTCCCCTCTAAGCTGTCAAGTTTAGTGTTTGCTCTGAGGTCACTGAACAAGCCTGTTAGACAAGCACAAGGTATTGTTAACACTGAAATATCCCTAAGCTGGTCTGACTTTTTTATAATATTATCAAGGATGTTAGCACATCTCTTGCCATTTCTTGCCAGACAGCAACTGCAGAAGCCAAACATATGATGATAGCTAAAATATATTTTCAGGGTCCATGGAGGGCTTTACTGAAAGTACAAGAATGTTTACATGCTCCTTTGCTTGGTTTCTTACTCTTCCTTCCAGGATCCACAAAACGTCTAGCTTGCTGCAAGCGGTGATTTTGGTTTTGCTATGAAAACAGCATGATTGAATAGTTTTCAACAGACCTTAAATTGTTTGCTAATCTTAAGTACCAAAAGTTGAGAATAATTTAAGAGAAACCACTTAAAGCACTTTGTGACCTAATTACGCTTTTGCATCCTCTGGCAGTGGAAAAAGGCTTTAAAATGTGGATACACTGCAAGCTATTTTATCTTGCCAGAAAGATGTATGTAAGTACATGTGTCAGTAGGGCAATAACCCCTGTTTTCTGTTGCAGTATTTTGCAATTATATGCCATTCTCTCATACCTCCTGCAAAAACGACAGTTAAGGAGACAGTCTAAATTCAGCAAAGTCACCTACCGTACCTTCTAGATTTTGTAAAGGATAAGCTTTTATCAAAATTAAGCTTTCTGTGACTTTTGCTTTACTGTCCTTTTTCCTGTAAAGTGCATAATTCAAACACAGCATTCGAAAGGGGAAAATGCTCCTCAGAAACAGCTTTCTCTCTCTACCCATTTGATGCTAATATCTGCTGTAGCGGAAAGGGCTGGGCAGCAGGCAAGCATGCTGTACTTGCGGTCTGCCTTCCTCTTACAAAAATGTTAAAATTTTTCCCAAAATATATTCAGTATTTGCAAAGGACTTTAAGGATGTTGCCTCTTTATATTTAAACAAACCCTGAGTGCAGGTGTAGGTTATATAACATTACCGGTGAATGGGTAAGCAGATGAGAACAACAAAAGATAATCTGTTTACCCATTCCAATTGCAAAACCCGCCTGCTGGATGACTTTCTGCTGTCTCTTATTGTTGGTGCAATACTGAGGTAACCTCAGTGCTGTAACTCCACAGCTATAACAATACAGGTGAGAGAACCAACATTTGGCTGCCTGCCTCACTTCGATATTAAATGCTCTGGACATCCATTACCATCAGGCAATGGTTTGCACAGATGGCTCTGCAGAGTCTTCACATAACACATCTCCGCCTTGAGGTGCGATCTCTTTCAGACAAATGCCATATGACTGGCAGAAGTTAAGAACCATGAAGTCAGTAGCATTGGGAACATGCCTTGCACTGGAAATCCATGTGAAGGAAAAGGGGATGTGTGTTTTTGTGCTTAGATCAGGCGGGTTTCTCCAAGTCCTGCAAATGGTCTAGCAAAAGGGCACCAAGCTGGAAGTTTAAAGCAAGCATCAGTAGGAGGGAGGATATGAGGGCATCGCTCATCACGAAGTGGGCATATCTGGAAATACGTATGCTCTGCTCTGAATCAACTAAATTGTTGATGTGACTACCTGTCTGTCATCTGACAGAGGTAAAGGTCCCACAAAACAATCATGAATACAATCAGGTTTGTTGGTACTAATCTGAGGAAGTATGAGAACTTCTATTAAAACTCCTTTGTCTTCTGTCCTGTCTCCTCCCCTCTGTGCTCCTTCCTCTCTCTCTGTTCCTCCTTTCATCAGTCTTTCCATTTCAAGCCTTCAGAGGAAGGAAGATCTGCTTTTCTACTGCCAGCTGCAGCCTTACCTCTGGCTGCGGGTTGGTACCAGAGGTAAAAGGTGTGAACTGCTCACAGCCCTACAGCTTTCCAAAGGTGCTGGGTTTCTGCATGGGTCCTGGGTACACCCAGAAACAGAGAAGTGGGGAGACAGGGAGGAGGAACACCCACAGTATCTGCCTTCTGAACATCAGGACATGCTTCTTACAACCTGTCCAAACTTCCCTACGCAGTATTTAGGGCACCATCACCCTTTGTGCCAACCGTGAGACGTCATCTTCTGCTCTTTTAACCTCTCGGTTCGTGTGTGTCTTTGCCGCAGCTCAGTCATTGACCATGGGACTACATTGGAAACGCACACGAAACTGAACGATCATTCATTTTGTTCTAGTGGACAGACCAACTTGGTTTACATTGCTGTGGGTATCTTGTACAGGTCATTGGATTAGGAAGAAGTAGTAGATGAGGCCTTCTTCAGATAAATGGAAGAAGCCTCATGTGATCAAAGTGATTTGGAGTAGTCAGCATGGATTTATGAAGGGGAAATTGTGCTTAACCAACCTCATAGCTTTCTATGATGAGATGAGTGGCTTGGTGGATGAATGGATCTTTTTTTTTACACTAGCTAGGCTTTGAGCAGTGTCTCTCGTAACATGCTCATAGACAAGCAGAGAAGTATGGGCTCAATAAGTGGACAGTGAAGTGAACTGAAAACTGGCTAAATTGCCAGGCTCAAAGGGTCGTGATAGGGTGGTGAAAGGCACAAAGTCCATCTGGGGGCCTGTCACTAGGGGTGTACCCTGAAGCTGATACTAAGGGCAAAATTACTTAACATCTTCTTTAATAACTTGGATGACGGGACAGAGTGCTCCCTCAGCAAATTTGCTGATGAAACAAAACTGGGAGGAGTGGCTGATGCACCAGATAGTTGTACTGCCATTCACAGGGACCTGGACAGGCTGGAGAAACGGGCAGAGAGGAATCTCACGAAGTTCAGTAAAGAAAAGAGACAAAGTCCTGCACCTGGGGAGGAATAACCTCATGCTCCAGTACAGACTGGGGGTCAACCAGCTGCAAAGCAGCTTGGCAGAAAAAGGCCCTGGTGGACAAGCTGACCACGAGCCAGCAATACTCCCTCATGGCAAAGGAGCCTAATGGTATCCTGGGCTGCATTAGGCAAAGTGTTGCCAGCAGGTCGAGGGAAGTCACCCTTCCCCTCTGCTCAGCACTGGTAAGGCTGCACCTGGAGCTGTGTCCAGTACTGGGCTCCCCTGCACAAGAAAGGTATAGACTTACTGGAGGGGGTCCCATGAAGTGTCTGGGAGATCGTTAAGGGACAGGAGCAACTGTCATATGAGGAGAGGCAGAGAGAGCTGGGACTGTGCAGACTGGAGAAGAGAAAGCTCAGGGGGAATCTTGTCAGCGGGTATAAATATCTGATGGGTGAGTGTGAAGGCAGAGCCTCTTCTCAGTGGTGCCCACTGACAGGATGAGAGGCAATGGGCACAAACTGAAACACAGGAAGTTCCAGCTGAAAAAAGAAAACACTTTTTTACTGTGAGGGTTAATTAAACAGTGGCACAGGTTGCCTGGAGAGATTCCGGAGCCTCCATCTTTGGAGATATTCAAAAGCCATTGGGACATGGTCCTGGGTGGACTGTTCTAGGTGACCCTGCCTTGAGAAGGGGGGTTGGACTAAATCTCCAGAGGTCCCTTCCAACCTCAACTGTTATGTGCTTCTTTTCTGTAATTTCTAAATTGCTATGTATTTGAATTGCACTTTATCAGGAAAGCAAATGTGTTCCTGCTCACACTGCAGGGGACAGGCAGTGATAGTAGACCCTCTCCATGCCCAAGAACATCTGTTTACTATTTAAGACACAAAGTCTAGATGTAGATTTTCAGATATTTTACAAAAGACTTGGACTTGAAAACAGTGCGTGAAACCAACATTTTTTATATGAGACTCAAATGCTGCTTGATTTTCAGAAGGTTGAATCATGCATTTCTGAAGCTTTGCCATTGCCTGGAGCTGCAGTACTTGACCAGCCTCCTCATCTGTGAAGGGCTCCTTGGGTCCTGTACAGTATGTACAGTACCATCAAGTACTGCTGGATGTAACCACAAAGGCATAACATTCCTCTAGTGCTGTAGAGATTCTGGTGGCAAAACTGAGAAAAGATGTGAGTACATGAAAGTTAGATGCCATTATGCCTAATTTATAGCTGTAGCTTGTTCTCGCCAGTGTAAGTTGGTGTGAGGTACTTATGCTACATCTGTACTGGTAAATGAAACAGTTCAAGGGGGCCAACTCACCTTGAGGCCAGCGTGACTCGTGTCCATACAGGTAAACTCTCTCCCCCTCTGAGCAGTGTGGCCGCATCCTGCCTGCCTGCGTGACTCAGGCCATGCCTGCAGAGTGCAGGTCAGCTCAGGCTAGGACTATGCAGGGAATCGGCTAACCATATGTTTTCTGTGCATATGTGGCCATCCAGGACTGTTTGCTTTCCTAGGACTGTTTATGAGCCCCAAATTCTTATTCTACCTCATGGGTAGGGATAGGTATCTCCATGGTTCCAAGCAACCAGGACTTCCATCAAAGGGGTTTGTTAATGTTAACAGGTTGTTAGAGCAGTGCTGCCCAAGATGTGGGCTGTACCCATTAATCAAGTTATAAGACATGATTGGGAAGGTAGTTGTGGCATGAAAAAGAGCACCTAGAGGTTGATTGAGTAGTTAGGAAGAAGGGTATGAATGACTGAGTTCACCTAGAGCAGGAGTGTGGAGCAAAACTTGAAAATGCTGCTGTGTTGCAAAGTCAATGGGAAACAGTGAGGTTTTCCTTACATCCCGCTTAGTCAAGGTTGTTAGAAAGGTAGTCCCATGAGAGCCCTGAGTCCCATCAGGAGACAAAGCATCTACTTGTTCTGTGTGACTGTTGAGAGGGCTGGGCAGGCTTCACTCCTCTGTCAAGGAACACGGCAACGTGGCTGCAGCTGATCTATCTGTCTTCTGTGCAATGCTGTTGTGTTTGGAGGGTTCACCCTGAAAACTGAAGACTTCGATTCATTTGTGTGCTCAGCTACTAACAATGACCCTGCAGGAGGAGCCACCAGGCATGGTCAAGGCTCCCACCAGAGGAGGGCATGTGTAGGCCTGGTGATTGGGAGTTTACTTGCTAGGGGAGAGGTCTGAGTAGTCCATATTCTCTTTTTCTATAGTAGTGTAGTAGTGACTGCTTGAATACTAATCCAGCTTCCAAAACCCAGGACTCCTAACCCAACACCTGTCTGCTAGGCTATAGTCCTTTCTTTCTCCTATGCCATCTTCTCAATTAACATTGAATTGTGTAAGAACGAAACTCAGTCAGACCAGAGAGCCAATGTTTTCTCCTTGGCAGGCATGGATGCTTAGGGAAAGAACATGAGAAACAGCTGGTACAAAATGGTCCTTCCCTGACATATTTCCCATGTTCTAGCAGCTTCTGGTTTGGGGATTCCCTTGGACAGACGTGGCACCCAGACCATGGCAACCAGAATGCAGAATATTAAACCAGGTAATAACAATAACAGTAATAACAATGATGATGATGCCACTGTCTAACTACTGTAGCTATATCTTTTCCATTAATTTGGCTAATTACCTGCCAAACCTTTCCATATTTTGACCTCCATAACATCTTGCAGTGACCAGTTCCACAATTTACTTGGATGATTTAATTTTATGTAGCTTTATCATGTTATCCCCCTGGACACTTATTTTCCAAGAGAACAAGTTCTAACTTACTTTGCCTCCCTTGTTATGAAAGGCCTTCTGTTTTTCTGAAAACCCCTGTCGGCCTTGGCCATCTCTCACTCTGTTTTATGCTTTTTGTGATTAGGCAGGAAGAACACTGCACAGTAATGAAGATGCCAGCACATTGCAGATTTATACAGAGGTTTAAAAATATCTTGTTTTGTTCTCTCTGGTAGCAAAGTCCAATAAAGAGGATGGAGAATTTCCATCCTTTCCAGAAACCGTTTAAAAAATATGTTAAGGAATTTGTTTAGGTGCTCTGTGCAGAGATTTTGTGTATTTGAACCCTCTGAGGCAGCAGAGCACCTGACCTTTCGCTTTCTGAGGAGTGCCCTAACCACGAGAGTATCCTATGAACTTTGAGATAACACCTTTTTCTGCTAAGCCCTTCTTGAAAAAAAGAAAGCAGCCACTATTGCAATTGCCCATTGCTTGCCTTCCAAACCGAGTCCCTCTGGGATTTCGGCATTGCTGGTTTGGGCAGGGACTGGACCTACGAAGGTTTCTTGGTGCTCCCTGCTGTCCTGAAAGGTGTGTGCTGACACACCTGGGAAACTTGGAGGTCAAATGTGAGAGGATTCTGGAGTTCAGACCCTTGCAGAAGACAACAAATGAGCAAGGGTCTGATGCCTCAACCCATCTTGGGAAAAAAAGTCAACAAAAATGGACTTTTTATCACTTCGGATCTAGGTAAGAAATTGCTGTCAGCCTGCAAAAGCCTAAGTTTATGTTAGGATCGCTGCCGTAACTGATAAAAAGCTTCAGCTGCTCCTCCATGGCTGCAAGACATAGCTGTCATCACAGTGCTACAATAGACATGTTGGACCCACCTGCTTTCTAGCTAAACCTGTGAGAAGCTCCCCTCCTCAGCACCAAGTCCTGACATTTCAGCTGAGGCCAGCAGCCCAATCTCCCTGTAAAAGTACTGTTTTATCCCCAGAAATGCTTCATTCCTTTTCAGTTTCTATCCGCCACACAGAAAGAAACAGAGGGAGGATAGAAACCCAAGCTTTTTTTCAGGAACAAGGAATTGCTAGGATTTCTGGAAAAGAGTTGCCAGTTGCATGTCCAAAACCGGTTCCATAGGAGTCAGACACAGAGGAGTTTCTGCCAGCCTCGCCGTGTGCCAAAGCTAACGAGGTAAGAATATGAAAGCATTCTTTGGCAATCACTTGAGGATGTCTATGTCGGAAGGAGTGGCTCAAAATTAGAGGAGCTTTACTTTTTCATTTATTTATTTTCTTTTAAAGATAAATTTTTACAACCAAAAAGGTCTTCCATCCCAAATTATACGCCAGCCTTATCTCCCTTGGACCACCAGGCTTCACAGATGCTGCCGAACTCTCCCTCTGTCTAATCTTGCTTGGCTTTCTCCTGTTGTGCCTACTCTCAGGTTCCTTCCTGACTCTCTCCTTGCTTTATTAGGTTGCCTTTGGTGGGTTCTCCTTGTCTTCTTGCCTCTCCTACATGGCTTGTGGGTCTCCGTTTCTGTTGTCTGTTCTCCTGTCTCTGGATAAAAGCAAAATTTCATTTGCCTTTCTCCTTGCAGACAATTTTCAGCTCACTCTCAATGCCAGACCTGCTGCCTCCTGCCCACACTGAAATCCAGCTTGATTCTTTGAGATTAGCTGCCAGATAAACTGAGCATGGGCCAACTGGAGCTCTTCAGCTCTTTTCCTTCTTCCTTTTTTTATTTTATTTATTTTGTTAACCATGGACAAAAAAGCCATACACAAGCTTGTAGCTTGTGCACTCAGTCCTCTTGTTCAGGCTGCCTAAGCCTTGCAGAGTCTTCCATCATAAAGACAAGTAATGAAGCATTTTAAGAGGACTGTTGGGTGGCTTGTGCCTGTGTCTGATTCCACAGGTTTTTCTGTCTTCTCCACCACTTGGGCTGTGGGAAGCAGGCACAGTCTCCCAGTTTGCATCCTCAGGGTGTGGCGTTGCTGGCCCACAGCTGCAGAGGGGCAGACAGCTGCCTTCCCCTGAGACAGGCAGGAGGCAGGGTAAAATCAGGAGGCAGAGCTTATGCAGGAGCAAAAGGAGCAGCTGGACAGGATACTCAACTATGGAGATGTCCTACCTGGAGACAGAGAGAGGGAGATGGGTAGGTGGGTCCTGAAGGAGAAGATAAGGCTGGCAAAGAGGGAATGATTAAACTAGCCTTTTTCCCTGAAAACCATCTTTGTAGTTCCTCTCAGCTAGGTTTGGCTTTGATTCTTGGAGCAGCAGACCTTATGGGAGCACTAGGACAGAGCAGCTGGGACTTACTGGGTACATGGGAATTCAGTTTTTTTCCACCCATTCTTATTCCCACAGAAATCATCGAGCAGGTCACACAACTGGGAATTATGGTATTATGTCAGTGTTCCCTACCCCATCAGAAAAGCTTTTGAAAGTGGCTGCTAAATCACCAGCTCTTCTTGTAGGGCTTGTCACAGCAGCTGATCTCCAACTGGAGGTATGCCATGAAGACACAGCACTAGTATTTAGTGATTTCTGCACTGTCTTGTAATGTCCCCTGGGAGGCACATGCCACCTGTAGTGTCCCAGGACATAGCCCACATGGCAGGTCTTTCCATGGTAGGTGTCCCGATGCACACATATCTGGCTGATTTTGAGTCCTTACTGCCAGTGGCCTTCACCAATAAAGTTGTTTACGAGGAATTAGCTAGCACAGACCGAGCTTATACATGCTCTTTATTTGTTTATGATTAAAGATAGGAAGCGGGTGTGCAAGGCTGTCGCTGTGTCATCTCTCAAACACTGGGTACAGCCAAGGAAATGTTGTGAAGACAGACTTTGATGATAAAATCTATCATAATGCTTTCACTTTAATTGCAATTAAAGCATCAGACTCACCACACCACATCATCCTGTGGGCTCTTCTTAGACCAGCATTGTGCCTCTGGTTGCCGTACATCAACAGGAGGATCTAACTGTGTGGTACTGTAGCATGTCATTGCAACAGCAAACCTGTTTGGCACCAAAGTTTTCACACTACAAAATTCTGTTGGCTGCATTAGAACAAAAGGGAGATAAAACATCCCTTTCAGGATGGAAGCAGGGCTGGAAACAGAAAGCAGCTCCGCTGATATACTGACCAGTGATGTGCCTGGCAGATTGTCCCCTCTGGACAGCACCGTCCTGGAGGAAGTGTTCCTCTCCCCCAGAGAACAGCTTGATCTGGTGTATCCTGAAGACCATTACAGAGCTTTGTACAAACATACAAGCACAGAAGGCACAGCGGCACAGCAGCCTGCAGAGCTTTTCCCTGGATACTCCTGTTACACAGTTTGAATTTTTTGAGATACCTTTCTGTTGTGCAGATTTTGCTTTTCCAAAAGCAGGATGACAAATAACATCTTGTCCTAGCGCTGGGTTTGGTTTCAGTTTTATCAACTCACGGCAAGGCCAAACACACCACATTGCTGGAAGCCAAAGCCACAGCCAGAGGGACCGAAAGGAGCTGCAGGTCTGCCGTGTCCCCTCCTCGCCATCCTACAGCTTCAAACCCCTGTGGCCTGAGTGGGAATGGGCAGATAGCAATGACACCATGTGTGCTGGGATGACTGGGAAGCGGAAAGTAGAATGAGTTTCCAGGAACATGTGGTCACTCCCTTCTAGAGCTCTGCTTTTCACATGCACCTCTGGAAATGGTCCCATCCCTCATCCAGCAGGACCTGTGGCAGTCAGGCTGTGCCGTAAGTAAAGCGGAAAAGACAAAAATCTGAAGCATCTTTTGTGGCATTCTCTGAGGAGGCCCAGGCACTTTTTTTAAAACAGTGAGTGAAGTTTATTGTCCAGAGTTGATGATTTTAAAAGCAAGGCCAAACTGCATTTGAAAGGGGAATTCTCTTCACCTCCCAAGGCTGTTCAGGAGGTGTCATGTCCAGAAGCACCTGGACACTACCCGTTTTAGTTCAGACAGTGGCAGTTTTGCTCTCAGCCGGGCAATCGTGCAGCTGAACTGAATGTCTGAAAGGGACAGGCTGGCCTATTGTCCAGCTGTGCTGTGCCATCCCCTTTAAAAACACACACCAGCCCTGCCCGGCTCGCAGGACATTTACACAGCACGTCTGTCCGGAGGGCTTCTGGCAGGGGTGTCCCCGGGAGCCCCACCACCAGCCCTAGCATCCCTCTACCCTCTCCCCGGGGGAAAGCAGCAGAGAAGGGCTGCAAAGTCACCGTAGCTGCTCCACTAAGCAACCCCACTGGTGCACCAGGACATGCAGAGGTTTGCACCAGTTGCACCGGCTGGGGCTAAGCCCAGGAGTGCAAACTTCGGCCAAAATCCACAGAGGATTTGGAATCAAAGTACTGCTGCGGCTCTGGCTCCTTTTTCTCTTTATTCCCCAGAGAACAATTATTTCTTTCTCCAGCTCGCTGCGCTGCCTCTTAACTTAGGAGGCCACCTAGGGCTGGCCCTGGGCTTAGCAGAGCGCTTTTCCAAACCCCACGTCTGCCTGCGCCATAAGCACACTCCGGCGAGGACCCTGGCTGGTTTTCCACCCTCCCTGCCAGGGTTATTTCACTTTGCCGGCGATGTTTATGCTGTCAAAGCTCAGGGGTCACATTGGAGTTTATATTCCATTGCTCTGGTTCACCCTGCCGGGGTGAGAAATTACAGGCAGAAGTGGTTTGTGCTCAGTAGTCCAGTTTGTGTCTGAGACGGAGCATGACACCGGCACATCTCCCGCTCACTGGTACCAGGGGAGCTCTGGAGAGCCGGCTGCCAGCCGGGCCCCTCTCCGTAAGGTCCCTGGCAATCCTCTGCCCTATTGCCATTTAAAATCAGAGGCGCTGTAGCTGATGCCAGAGGGATGAGTAATGGACAGGAACGCTGCAGTGTGGGATGAAGGGTATGAAATGTGGGTGATGCCGAGCCTTCGGTGGAGAGGCATTTTTTCTGGAAGGCTTTTCTGTTTTTCGTTAGGCAGCTGTGTGACGGTCTCTGGGCAAGGAGTCCCAGTGCCTTACACTGCCAAGAAAAATACTGCAAGTTCTTGGCCTCTGAATGCCCATGTTGTGGGTAAACTGGCAGGGATTAGGTGTCCAGCACTGCATGTGCATGCACGGATGGGAACGGATGGGAAGGCATATAGTCCAACCTAGTAAATGATTGAAGGGAAAGAATAAACCTAACTGAAAAATGCTGGAGAGCTTGAGGACATCTTGGCATAGCTGCTTCCTCAGCCAAATCAGAGTGGGGAGAAAGCAGGCTGTTTCAGAGACTCAACAGTAACAGGCTTTGCTCCTTCATGCTTTCTTCCCTGCCACCCCCAGCCTCTTCTCAGCATGACCTGCCAGAGCAACACGCACAAAGTGACTCCTCGCTTCCACACAGACTGGCTACAGTCAAGATAACAAGGCACTCTTTAAGATGCTTTCATCAAAATCTGTTCTGTCATCCTCATAAAAAACTGCTTTCTTTTGATCTCATTGCATTTAATAGGAGCTTGGACTTTCTCCAGAGTAAGAACAGTTGTTGTTACACAACTTTTTCGATATTTTATAAACTAGCATTTTTCTAGTCAGAACACAAACTCTTGGAAGTCAATGATGAGGAGCCATCATGCACCAACACTTTCATTTATGATTTTTATAGCACGTGTCTTTGGGTAATACCCTCACTTTGCTTCACTGGGCTCATTTTTACCTTCTTGCTGCCAGCGTAACAGCTTTCTCTTTAGGTCATGTAACAGGGGTAGTTTTTGGAATATCTTTGTGACATGTAACTGAAGTCAAGGGCTAAATTAACAGACTGTTAGACTGTTTTCTGTGTCAGACTTAGAAAAGAATTTATAGCCCTTTATTGCTTAATATAAGCCATAGAATTTCATCCAGTGGTTTGATTTGTAACCAGCATTTGTGGACAGTTACACTCATCTTCTGGAAGGACACTGCATTGTTTGAAGGGAGACAAGATGCTGTCGCTTCCACCTCTAAGCGTTAGCCGTGGGGATGGCGGGGTGAGCAGTGCAGGCAGCAGGAATCCCTGCCAGCTATGAGGCACTCGGTGGGGCTGCTGCCAACGCTTGTAACCTGCCATCAAGACCATGTTATTTCTGTTCAGGATGGTGGTGTCTCAGCAAGGAGGAACCAGAAACACCAAAAGTGCTGCCTGCACTGTGCAGGGTTCACCTTAAGGGAAACTCACCTTACGGCCTTTACGCTCCCCTAGCTGATTTGGGAGGGTGTAAATAAAATAAATCAGGGACATTTTCAGGAAACAATTTCCATTATAGTTTGCCAATACAGTTGGAATAAATATTGCATCTGTCAACTCTGATAAAGTCCTACAAGGAACAAGGTGGGCTTCTGTCTGGAAATGTGCTCCCTGCCTGAGCAGGGCTGTTAGCTGCACTGCAGCTGCCTATATAATTTGGGTTGCAGGCAAAGCGGTGGGAGACCAGCATGTCTTGGACCTACAGCTAAGCAAGCTGTAGAAACTTGCTTTTATTTCTACCATTGCTTTGCAGAGTGAATCCTCCTACCTGAGAGGGAATGGACAGAGCGCCACAAAGCCTGCAAAGCATTCCCGACTTGATCTTTCTAGGACAATCTTTTAATGAGACTCTCCTTTGTAGGAGAATCTTATTCCAGGGAACAGGCAAAGTTTTGGTTGTGGGGGGACTAAAGAGGTGGCTTCTGTGAGAAGATGCCAGAAGCTTCCCCTGTGTCTGACAGAGCCAATGCCAGCCAGCCCCAAGGTGGACCTGGTGCTGGCCAAGGCTGAGCCCATCAGTGACCATGGTAGCATCTCTGGGATATTTAAGAAGTGGGGGAAAAAAATCCTGTGCAGCAGCAATTGCAGCTGGAAAAAAGACTGAAAATAAGTGAGAGGAGCAGCTCTGCAGACACAAAGGTCAGTGCAGAAGGAGGGGCAGGAGGGGCTGCAGGTGCCGGAGCAGAGATTCCCCTGCAGCCCACGGTGGACACCACGGTGAGGCAGGCCGTGCCCTGCAGCCGTGGAGGTTAACGCTGGAGCAGGTGGATGCCTGTGACCCGTGGGAAGCTCGTGCCAGAGCAGGCTCCTGGCAGGACTTCTGACCCCATGGAGAGAGGAGCCCAGGCTGGAGCAGGTTTGCTGGCAGCACTTGTGACCCCGTGGGGAGCCCACACTGGAGCAGCCTGTGCCTGAAGGGCTGCAGCCCGCGGGAAGGGCTCACACTGGAGAAGTTCACGGGGGACTGTCTCCCGTGGGACTGACCCCAGGCTGGAGCAGGGGAGGAGTGTGAGGAGCCTCCCCCTGAGGAGGAAGGAGCAGCAGAGACAGCGTGTGATGGACTGACCACAACCCCTTTCCCTGTCCCCTGCACTGCTGGAGGGGAGGAGGGAGAGAAGATGGGGAGTGAAGTCGAGCCCAGGAAGAAGGGAGGAGAAGGGGGAAAGTGTTTTAAGATTTAGGATTTATTTCTCATTATCCTACTCTGATTTGATTAGCGATAAATTAAACTAATTTCCCCAAGCTGTGTCTGTTTTGCCCATGACGGTTGATTGCTGAGTGATCTCCCTGCCCTTACCTCCACCCACCAGCCGTTCATTGTGCTCTCTCTCCCCTGCCCAGCTGAGGAGGGGGAGTGATAGAGCAGCTTTGGGGGGCACCTGGCATCCAGCCAGGGCCAACCCACCACAGAGAGTTATTATATATGCTGTTCCCACTGTTAATGCTAGCTTCAAGTGTCTTTTTTACCAGGCTCTGCAGAGTGCTGCCAGCTACAAGGCCATGGGGTGGCGTGGCTTCCTAGTACCCACAGGAGCTTATCTGAGCTCCGCTGGCATACCTGCTGTTGTTCTCCTCAAGCTCAGAAGGACTCCAGGGATAAACTTGAAATATAGTTGCCACCTTAAAGAAACCATGAAATTGCCCTTGAGAGAAGGGGAGGTAAGTTCACTGAGCAACTATATGTAGCAGAAAAGGTGGCAGGTCCAGGACCAGAAGCTTGGTACACTGCAGCTTGCTTTTAATACAAACTTCGTAATTCTCATTGAACTTCAAGACTCTGGGGAAAAGCACAGTAGAGCATAGTTTTGTGGGGTTTAGCACCAGTGGCAGGGAGACGTACGAGCTCTGCTGCTGCCATCTCCAGGGCTTTGCTCAGAGGCCACAACCAAGGGCAAGCACCCGCACACCAAAGCCCAGGGGAGATCTTGATACTGGCCTGCAGCAGTCAGTGAAAGTAACACTCTGGCAGTCACAAGGATTTGAAATTCAGTGAACTGTTTTACCCAGTACACACAGAATTGTTGTGGCCTTCAAAAGAAAATACAGTTAACGCTTTAAATTGTTCCCAAATGAACTGATGGAAAAAAGCAATGGAAATCCCTGGTACAGTTATATCTGCGTATGGGGTGCACTGCATAAAGGCGAGGGGGAACAGGCTGTATCAAACCCAGAGAAATTCTGAGGCTGGATGCTTTTATTGGGGACTACTGACCTAAATTTGCCATCTGCAGCTCTTGGAGCTCTAGCTCTGTCTAGGCTTTAAGCAGCCATGGCCCTCCTTCGAAGCTGGTCCCATCCAGCACCAAATCCTTGTACCACTTTTGCCAGTGTCAGCCCATGGTTCCAGCATGTTTCTGGATATATGCGATTTTCAGAAGGGTTTGCAGAGGGATTTTCACTTTGGTACTGCATAACCTAAACCACACCACTTTATTTGCCTTTGCTTCATTGTTCCTTCCTACTTGATTTCTTCTGTAGAATTCAGAAAGCACTTTGCTATCTCATAATGCTGTGGGGTGTTTTGCTTATTTTGCGTCAGTACAGTATTTTGATTATATGATGTTTTACATAAGAAAAGGTCAAATGCCACTTTCCCCTCACCCGAAGAGGTGTCCCACAGCAGGTGGCCATCTGGGGCAATACACTAATCAATTCTTACCTTGTGGCTCATAGAGAAGACACCAAGCACACATAGTCAGAGGGGGGAAAACCTACTATCCCATCTTCCTGCTTACAGTGACGGCTGTGCGGGCTGCAGGACAGATGAGGGACCTGTTTGCAGGGGACTGCTGCTGGCTGGGACGGCCTCCCCTTTCCCTGCAGCAGCCTGCGCGGTGCTGTGCTTTGCATTTGCGGCTAATGGTGTCGGTAACCCGCCGGGGCTGTGGCTGTTGCTGAGCGGTGCTTGCACAGCGTCAAGGCCACCGTTGTTTCCCACTCTGTCCCACAGTGAGCAGGCTGGGGGTGGGCAAGAGGCTGGGAGGAGACACAGCTGGGACAGCTGACCCAAGGGATGGCCCATACTACACAGCATCGTGCTGCGCTGTAGAAGTGGGGAAGCAGCAGAAGGTGGGGGGGTTGTCTTCTAGGGCGGCTGTTGCTCAGAAATGGGCTGGGCATTGGGGAGCTTGGGGTAGCGAGTGGTTGCCTTTGCATCACTTGTTCTTTTCCTCTTTCCTTTATTAAACTGTCCTTATCCCAACCCACAAATTTTCTTGCTTTTGCTCTTCCTACCCTCCCCTGTCCCACTGGGAGGGAGCAAATGAGTGCTGCCAGCTGGGGTCAACCCACCACACAGAGAAAGGGAGGAATCAAACCTGGTTTATTAATCCTTTCACATCTTTTCTTGGAAGCATTTGAAATGGGGCCCTTGACTCCTTTCAGTGTTAGTGGCTCAGTTACAGGTAAGAGACATTGCAGACCAGCTCTCCTTAAACTAGACCTCATTCCTGTAAAACACCCCTGATTGCGTGCACTCCGTTGCCCTTCAGTTACAGGGTGCAATGAAGAAGTTACAGCAAGACTGGTAACGCTGTGCAGATTGTGGTGTAGCTCACATGACGAGAATCACAAAAACCTGCTACCCTGCCAGCTGCTCACCTCGGGAGCTGCATTGCCCCCCCCTCCTCTGCCAGGGTACAAGTATGCTCATTGCGAAGACCTCTATTTACAAGTGTTGTTTCTGTTTCTCCCCAAGGTGGCTTCAAGAAAATTCTGGTGAAGCATCATATCTTTCAGACCTTGAGAGCGCCAGGGTTTCTGCTATAATGCTCAATTTGCACATTCTTGCTTCTGTTCTCTTGTAAATCACAGGTTCTTGCACAGCTTAGCATCAGTCAACAGACGTCTTCTGATACCCCACTGCAGCAAGGGTCGCTATTTTGTCCCCTCATCTGCTCTCCCAGAGTAGAGCACACCCTTACTAACCTATTTTTGAATGCATATATGTTGCTACTTATCCTTTACAGGCAGTTGGAAGGGCCTGTCTCTTGTGAAGGGACTGCAGTGATGCTTTCCTGCTGAAACCCAGCTCACACCATCCAGACAGCTGCTGAAATAACCTCAGCTATCACCACTCCTGTGACCCGCTTCCCATGTAGCAGGTGTCTCTCAAATTTGCTGCAAAACACTATTATCACCACACCAAACACAACCCACTTAAAAATATTACACAAAATGACTGCAAACAAATGACAAGGCAATTTTTCAAGAAAGCTCAGTGCAGCTTTTACAAGCTGCGTGCTGCTTGTTTCACAGAGGTGAAACACAGATGTTTTTGCAGGACCAAAGTGCTGTACGGTGCTCTTGATGCACCACTCCCAGAAAGGTAAAGTGCTTGCAGAGCTCTGCATGCACACACAAGGAGCCACCTTTTGAAGATTTGGGCCATGGTAAAAACACAGCTGAAATAATCCAGAAATAAAGACACTTGTGCTCAAGTAGTTGGACTCTCAAGAGAAAACTAGGCACCAGAGTATTGTTTAGAGCATCAAGACCTCTAAAATTCACAACAGGATCTTCTAGCTGAAAACTGAGTGGAAGAGGCGTGATGTGAATTACTGGGGTTGAACTCAGGCCAACACATTAGCAATCGTGGGATGCGCCATGACTGACACATTGCCGCTAAGGTCTTTGGGCAAGGCAGCAATTGCATTTCACCTCAGGTACTTGGTGCTTCTTCCCCTCCCTTTGCTCAAGTGGCTGTTGGAAAGGCTCTGTGAAAGCACTTCATGACTACAGGACCAAAAAAATCTTGAATTTGTAGTCCAAGGGAGTTTCTCAGCTCTCTGAAAAAGGTCAGTGCCTCAGCTTGGCCCAGGGCCGGCTTCTCTAAGGCCCACAATCACCTCTAAGGCATATTCAAAACTAGCAGCAAAGCTCACCCCTCCATGCAGCCACTCTGGTTTGCCCTGTGAGAGCCTTCACCATGCCCCACAACCATGAATAGGCTGGAGCACACACCTTAACTCTTCATCTACGAACGCAAGCTGCTTGGATACTGCAGCCATGGAGACCTCAACCAACCAGCAGCAGCTCTGTCTGACCTTGCTCATCCCTTCTGAAAATAAGCACACAAGAACTCGTGAAGGAGTTCCAGCCACAGCTTGTAGGCTCTCACTTGCAGGACAGTAGCCACCTACCAGGCCAGATGGCTGATTTAACGTCAACTGAAAGGGAAAAAGGACACGTGTTGATGCAGTCCCAGCAGGAAAGCATTCTAACTTTCTTTAGGGGTCTTCAAAGCGGAGCACCTGATGCTGTGCAATCAGACAGATGCTACCATGAGACTAGCAAGAGTGTCTGTTGCAGGGTTGGTAGGCTATCTGCAATTAGTCCCGAGAAGTTTCACTGCGAACAAAGTGAGTCTGGACAAACTGTACTTGCCAGGTATACAACTTTTTTGAATCTGAAAACGTGGGTTCAAGTCATGCAAGTGACCAACACATACTGCAAATTTTATTTTTATTTCCTTCTTACAGAAACTAAATTAGCATATGCCTACATCTTGATTAAAACAAATTTACCACTGCAGGAAAAAAAAACCACATTCTTTTCATTCTCTAAAGCACACCCATGAACACAGAACAAAGTCTAATGTCAGTACATAAAAGCTTCTTAGTGCACCTCTTCATTGCAGTTTCTCCATTAGTTCTTTTTAAAAAATCATTACACCTTAGGTATTTATATATGCTTGCATTAAGCTTTGCATAATCTACCCATAATGCAATTCACTTCTAGAAGTCAGTTAAGAAGCTAAATCAAAAAAGGCCCCTTAAGTTTACCTTATTTACAGTTGCAATGGCTAAATTTTAAATACTTTACAGTCACTCCCAGCACTGGCTCCCAATTCATAGGATTAGTGCATTCCATGGTTTCTTTGAAACTATTTTCTAGAGGGGATTAAGTTGTCCATACCTACAGCTTTGTAGGTACTTCAGCTATCTACATAAAGTACCTTTTAGGAAACATGCTGACAAAAATATTTATAATAATGAATGACAAATTAGAAACTCAACTTTTAGGAAGAATGGACAGGTGTTTGGTTTTGCACTGCAGCTGTCAACTGTGCGAACAGCAGCAATGTGGGAGAAAGAGCAAGTTAAGGAGTGCCGAAGTCTACAAAGAAACCAGAGACACCCGCTGTGGAGACAGCTCTGTGTTCAGCTCTTGTTTCCTTCACTCTTTCACTGCGTTTCCCCCATTACTGCTTTTTTGTTAAATCATTCTGAACTGCAAGAGCACAGAAATTTACTTCAGAAAGGAAAAAAAATGATGCATTTGCAGACAGGCAGACATGCGTTATCTAAACAAAGGCAGATCTGTTCCTCTGAGTTTTAGCTCATGAGTGGATGCAGGTCTGGTGGCAACTGAGAAACTACTGTAAAGATTAACAGATGGGAGGCACATGCATTTATCTGTTCTTACATACTTTCAAAACCCAAATGGAATATGTATCTGTGATTCAGGTAGGTCCAGAAGATTATTATTTTTTTTTTTTCTTACACAATAAGGTAGATTACCTAGCACATTCCAGGTTAAAAAAATTACAGTAAACATTCAGTAACTGGAATGCATATAATATACAAGTACCATTACATTTACAAAGCTGTTCAGGACAATTTTTCTTTCTAGAATAAGCATAAAAAAGTTACAAGCTAATTCACAATAACTTTAGATACAATGTTATTAAAATACATTGATGTTAATCATAAAAATATTTTACTATTTACATGTACATTGTATAAACCTTAACAATAAGAATATGTCTATTGTAGGATGCCTTTAATGCATATTTAGGCAGATTGGCCCATTTTATAGTGCAGTATCCCTGTTTTGGTCTTTACACCATGAAACTGTACCAGATTCACAGCATCTTTGCTAGTGCTTTGCTAAAAGGCTTAAACTTTCTATTATTTAAGAAAAATTCATTCATTACAAAGAGCCAGTTTTGTTTCCACTTTGTTTCTTATTAAATCCTACCCCCAACAGTTCAGGACACTCTGCCTGGCCTTGTGCGATTTGGTTGCATTTCCAAATAAGGCTATAATTCATTTCATCAGTTATCACGCTATCTTGCTTGTAGTCTGGATGCTGTGCAATAAATTCCCTCATCCATCGAGCAACTGTCATTAATTCTCCTGTAGGCAAGGGGAAGTCAAATTTCAGTTTATACATCTAATTTAGTAGTACAACACCTAAAGTTCTATGCATTATATACACAATTAATGAATAGTCCATGCTTTCATGAGAAACACATTCCTATACTTTTGTTTGGTTGTTTTTTTGTTGTTGGTTTTGTTGTTTCGGTTTTTGTTGTTTTTTGTTTTTTTTTAATATGGTTAAACCGCAGGCATAATTAAGCTGATATATCACTGATAGTCTAAAACCTACTCATCTGTTGTGATCTTCAACCTTTCAGATTGTAATGAGACAGCAGCTACTGGAACAGTGTTACCAACGGCTTGTATATCAAGAGGTCTTAAACATGTCACTTAATAGAAAATCTGGCTGAGACTAACCAATAGACACCTCTACAACAACTACATATACATATAAATTCTGTAGTCAATTCATCCAACTCAGTTCCTAGCTTTGCTCTGTCTACCTTGACTTACTATTCTTTTGCCCTCTGACAAACTCCCCTAGCAAAAAATAGGCAGGTTGACAATAATCCCAACTCCTGGTTTGTGCACAATGCCTCTGCTTCACTATGCAGTCCACAGTGCAGCCAGCAGGTGCCTAAGGGTCCCCAAAACTTCTATACAGGGTCATCAAATAGCACACACCACTTGCAGGAGAGCTGCATCCCTATGAAGCAGTAGCTGGAGGCCAGCTAGACACCAGTGTTTAGGCTACTGAATCTTCCTCCTGAACGCAGCAGATGCAAGCAAACCTTAACTAGTACTGTCGGAATTACCTTACACTTGTAAGACATTAAGGTAGGCTGATGGGATACCTGAAGAGCCTACAAAACCTTCATTGCTAGCTACTGGAACCTCAGCTTTCTTGAAAGAGTCAAGGGCTTCCACTACAGAAGTCTTCGTTTTAAGAATATTATAAAAAGTAAGAGGAATCAAGTTAGACAAAGCAAAGAGGAACACACAAACCAAAAATAAAAAGCATCAAAGACTGTTTAAAGATATCTTATCTGTGGTTTTGAACAGGGGCGCAGGAACACAAATCAGAAAAATTACAAGCAGTACAGGAAAGAAAAGCAGAATAAAAAAGGTTATTAGAAATAAAAAATGTCTCTCAAAAAACGCAAGTCATGTTTTAAAGAAATGAGGCCAGTTTACCCTTCTACATATAAAAAGGGCAGAAAAACAATACCAAAGAACTCACACAAAAACAAAAAGCAGGGGGCCTGCAAGAAAATCGTTGGGGCTAGTTGATGAGCAGAGCATAAAGACACATTTTTGGACTAAAAGCTGCTGCAGGTAGTCAGTGCAGGAGAGCAGGCGCACTTACACCAACACAGAGACCTAGTGGTCAGGCAGCCTAGTCACTCCCCATCCTTCCTAACTGTGAAAATCTTAAGTCTGCAGCACCTTTGTCATGAACGTAGCATGCAGCTCTCAAAGAACGTATTGGGGACAAGGCAAAGACAAGACTGGCAAAAGGTGTGAAACAACTTCCAAGCAAGGAGAGACATGACAAAGGGCATTGTAAGTTCAGAAGCAAATGTACTTGAGAAGTTTACAAAATTATGAGTGTTGATAAGAAGTGAGTAGAGAAATATTATCTTACAACGTGGGAACTAGAAGGTGTATCATGAAGTAAACGGGAAGAGCATTTAAACATGCAAAAGTACAGAAGTTACATTTTTCAAAAAGCATATAATAAAACTGTGGCATTTCTTATTGTATGACTTTATGGGGACCAAAATGATAACTGCTTCAAGAAGGGTAAGGCACTGATCACGGAAATCATGTTTGTGAACAGTCTCCAAGCACCACGATTACTGCCCTACCCTTGACCATGAAAGCACCTACACTGCAGACAGCTAGGAACCGAGAGAGCACACCAGGACAAGGATCACTTGGTGCTATCTTAATACTGTGTTCATTAATACCTGGTGGTGGTCAGCAGCTGCTGCCTGCCTAGCAGACCTGTCTGTAGCCTCCCTGAGCAGTGGCAGTCACACACCAGCTAGACATAGACTAGGAGGACCATACCTAGCCATGCTGCAAGAGAAGATGGGACTGAAGCAGAGATTAACTGTGTCAGGGCAAAGTTAAAGCACCACAGCTGAAGTGCCAGTGTTTAACTCATGAGTGCTCCGTTTTCACCATTTGAGAAGAGAAATCTAAAAAAAACGGCCACTCCTTGTGGAGATGTCTCACGCTAGACAGGCTGCAGGCTCATGGACATTTAAGATTGAGAGTAAACTGGAATAACCCAAAGCTTGCTATTGAGAAACATCATGGCATAATACTACAACACCTAATGCATTTTATTCTGTGAATTCTTAAGTTCTAAGAAGCAGCATTTAAAAATTATTTCAGGTCATCAGAGTTAAGATCTAAACTCTAGACTCCATGTACCTCACCCTCACACCTTTTAGGTCTGTGTAAATACACGAGCTGACTTTTGCAATGCCTGCAACTTTACACCAGGTAGCAAAGTTGTTCTTTGGAAGGGGAACACCTGCATGGAATCAAGCCCAAGTCATCAGCTCTTGGGGGAAAAAAAAAAAAAAAAAAAATCTCTGGAAGACTCAGGCATTCCTTGTTTTTTCAACAGCATTTTTCTGAAGGGAAAAAAATCAGTAACAAACAACGGAATATTTTGAAAGCATTGTTATTTTGAAGGTCTATGTGCCTCAGATGTTTTCTTCCTGCCAGTTTCTCTTCTTTCAGTGAAGCCAAGCTTCAAAACCCCATCTATGTTACCTGAAGGACAAAAGCCTCCTATAAACAAGCAGCCTTAGGAAAGAACATTTACAGTGAAAGTTGTAATTAATTCAAATTTGTTACCATTCTGAGGTACTGCTAAAGTATTGAATTACCAGGTGAGAGAAAGTCCTCTTTTCCACCTCAGGTTTATAAAGGTCTTTAGCTAGGAGGTTCTCCAGCAATTTTTAAGAATTAAAAAGGAATGCAACACTTCAGCTTAAAATTTTGTGTGTGTGTGTGTAAAGCTGCTACTGTGCTACATGCCCAGTTCTGAATTAAAGTTTAGCCTACATCTTTTACTCATTACACTGCTGCATTTTGAAAAGCAGAATGAAGTTTCATTACGCTGCTTGTCTTTGAAAACACTGCAACATGGGGAACACAGGGGAAGAGCTTCGTCTGCTCTGCCTTGAAGGAGTTTTGCTACTTACAGGAAGGATTTATCGGGGAGCTTATCAAGAGGTATGTAAAGGTCCCACGCTCTACATACCAGAATTTAGACTTATGAATGCTTTGGAGCAGCACACTTTGGAGTCACACTAGTAACAACAGGCCATCGGACCCAGCCTCACATACTCTTACAACACCCAAGCGTTAGGCAAAGGGGATTAGTATATGTGCAAACTAGTAAGAAGTGGACGATATACTGGCAAAAGCAGCAGAAAGCGCGTATGAAAAGAGACATCTTGAACTGGAGATACAATTACAGCTTAGAGGACAGTGTAATGGTATCAATTATTCCTAATTTAAGTTCTAACGTGGATCACAAAACATTTAGAATCAGAACTAGCCAGGACCAGATTTAAGCCAGAGAACACACTCCAGTCCTTTGCTCCAATAATTCAACACTTAACCAGCCAACCACAGCTTCCACTAGTTTTACCCAACTGAAAACTAGAGAACAGACCAATTACTGTTTAAGTAGAAAAATGCCAAGAAAATCAATCTCCAAAAGTGTCAAACATACCAGATGCTCTCTTTTTTATAAGCTTCAAGTAGTTTAGGATGGTGCACCTTGTGTCTACATCCACTTCCATGTTTTCAAGATAGGAATTCAAAATTGGGATCAAACCAGGAAAGACTCCTTCCTGTGTAAGAGAACAGAGTCAGCACAAAACACGCTTGATCTGGTTTCTTGGAGGGTGGAATAGAGGGGAAAGTTGTATGTTCCAGGTAGAAGAGGCTATGACCTTCCCATTGATAATTGTATCAATGCTCATTAAGGTGTACTCTTCTGTGCCTGTCCCGTTTTGTGCAGAGCCGCATCCATCCACAACAGCATTTCCACCTTCATGGGTAACAAAGGGAAAGAAAGAAACAGTTAGAAGGCAAGAGATGCACTGAACATCCACAACAGCGTAAATCAGTTTGCTTGTTGTGATACCTTTGCAAATATCTTTTCTGAAGTAAAACATTCCCTGCCGGACAGCATCTCTTTTCTGGGCCATCTTCATGTTTTCATCCACCTGGCAAAAGAAGTATTTCAGAGATTTGTGACATTTTAGAAAATCAGGATCCTCCCATATCCTCACATTTTGGTCTCATTAACTGAAACATCTACTGTGTTACTTCTTTTTTCATCACAACAGGCCAAGCTGTAGAGATAAGTTTTATTACATTCTTTATGGGTCCTGGGCAAAACCACAAAGAGGTGACATTCTATGAAACTAGGTCTCCAGCAGAAAAAGTAGTAGTGTTATGTTAGAACATGCTGCACTAAACTTTTAAGTTTGGATGAAAACACAGAAACAGCTACGATTAACAGGTTGCATGCCATCTGGCAGACTTCTTTGTCTATTTAGATGCAATTTAAGTACAGACGAAGAAAATTGTAAAGACTTCAGTCATTGTCTTAATAAAAGAAGCAAGCTATGGCTAGGGAAATGGCAGTTATCGTTGTATTAAACAAAATTTCAGAAACAGAATTCCAGTAACTTGGTATTGGACTCGTATCTATTCCCTACTCAAACATCCATTAGGCAGCTAAACTTAAGACTGCTAATAAGGAAGTTCTAAATAGCAGGCTTCTCTAGAAGTCTACAAAGTACTGCTTATATGCTGTGCAAGTGACATAAGCATTGCTCTGTCTTTTTGGACAGAAGATTTTGTCCAAGTGTTTTGGTTGGTATGTTCTCACGGAACTAAAATCACACAGCTTTCAGACATTAGCTTTACTGTATTGTCTTGAGAACAAGGGATAGGATTTGCTGAATACTTTGTTTGACCTTTAATTACAGGCGATGCAAAATCTTTCACTTCTTGTTTTGAAGAGTGTTTTCATTTATTGTACATTACAAAACCTATTTACACAACAGGCTGTTTTGAAAGTTTGACAGAACTCCAGTCCTAACAGATGGGAGCACAACTGCACTCAATCAGACCACAAAGATTACCATGAGATTAGCCTCATAAACCTGTATTATTTTACTTGAAAGAGGCAGGCTTACCAATGGTTGTGCAGTTCTGTGCTGCGTTACCTGCCAAACTGCTTGGCAAGCTCAAGCAGTTTTATGCCCCCCAACTCTATTCAGGTTCTTTCAGCACCTGGTCTCTTTTTCAGTCTTAACTGGTATTCTTCATTAAAAATGTTGTGCTTTTGAGATTAAAAAAATCTTATTCCACATAACAGATACATTCCAAATAATAATGTAATTATGCACTGTACGTGCTAAAGTGCTGCATTATTTATGAAGTCTGAACACCCTGACACCAGGAAGATACTTTCTCCTTTTAGAAATCATACCAACTGTACGGTACGATTACTGTTGATTTACAACTTCAGTATTTTTCTCCATTTTAATTAAAAACACTAAGAAAAGCCACAGGCTATTACAGCTATGCTGTAGCCAGTGCTTGGCAGTATTTTCTATTATACAGTCTGTCAAAAGCCTCCTGCACTGCAAGACCTTTTTTAAAGTTACCTATAATGTTGCAAGGCCTATCCCTTTAAGAAAACATTTTCTGATCACATACCTCAGAAAGACAACATGTTAAGGACAGTTTCACACCAAAGAGTTCAACAATTGTGAGAACAAGATTAAGGAAAAAGCATATTTTGTATGGCTGGTCTGTCTAAAAACAAGTCATACGTATGAGACCTGAATCAGCAGTATTTGTTCTCACTCAAATACTGTGTAACACTAAGCATGCTGAACTCCTCCTTTCCCTCTCCACCAGACACAAACAAAACAGTGAATAAGAACACAAGACACATGCATCAGCCACATTAAAATAAGTACCTAATATGTTTATTTTGACCTCCACAGGTTAAGCTCCTTCCACATGTAAAATGGTGGAAACACGCCCTTTCCCAGCCTAAGAACGTTGTGATGATGGTATTTCTAAACATTTCTACAATGGTCAGACACTGTTAGGTACCCCAGAAATTCCCACACTATTTGTCTCTAACCTTGATTCCATGATGCAAGTATGCTGCATTTGGCTCTAATAAATCTGATCTTTCACACTTACCTTGGACAAAGGAATGAGAAAATCCAGTTTATACGACAGAATCACTCTGGTTAGCAATACCACGAACACAACATATGCAGAGTTTTCAAAGTCTGTTAACTGGACCTAGACAAAAAAGGATTAGAGATTAAATTACTTTAGTGGGAACACACTCATGAAGTGGGTAAGTATCTGGGAGAGTTTAAAACAATTTGACTGGAACGTTCTTGTTGGTACCTGCATTCACACACACTCTACTAGCAGAGACGGTGATGCACAAACAGGAATCATCAGCAGTGACTTCAAATGCACAATGCACACACACACTTCAAGCTCAACCCTTTAATCCAAAGCCAAAACACACCTGAGTTTTAAAAAACTATCTAATAACCTGTACCTTCAGGCTCCCTGTGTAATTACAAATGTACAATAGCTTTTAAATTTCCACTTTAAAGGGATTAAATTCAGAGAGCTCAGAAATAAGACAGCTATAAAATAAAAGCACTTGTGAAAAACAAAACAATGACAGTGGAATTGTTCAGTGCCAGGAAACATACTGGAGAAATACAGCACCTAGAAGCTAAATGGGCCTTTGTTTACTGTTGCTTTAATACAAGCCCAATTCCCTTCCCCATCACCCCAAATCCATTAGCACGCTTTGCTATGCTGCAGTGCATTCTCCTGTCAGTTACATTCCCACAGTCTATGTCTGTTTAAACACTGCTGTCCACTTTGCTTGCATCTAGCAATTCAGAGGGGAGAAAACACAGCGTCAGTAACAGAGGTTTGATACTGCACAGCAGAATCCCTGGTACTTTTCCACTTAAAAGGAAATGAGATTTTGTGCATACTGATGCTCTCCTTACCTCCATCGGTCTGAATTCCACTCTCCATCCAATATCTGAATTTGGAGGAGGCGGCTTAAACCTCATTGTCTGCCAGTTTGTAGACTGAATATTCTGCAAAGCACATGAAATAATCTGTCACAATCAAGACATGCATAATTCTATAACATAAAGAAAAATAAGCAGATAACTAGAGTCCTAGTATTTTCCCTGGAAGAGCCCATCACGTTAGAGAAGCATTTCCAACCTAAGCGTCCTGCCTTCCTTAAAAACAACAGTATAGCTACCCATCCTACGAGCAAATACTTTCTCACACTATTTTGTTTGAGGATTATGTGCAAAATACTAGGCAGCTGAGATTTAGTTGATGACAATTTTTCTTTTATGAGACTGATGCACACCCAAACTACAAATACCTAGTATTACCATAGCTATCACTTCATAAAGCTGTATAAGAGACATTTATACATCAATGTCATGCAAAAAAGTTTTTAGGAAGCCATAAAAATAGACGGTTCCCCGTAACACTTTATATACATAGAAACAAGTTTGGGGCCTTCATGTTTTATTGTGTTTAAGGTATAAGCCACCACTTTCTCCAAACAAAAATAAATAAATGTGCTTACAACTGCAAAGTCAAATGACACACTAAAGAACTAGCTGAAGTGAAAAATTCAGGATAAAAAAACTTTTAACCAATACAGACATCCTCCAATTAACCAGTACTATAAAGAACAAGCAATTTTATGTATATACTTATTAAATTCCTTTTCATCAGACACAACCTCAAAATGGTCGGATTCATTTGCATCATCTAGATGTATTTTCTCCTCAAATAAAGTCAATGGGTCTCGAATGAACAAGTGTGCAATATGCTGTGCCAAAAGGTGGTCAATACCTACAAAATGAAAATGCAAACAACGATTTACACATAGCAAAGCAGGCTCTAGGTAATGATTTGTTCCACATGACTGAAAACATCCAACTCTGCAATGCTACCTTAACCCACCACATCCTGTTAAAGTTTAAATAACGACTTTGGGAAGGAAGGAAATGATTAAAGAGAACAAAAAAAAAGAATCCCCCAAAAAACCCAAACCATGAACAGGTTCCTGTTTGGAAATGGCAACCAAATATTGGTGTGGCTGCCATTCTTCCTGTTTTCTGATGCACCTCTGTGCCACGTTTCCTAAAGCAGTTCTGCTCTCTCCACAAAGATAAAACATCGATTACTTAAACACTGAGCTTCTCAAGCCGGAATTAGGGACAGTTTCTGTTACAAATGAATAAACTCTCAGGACCACGCTACACAGAAACTTCCTGAGTAGGAGTCACCCTAGGGGATGCACAACAACTGAAACAAACAAGAATGAAAACGTAAAATATTCCCACACGCTGCAAGCACAGTTCTTAACCTGCTCATAATGAAGCAAACACTTACCTTCCTTTATTAGGTGCTCGTAGATATCTTTGTCTATTGTCAAATCAATGTCATTGTATTTCTCACCACATTCAGATAGATAACTGTCTATGGAATCATATCTGGATTTACTGATTCTATAATGGTTGTTCTTCAGTGGCTATACAATTTAAGAATACAATATTTTAACAGCTTGTTAATAATGTTACCTAATTTTGCTCACTAAATGACACTTATGTGAGAATTATTATCCTGTTTAATAAAACCTACAGCCTCAAATAAAATTACTCAAAGCAAGAGTCTTAAACAGGCTTAACAGAAAGTGATCCTGGAATTTGACTATTTTGTTTGCAGATGTATGTATCAGAGTCAAAAAAACCCAACAAACAGTCATCACACATTGACTAGACTTGTCTAAAAGTGGTAACATTTCCCTGATGTAATGTATCATTACCCCAAGTACCTGGAAAGCATTATTATACCTATTGCAACACACACCGATACAGTTCACAGAATGAGAAAATGGGTAGTTCAATTTCAAATAGACTTCTTAAAATTAACTTTTATTTTCTTTAATTTTTTAAGTGCTTTGAATGCCAATTCCTGCTTAGAGGAACTTCTTAAGTTCCAACTTCTGGCAACTGGCTCTTTTCACATAGTTCTAGTTTATACTATGGGATTACTCAGCAGCACCTGCGATTTAATCCAAAGCAATTTCATCAATTTTTGCTTCCTGGGCTCAAACACAGACCCCAAAGTTTCATCACAGGGGGACCTTTTCAGCAAGCTGTGGAGTAGTGAGCGGTGTTCTACTGGGATTCCATACCTAATTAAAAATACCTATTTGCTAATGTAAACTGTACAATCAAGTTGAATGTTTACACCTGTATTTACTGTAAAGACTGCCATGTTCCCTCATTAGGGATTCTGATGAACATAAGCAGAATTTGATGCTAAAGGAGTTTCTAACTTTTTCGCCTGAAAAAAACCAGACATCTCATCTACTACCTAACTTACCTCCAGCCCCCTCTCTTCTCGCGTTCGATCATCTACAGATGCAGAGATCACTCCCCAGCGACAGTCAATATCAGACACATAGCCTCTGTAAAATGGAGATGCAGCGCTCAACGCCATCTAAAATAAGAAGTCTGATATGAAAACGCAGAACAAGCCAAGGAACCAAAAGCAAAACAATCCCCACTGGAAAGGGAAACTTACTGGTCCAGAAGTAACTGAAGTATATACACTTCACTTTAACGTAAGCCAAAGCCCATATAACAAATCTCTCAACTGCTACCTCCAGAAAATGCCTAGACAAAGGGTTATTACTTTACAAATTTATTACATCTACAGATCAGCATTTAAGGAACACAAAAATGATACAGACAGAAGCAATTTCGTGACAAATCAGCAAGTATTCTACTCACACACTTCCAAACTCTAAAAGTTCACCTGGCAATTGTTTTATTTTGCTTTTGTTTGGCCAAGCACCTTAGCAACACAGCTGGAACATACCTCACTCAGAGCAGGATCTGCTCACCACCTAGACCAGACCAAACCAATACTTCATTTTTGTAACATTTTTATAAACACCTGTTTATGACCAGATGCTTACAAAAGGGACAGATTTAAACAACTAAGCTGAAAAATTAAGAATTGTTTTAGGGACTGAGCTTGTCTTGTCTTCATGAAAAACTGCCCAAACTTATTTCTAGAATTATTCAACAGGGGTCTCTTGTACATGTGGGAAGGTGGGCAGAGAAGAAACAAACATTATCTGTTTTGTGGTGTCATTTCGACATTTAATACATCACACCGCTCCTGTGACAACCTAGCAAGAGACTGACACTTCTCCCAAAGTACCAAATTTGTGAGTAGCATTCAAGTTTCGTATTTTAGATTTTGTATTTTTTTTACATGTAGCAGCTTTCATACAAAAAGGTGATGTGACAGAAGTCCATTACTTACCACAATGGGACAAATCGTGGCTAGCTGATCATAGAGATACCTTGCTTCAGAAATGCTGCAAGCCTGGAATGTGACCTGTTGGAAGAAGTACAATTGCCATCACAAGTTCTATAATCGTAAATGTAAGCATAGTCTTCCTAGATTTAGAATCAATGATATAACAATTTAAATACCAAGAATTTTAAGGGTGGGGGGTTTTTTGTTGTTGGTTTTGGGTGGGGTTTTTTTTGTGTGGACTCCTTCCCCCTGCTCCTCAGTTCTTGGACAAACTTTTGCCCCATTGATCAGCAACATCTGTATCATCAGCTTCTTTCTGCACCATTTCTATGTTCATTAAAAGATTTCAGACCACAACTCTTGGGCTGTGAGGCTAAATATACAAACACTTGCCAGAACCAAAGAAAACTGAGTTAACATCTCCAACACATATGGGTCAGTAAAGCACCTTCAGAAAATAAGCCAGGAACCTACCTATTTAAAACAACAGTCAGAAACTATTGCAGATGCAACATTAGTTTTATACGACAGCTAATCCTGTTTTAAAGAACATGTCAAGACACCTTGGTTTGATCCTACAGAACTGCAAAAAATAAGTATCTTCTTGTCTACTGTAATTTCTATTCTTAAAAAAAAATATCCAGTTTTGCCGGGATTAGAGGCCAAGACATAGTGAAAGATGGAAAAGAAATGTTATTTGCAGAAGCCATCAATGATATGGAAGCCCTACCACATGTAGCCACTGGAAAATATAACTTCTTTACAACTTGTGGTGGTATTTGCTCAGAGCAGCGTCAAACACAAGATGCATTTCTAATAACAGACCTTACCCTCCAGACTGCCCAAACTGACACCATGCATTTTAAAAATGCAGAAGGGGGATCGATTACCTCAAAAGTCTTAAAAAAAACCACCACTAAGTAGATTAAAAGCCTCTCCCCCTAATAGTTTACATGTTCACACATCGGAGGATAACTTAGAAAGGAACGTACCGCGGTACCACTATCTTAACATTGAACAACAGACTTCAGCTCTGAATCACCATCATTGCCTGTTGCCCTGAAGAACACCAGCCAAACATGTAAGAGTCCCACAAAACATTCTAGTTGTTCTCAGTCTGCCACTGAAGCCCAATCTAACCCCAGGTAAGCCTTAAAAAACAATGAACCTACCAAAAAACCCTCCGCAAAACTCCTGAGTTCACCTGTGGGCTCAGTGGTGTGTTTGGGTTTTTTTTTTGGTTTGGTTTTTTTTTTGGTGTTTTGTTTTTTTTGGTTTTTTTGAGGTGGGGTGGGGTAGAAGAAATTTGGGATTTGTGTTAGTTTTGTCTTTTTAAATCTAAAGCCAATAATCATTAGGAAGTTAGAAAAAGGGTGTGCAGTATAGAAAATGTGTCCACCAGAAAAAAAACCAAAACCAAACCAAACCCCAAAACATACTTTGAAAAGACAAGATTATTTAATTTCATTGCAGAGAAGCAGTTAATTATGATTTCTCACCACTAATTCTGGACTTCCAGCACTAGGGAGCCTGCACTAGGGGCAGGGAGCAGGACACCTACACTCTTTCCCCTGACACAGTGATGCCTGCCTCCCCTTCCCTTTCATGTTTATTCCAAATCACATTAAATCTGGGATTTGACTCAGTTTCTAGCAAAAAAAAAAAATCCCATTACAGAGGAAACTGGCATGGTAGTCTTCTCCAGAGGACAGCTGCAAGGGGGCTGCCCCAGCCGAGCTCAGCAGGGCAATACTTTTAACCTTGCAAATATATCAAACCAAGAAAAAGTGAGAAAAAGGAAGCATGCATACTGCAAACTAACTTACAAAAAACAGGTGGGAAACATGTTTTCTTCTAGCCTGTCATCAAGAATTATCAGCTGATACAAAAGCAGCTGCTTATAGCACTTGCCAGCCTTGTTTCCATTCCCCCTTTGATGATAACAAGACTACCAAATTTGAATTTGACCACTGATTACAAGACTAGGGAATAGTAAAATGGTATGCCTTAAAAAGGAATTCAATAAATTTTTTAAAAAGTTTATATAATGACTGAATGGTAAGGCTGTACTATTTTTATTGGTCTTAAATAAGAAAGAGATGGTACAAAACAGACCATATCAAACTTAACACCTTGTAAAACCATGCAGAATATTATGTACACTTTACTACTTCTTCAGATTCTCCCTGGTTTAACCTTAGTGACAAGAAATCATACTCGGCAGCTGTCAACAATGTTTTATCTACTCAGCTTTTGTAGTTTCTCAATCTCAAAGGGAAGTGCTTTGAATGGGGTTACTTCTGCCACTGCTGTGAAACAGGAGCAGCTTAGAGAATTTCCTTTAATCCCCTAGAGACTTAACACTAGCCTCTTCCCAGCTCTGCTCCCAAGACAATGGTGGCAACAAGGCAGACAGTCAAATACATCACTACTACCTACGGCATCAGCCCACTACAATAGACAAACATTTAAAATAAACATATTAAGAGGATTAAAGCATTCCCAAGGCACAACAGCTGGATTTAAACAGAGGATACTGTAAGATGGTTGTAACTTGGGCAAATGAATAAAAACAATAAAAAGTGTGCACACATTAATGGGAAAAAACAGAACAAAGAATGTTTCCCACCACACAGTAACAGGAGACAGCTACCCACGTGGATTTGGCAGGTTCACAGTACAAGCAACGAGAAGATGACTTCTTCGCAGATAGCTAAATATATTTAAGAATGAGTAATTTTATACAGTTCATGCAGTTTGAAAATAAAATAAAGTTACACAGGAGAAAGCTAGTTATTTTAAAAGATATTCCAATGACTTCTTGTTACTCCCTGCTTGTGCTGTTCTAAGAGTGGGGAAGAGGGGAAAAAATCCACACATTCCTACAAGACAGCTCAGTTTCCATTCCTACAGTGTCCTTTGGTCATGTCTGAGGAAACACCACAGTGGACGAAGACCTTTCACACTTGAAAAGTGCTGGAGTTCCCAGAGCAGGAGCTTATCAAACGGGGTTTGACCAGTTAATCCTTTCAGCACTGTATCCAACTACATTTGAATATTATCAGAAAACAAACATAATGCAAACAAATAAATCTGTTATGGTTGGTTGGCCCTGGCTGGATGCCAGGTGCCCCCCAAAGCTGTCTATCACTCCCCCTCCTCAGCTGGGCAGGGGAGAGAGAGCACAACGAACGGCTGGTGGGTGGAGGTAAGGGCAGGGAGATCACTCAGCAATCAACCGTCATGGGCAAAACAGACACAGCTTGGGGAAATTAGTTTAATTTATCACTAATCAAATCAGAGTAGGATAATGAGAAACAAATCCTAAATCTTAAAACACTTTCCCCCTTCTCCTCCCTTCTTCCTGGGCTCGACTTCACTCCCCATCTTCTCTCCCTCCTCCCCTCCAGCAGTGCAGGGGACAGGGAAAGGGGTTGTGGTCAGTCCATCACATGCTGTCTCTGCCGCTCCTTCCTCCTCAGGGGGAGGCTCCTCACACTCCTCCCCTGCTCCAGCCTGGGGTCAGTCCCCCGGGAGACAGTCCCCCGTGAACTTCTCCAGTGTGAGCCCTTCCTGCGGGCTGCAGCCCTTCAGGCACAGGCTGCTCCAGTGTGGGCTCCCCACGGGGTCACAAGTGCTGCCAGCAAACCTGCTCCAGCCTGGGCTCCTCTCTCCATGGGGTCAGAAGTCCTGCCAGGAGCCTGCTCTGGCACGAGCTTCCCACGGGTCACAGGCATCCACCTGCTCCAGCGTTAACCTCCACGGCTGCAGGGCACGGCCTGCCTCACCGTGGTGTCCACCGTGGGCTGCAGGGGAATCTCTGCTCCGGCACCTGGAGCCCCTCCTGCCCCTCCTTCTGCACCGACCTGGGGGGCTGCAGGGCTGCTCCTCTCACTTATTTTCACTCCTTTCTCCAGCTGCAATTGCTGCTGCACAGGAGTTGGTTTTATTTATCCCCCCTTTCTTAAACATGCTAGCCCAAAGGCACTACCACCATCGTTGATGGGCTCAGCCTTGGAACCGGCTGCCATTGGCTCTGTTGGACATGGGGGAAGCTTCTGGCATCTTCTCACAGAAGTCATCCCTGTAGCCTCCCCACTACCAAAACCTTGGCACACAAACCCCATATACCTGGATTTTAAGACTAGATTACCAGGTGTAAGACTAAATTTGTTGTTTGATTCCCCCCGTTGCCACTCTGAAAATGCATCAGTAGAATGTAAGCTAGAAAAATTAGACACAAAGAAAAAGGGAAGTGTTTAGAGAAGACAACATTCAGTAATATCTTGAAAGCAGACCATTTTACCTGAAGACAACAGTTTCCCATTCCAAAACCCATAGCATCCATGTATATATAGTCTGCCTTAGCCGCCTTTGCTGCTTCTCCATCATCATTAGGAAATGTTTCAATAAATGGTGATGGCGTGTTCTTATCTTTAAATACTGTGTGGAAAATGCAGGTACTCAGTAACTCAGTACAACAGATTGAACTATTATTTTGAAAACGAAAAAAGATTAAAATTTACTTACTTGGTACGTTTATCACAACCTTCTCTCCTCTTCGGTGCCGAATGTTTCTGGTTAGTGTACTACAATAAAAAAAATGTTTGTTGAAATACCTGAAAGTTTCTCTTTTATATAAATGTTTTCGCAGTTAGTTTCTCAGCAATTCTCAACGTTTCAGAATGTCAACTTTCTATCTACATCGAGCATTTGCCTTCAGGACTCTTCTTTTTCTAGTTTAAGGTAGACTATAACAGATTAAAACATCAGATTTTTCTTCAGCCAAGTCAGTCTTATTTTGATGGACTTCACAGTACTATGCTGACAGAACAGGCAGAAGCAAAAGGCTACTGACCTGAAGAATACACAGGCAAGTGAAAAGGTATGCTTAGTTTTTCAACAGAACAATTTTAATTCTCTGAAGTCTCACCTTACAATGAAAATCCCTCTCAAGACTACAGAATAGTTTGATGCCATGCTCTATTTCACAGTAACTAAGGCAAGTTACTGAGTACACTGAGATGGTGCTGTGACATAGATGAGCAAGAGCCAGATTAACTGTGATGGAAGTGGTTAGCCATGGGATTTCAAACTGGAAACAATTTTGCAGTAGCATGATCAACACTTTTTGCACCATAATGGCATGAACTACTAACTACATAAGGTTACTTGAACAGTTTACTTAAAGTCACCTTAACAGAAAATACATGTCATCATAACCATCTCTGTCAAAGTCCCTGTGATACCTGCAGCGATCAGCCACATAGCTGTCTGTTCCAGTAACGTGAAGAAGTTGCAGGTATGCTTATGACATTTAGGCACAGAAAAATATTCAGCTTTTCATTCACACTCCCCAAATACTCTTACCTAAATCTAGGATGTTTATTGATGGCTTCATCTGGAAAAAAGAGGGATTTTGAAGCTCCTCCTTCTACTGGCGTTGGCTTATATTCCGGCAGTGTAAACCCAGGACACCCTAACCTATGTAACAGAACAGTAAGATCTAACTGTAATAAAACCAGACTGTGATACTGTTCTAGCAGACAAAAGAATAAGATTTTTTTAAAAAACTTGCATGTACTGTGAGTATTTCTGAAGCACTGTTCAAGACTGCTACCTATGCATTAAAGGGTCAGCACCTGACAACAACCAGCTTCTGTGGTGGTTAAAACAGACCCTTTAAAAAAAAAAAACAAACACAAAACACCCCCCCACCCACAGCCCCCAACCAAAAAACTAACCACTATTCTATCACTGGACAGTAAACGTGGACCTTTCCAGTGGCTGAAGCAAGAAATTTCACAACATTATGGAGAGTACAAGCACATTTTAGTGTGTTAGCACCAGTCCTTAATACTGACATGCAGCTCCATTCTGTGCCTTAAACAGTTTCTCTAGGGGCACTGGTTAATGTTGACCGATTTATCCAGCTCTGCTCTCAATAATCTGCCCCTCTTAAGAGGTACCTAACCAACTAAGAATTAGTTTCAAGCGATACACACATCCCAAGTCCCACAGCAGTTTGCCATTTTAGAACTCTGAAAAACTGCATGAGAGAGATGTAATAAAAGCAAAGAAAAATTATAGCTATTAGGTGTAAAATGCTGACAGATATGCAAGCAAATCAGAATACAACCCTCCCCCCGCTTTGGAACCCCCCCATTGTAAGTTTAAGAGTCATCTGAAATAAGAATAACTAGGTTTTCAGTACAACTGAAACAAAGGAGTATTTTAGTAGTTGGAGGCAGAGGTGCAGAAGATTAGTTTCTCCATGCTGCACAGCATAAAGGACAAAGACTGTGCTCTTCAGAGGCTCTAGTATCTGGATGTATACAAAGGGTTAGCCAATACAACTACAAGCAAACTACTCGAAATACCCGGAAACATTTCTGGAAATACCATTTACACTCAACATACTGGTTTCTTCTTCCTGGTTTAAGTATACAAGTTGTCCTACAACACATAAACCCAACATCATCACTCAGGTAAGTATAACGTTTTAAACTGCACTACTCCAGTTCTCAAGAAAGAAAACAGCTTTCTGGTCCAGTAGTGAGGGCTCACAAATTTGAGAACTAGGGATATTCATGTAGCTTCTAAGCTAGTATTTTTTTAATATTTAAGCATTTTCAGGTTTGTTGATTTTTAACTGAGCTATTTTTATTTGAATAAGGCTACTACTCTACCTTTCTTCTGTCAGCGCTCTAAAAGGTTTTTTTGTCTTTTCAGATGCACAGATTTTTATTTTTGTTATACACACATGTATATGTATGGACATACACAGGCATATGTACATGTTACTGTAGAGAGAATGTAGCAAAAAACCCCAAACCCGCAAAACCTCAGAAATACACGTTAGCAAGACTCCAGTCAAACCAACAGGGACTTGCATGTCAAAATAGCAAAAGGCAAAAGTAAGAAACTAAATAGCCTAAGGAGAGAAATCTTTGAAGGATGAAACTATGTTTGGGATGATCCATATGTAATAAACAAACCACATTTCATTATTTATTGGCTTTCACTGAAGTTCAATGTATTGTTCCTACAGCAATGTAAAAAGCAGCCATATCCACAAAGTGAAGAACTCCTCTCTCTTTATTCCTTGCAAGACTCTGTCTGAAGTGTTTGTATACAAAATTTATTGAAAGACATAAACTACTTTTAAGGTTGCAGGGCAAAACCCCCTCAATTTTGAAACACACTGAGAACTACTTAACCATTGGACTTTAAATAAGCTCTTTAATACTTCAAAAATATCTAGTATAGCTCAAATAAAGCAACAGCATATTTCGTCAGCACCGTGTTCTTGAAATAGCAGTCATGGGGCATAATGCAGGCATTCTGGTATCTGAACTTTGCTGCTAAGTCACATTTTGTACTGCTCCTGCTCTCAGCAAGAATTTAGGGCCATTGCATTCTGTACCATACAAGAAATCAGGCAGTAAGGCCAGCTGCTTCCTCTTCTACCGCAAAGCGATTTTTTTACTACTTTAAGCATAACGATCTTCATTCGACTGACCAGGCTAGTTAGAATGGATGTAATAAATCCCTGCCTAGAATTATGTTTGGAAGGAAAGTCACAAAGTACAGTTTATCATAGGTAATAAAGTACATCCTGAATCTAATTTCAAGTCTCTTTACAGCAATAAAAAGGAGGAAATCTACCTTTTGCAAGGGTGTTATGAACACAGGAGAGGTACTCTCCTTTCTAGATTCAGGAAGTACAGTATTACAGAAATTTTAAGTCTTCACTTTGTAAGAATAATCACATTCCTGTTCTACTGTGTGCTCCAAAGCCACCAAAGGAAGTTTCCATGTGCTTTAGTGAAAAAGCAGTGCTAAAAAATAGAGCAGGTTAGCCATGTTTTATGAAACTGGTATTTATAAAGATCAATTCTTGCAAAATAGGTAAAGAGAACTCTCATATATATGATTCGCCATATCAATTCAAGATGGCAGAGTATATACAACACTTCACGTTACAAATATTCTGGTATTTGTTCCTAATACAAAATCATCACAGATCAGAAGTAACCTAAAAATATAAAAGATGCTTATTTGTTTGTCTCACTGCAATAACAACTCCAGGAAATACAACTGGAACATTAAGCCAAAATCCTTTAGTTGAATCTTGTCCAGCTCTCTTTCATGTACAGTTTAGCTACATGCAGTAAGGAGAAGTGTGTAAGGAGAACAGGAAATATAGCATTACACTTTAACAACCATCTCACCTTGGAAATGATGTCACAGTGCAAACAGCCTCATTTTCTTTGAGCACCGAAGCGGCCTCTTGCCGTCTCTTCCTCATGTTGTCTTGCACAGTGTTGAATTCAGACATGGTTCCCCCATATGGCTGCCCAGGTGTTCCTTCAATCATATAGCTTCCATATTCTGGTCGCCAGAGTGTTGGGTGGCTACAATAAAAGAACAGTCTCATTTAAATATTTCTACAACTTCTGAAAAGATGGATTATTTGTGAGAATTTCCGAAAAGAACGCGACTTTCAAGAAAAATCTCCTAAATTTGATTATTTGATAGAGTAACACAATGTACCTTCCAATGCACCTCACTGTCAGGAGGCGGCGAAAAGAAATTAAAGCACAATTTAGCAGTAGGAAGCATTGCTGTAGAGCACAAGTAGGATTTGCCTATGTCAAACTGTAAACACCTGGTCCCAAGTTTTGCTTCTTGGAGTTGTAACAGAAACCAGAAAATACAGAACATCCTACTGCTTCCACAGTACAAGCAAAGGCAAGAGTTATGCCCAATTTCTTCTTCCTACTGCCTGTGAATACCTGGTCCTGTTTCACAAATTTATCAGGCTAGGAAATTACGTATGAGTGCACCTAGTCACCCCTGAAAAGTAATACCTTCCCATCCCCTTGTGAAGCCATGCCATCTCTAAGGAGCATACCACCAGAGGCAGAGCCACAACTCTCCTACTGTTCTTTTGGCAGTAACAGTTTTGAGCCTAAAAGCAAAGGAATTCCTTCTTGTAGGCTTTCAACTGTCCCTCTACTGAGGGAGGCAGGCAGGAAAGCCTCACTAGAAGATGAGGTTAAAGTACCTACAAAGAAGCAGACAGGTCCAGGGCACAAAAGCCTTCTTTCTCCCTGTGTCTCTACTGTCCTGTAAGCTGTGACCTGCTTTAGGCTCTCTTCAGCTAAAACACTGGGCTGCCTCTGGTTTCATTCCTCTGCTGCCATCGGTTAGAAGGCAATTTACAGTTCTCTGGTTAGCTGAAATAAGGATGTAATATTATCCCTGAAAACTCCATGAGAGAGAACTGCCCTGCGATCCTTAAATCTACCTTCCTAATTCTGCCAAGAACAGGAGAGGACTCCTACAGGCAACAGGCTTCCCTATACAGCCAGCCCCCACTTGGTCCTGTAGCCAGGGATACAGGAGCAAGTGCACATGTAAGTATGCTTTATGGGGCAGGGAAGGGCTATAGTACATGGTTACTGTGCACACACAGACACAAAACCAGAGCAAGACCAAACAAATACCCGAACTGCAACTTCTGTGCACTCACCATCACATCCTTCCCCCCGCCCCCCCCCCCCCCCCCCGCAGACATGACACAAAAGGCGCATGGACTGCATGCAAGAGTACTCAAAATCTTTCAGTTCCTGCACCCCAGGATATATTTGTATTTGTGGTTTACAGTTTTACAACAGCAGACTTGAAAGTTAAACCACCTCTACAAAATTCTGTACAGTATCATAACAGGAGAAAAAACCCAACAAAAACAAAACAAGAAACAGCTACTCACTTGGGGTTTACCTTCTCTCCCTTGTCTTGCAGTGTTTGAAGAACTTCTTCACCGCAGAGCAGCAAGCGCACTTTCTTATTCTCATGATCAAATTTTACTAACATATATTCCACCTTGTAAATAATAAAAAAATAAATGGTAATTTTTGTTCACACACAAACACACTGGCATATAATTTTAAGCCTCAAGTTAAAAAAAAAAAAGAAAAAAAAAAAAGGATGTCAGAATGAAGTTTACCTCTACAGAAGCTTACAAACCATCACTAGCTACGAATGCAGTAAACCATTCTGGAGAAGATGGCTGCAGGCTTATTTCATCTTTAATATAGAATTGAAATTCCTTGAAATCAGCCTTGACGTTCCCCCCCCCCCCCCCCCCATTTCTAATTGTGAATATTTTGCAAAAAGATTCCTGAATTTGTATCTGTCTCCACATTACCTTTCAGACAAAAAATTTAAACCCCTACTACTAGCCACACACATCTCTTTGTCATTCCATGAGTCAGTCTCTGCTGCTGACAACAAACAAACAAACAAACTCTACAAACAAGACATCCATTTTACACCCATCGCTTGTTGGAGCTCTTTAAGACTAGCAAGACACCTCATTTACACAACAGAAAGCCCAGGGTCGTTACAGGCAGCATCAGTCCTGCTATTAACACACTCTAGCTCCTGGCACAGCACTGAGGTTTCCATCCCTTCTTGACTCAGCTTTGCAGCCACCTTCTCTTCCCCTCCTGCCCAGCAGCATACCTCACCCATGGACCCCTGTCTCCTTGCCCCTGTCCCTACTCTGGGGTGTGACCCATACTCGATCCAACAAGCCACCATCACCTGTGCTGCGTCCCAGCACTGAAGAATATTGTTTCCCTAACAGATTAGCTGAAAGCATGAACTGAACCTAGAACATCCTCATGTCAAACTTCCTAACCACCACGTACACTTGCTATCAAAGCTGCTATAAAGGCTTTCAGAACACTACTCAGCATGGCAACCTAACAGCCACTGGACCTTGCAGCCCTTCAATACTTCCTGTTACAACCTATTTCCCAACACCTATCTGCCAGGGGGTCCTTTGCATTCTTCTGGGAAGGGTGAAAAGACAAAACAGCCCCCAAGTGCCATGTGTTGCCTACCATGTAAAAGCAGAAGTACATGGAAATGCATCACAAGGGTACTGGCTTTGAAAACCTCCAGCTGAACCAGCAGTGATACACAGTGTCTTTCGTTGGAGGCTCTCAAATCTCTGCCTCCAAGACTTCCACAGCTCATCTAATACAAACATCAACCTGTAGTTAAAAATTGAGGCTGTAGTTCCACTGCTACAACTCAGAGGTTTTGTGCTGCGCTCCTCAGTTTTGTTTCCTGACACTGCCTAGAGCTGCACCAACCAATACTTACCAAACACCACTGCTCCAGCCCCAGGAATTCAGATTAATGCAAGATGGTGGCATTGAAGCATACCAGCTTACGGCAACCTCTATTTTGTACAGAGGTCTGATGCGCACAGGAAAAGCTTGCCACAACACAGGGAACTTGTGCAGTGTTTTCCACCACGCTGCAAGTGGATCTGTGGGATTCATGTTCTTTGGTTGCTTCAGTGTTCAAGGAAGAGCTATTGCTTGCTACTGTTGACAATATAATCCTCTGCTGGGATTTGTGACTAAATCACAAAGCAGCGTTATCCAAGTGTTTGTAATTCTACAGAATCTGATTAGACACAAACTCTGGAGGGACTCATTCAGCTATTAAATATATCTATATTTTTTTAAGATCAAATTTTAATCCCCTGAGGAAAAATAATACCTAGTTTCTGCACAAGACAATTTCTTTGTGTGGTATATTTTACAGTTTGTGTGTATTACGCCACAATAATTACTTGAGATAACTACAGGCTACAGTCAACCAGAACACACTCCAGCACTAATTTAGTTACTATCTAGTACCAGTCTCTCCAGTGACACTTGACCCGTGATTACTGGCAAGAAAAAAAGGACTTCTCTCACACCTTCCAGTTTCCTACCATGTTCAACATCATCTCCTCCTGCTTTGCAAAAGCGTCATCCTCACTCAGACCCAGTCTAAACTAGAGGTGCTGCACAAGGGCACAGTTCTCCAAGTCATACAGACAGATGCATGAATGGACATCAAGCCCGCCACATGCCCAGCCTCCCAACCATACAGCCTGCACGGACAAGCGGCAGAAGGGAGCACAAAGGAACTGCAGCTGCCTTTGAGACACCCCAAAGCTAAGCATTTGTCCACAGTTACATGAAAATGTTACTGTGATTAGCCTTCTGTTGTAAAGCCCCTCTCCCAACCTAACTGCAACGAGCTGGTGGTGAGAACACCCTACTTCTCTATAAATGTATTACAAGTTTCACAAAAGAAAATAAACCAGAAGCGTAAAGAAAACTTAAGCCAAGAAGGCAGAAGCAAAGAAATCAAAATGTTTCATCATCCAAGTGCAGTTGTGAATATATTGCACTTATGCATCTAGCTTTAGAAACAACTACTACTCTTGCCTCCAGAAACACTGACTAAATCTTCAAAGCTGTCCTAACACACACAAGATCTGCCATTAATTTTAATGAGAAAAGAAAAAAACCCTTCAGATGGCTGCCAACAATTCCAAGTAACCCACAGAGTATCTTGCCAGAGGGACTGACTGAATGGGCATCCTTAAAGAATTTAATTTAAGCTCATCAAAAGATTTAGCCTACAGCTAGAAGGAGAGAAATTCAGAGTTCACACATTTTTCACATTTAACTTCAGCTCATCATTCACAGAGTTCTCAACATGTTTTCTACCCACAATAAAGTTCACAGAACTGCAAACAAGCTAAAAGCATCAGCATGCCTGGCAGAGCTTCAAGGGTCCAAAAGCCAAATATGTGGAGTTTCACCCAGCATCCATAATTCATGATTTTGCCACGCTCTTTACAGAGTTCACTTCTCTCCAATTTTAACTAGGCTCCCTAGCAAACAGCAAAATACATGTCAGGTCACATTACTGATGCAGATGGCTGACAAGCAGCCTTGCTAAGGGACAGCTAGGAAAGGGCACCCTGTCATGGTAAGAAAGGCAGACACATTGCCCTGCGGGTGCTCTCACCCTGCAGCAAACCCTAGGCATCTCGATCCTCCAGGCGGCACGTACTGCAAGGCTGCAGAGGGTAAGAGGCAGCCGCCCAGCTTCGCCCTGCAGACAGACACGCTCAGCACTGCTTCAGTGGATGAACCTCTCCAGCTAGCCCAGGTCTGTCTGACTCGCAGAAGTGCTGTGGCACCTTACCAGGAGAAGGAAAAACAGTTTGGCCAGAAAGGTTGCAAAGGAAAAGCTGTAAATCCTACGCACACATACAGGGTAAGCCTCAAACAGTGGTTCAAAGTTCAGCGCATTAAAAAAACCAAGTAAATTCTCAGCTAAAGCAACTAATCAGAGTACAACGGATCTACCCATGAGCCAACACAAAGAAAAACTATTCTTTACTGGCTTCCTTCCTCTCAACTACTGACTTGCAACATAGTGTACCTACACAGTACTTTCAAGCCAGCTTCACTCCACCGCTGTATCTTCTGGGGATGGAGTATGCACCATCAGCTTACCAGCAGGACAGCACCCAGAACAGTTTCTCACAGTCAGCTTACCAAGGAAATCTCAGGCTTTTGACAATTCTTTGATGTCGCCTCTATAAATAAGAGCCACAAGTGGGACCTTGAAGCCTCTCAGATGGGGAGGAGCGAAACTACTCTTTGTGCATTAACCAAACAGTTGTGTTGGACTTGCCCAGTGGCCAAGTGAAAGATTGTCATTCTCTGGAAATGGGTATGTCTGAAATTGTATTTGAATGCCTGAGTTATTTGACCATAATTACACATACTATTATTCTGCAGAAATGACGCTACTTAAAAATGAAGAAATATCAATCAAGCGCCTAGCAGCAATTCTAAGGAACAAGGAGAACTGAAGTTGATGCACGTCCCACATAGTATCACCGTGCAAATACTTAACAGTGGTCTGTTTTCCAACATCAAAATGCCTCCTCACATACTCACCATCATACTAAGTATGCTGGGAGCAAAACCTATCTAATAGTTGAGAGTAAAGCCTCTGCTCTAGAGTTAATGTTAAAATCCCTTTTAAGGTATTTGCCACAAGGTATTTCTGCATTTGAAAACACAGGCAAGCATAAAGCCTGGACTTTGGTAAACTCAGAAGTAAGGTGCTGAGAAGATTATAAAATAGAAGAAAATAGTTTAAGAAGAATGATCTGAAGAGAAGCTTTTTTGAAAGGAAAGCAGTGCAAGTCTGTATGCTCTCTACCTGTGAAAAAGTTCCCTGCATTTGCCTTTCACCATGCTCCTGATCATCCGAGCTGTGGATACCCTATCTCTGGAAGTGTTCAGTATCAGGTTGGATGGGACTTCAAGCAACCTAATCTAGTGGAAGATGTCCTTGCCCACAGCTGGGGGGGTTGACTAGATGACCTTTAAGGTCCCTTCCAACCCAACCAATTCTGTGATTCTATAAAAGCATGATCACAGGTTACTCATGGACCACTGCTTGTTCCTCAAGGACAATCTTATTGACTGCTTCTTTCTCCTTCCACCAGACAACTATTGCCACATGTATTTGGAGTAACTGTTAGTGGTGGTCTCATACATACCTTCCCTCGGGCCTGGAGCTTTAAGAGAAATAGGAATTTTTTCCTAAACACCTGATGAGGTCTCATAGCTTCTGTTTACTATTACTAAAAGCAACTACAACATAACAATCATTTTCATGCAGTATGCCTCATATATCTATGTATACAGTAGAAAATAAAATCAAGGTAAATATTCTTCAAGAGCATCAAAGAAACAAAACCCCTTTCACTAGTTATTAAGCTCCATTATGGGGGTGGGGGAAGTAGTTCCCCCATATATTTATTGGTCAGTTAACGCATCATTAACATACTGTGTAACATTAAAATAGCAGTCTAAAGGAGAACAAAGCTTTAATGATCTGATTGTTCATTAAAGAACCTTTGCCATAAGTTTTCAGTGTTAAGATGGAAAAAGCAGATTTTTCCAGAGCTACACCTACTTCTGATGAATGTAGAGCGTAATACTCAATAATTTTTTTTTAAACACAGTTATTTTCTCACCACTGCTATGATAAAACATGGAGCCACAGTAATAACCAGCAGGTAATGTACCTTTAATGAAAGGCTTACTGGCCCACAAAGGTTAGCCTAAGCCCTGAGGGAGCAAATTTCGGAAGAAAACAAGTCTGGAAATGCCACGGAGGCTCATTACCCTGTTTCTAGCCAGTAAGCCCCCAAACCACGCGCCGGCACGAGGCAGAGCACTTCGCTTATGAGATTACCATGGGTGTTCTCTGCCACAGAAAACATTTCAAAAATCTGCCATGAACAGCAGAACCAAGATTCAAATGTATTTCCCAAAATGCTTAAATCAAGCAGATTGGAAGCGGCCAATCCAATGAACAAGCACTGTCTGCAGCTCCATACAACACTGACTCGCAGACTGCCCCAAAACCAAAACACAACTAATGCTTTGTATTACACTGGTAATAAGCAAAAACCGACGAACTTCTACACCACATTAAAGATGATCACAGATAAAGAAAACGAAGAGGATGCAGGGGCTCTCATCTCAGTCAACACAGCCAGCCCCAGTGAAGTGCTCTTGCCTGTTCCCCCTCCCACTTGCTGACAGCAGGGCTGCAGATCTTCTGCTGGTGATACAAGGTGACTAGAGGATGTCCTGTGCTGCACACACCACAAACCAGGAAACTGGGTTATTTAAAACTAAAATCTAGATATTATAACCATTTGCGCACTTCTGAAGAACAAGTTGCGGTCCATTGCAGAACAAACTGTCTCTTCTTTACTGTACTATGTAACACCTGAGGTTAATATGATATAGAAAGACTCAGCCAATGTTAATTTTAAATTTCTGCAGCAAAGACAACTTTAAGACACTCACTTATGAATTCTTAGGTTTCAGACAGAAAAAGCCAAGGATTTTTTGGCGCAGTTATATTTTCTACTCCACACAAGCTAGATGTGTTTATGGACTAGGAAAAGACCATTTATTCAACTGTGAAACAAGATGCTGCAAACTTCTAAGTTGTCACTTGCATCAGAAAGCAAGAAGAAAAAAACCAAACAAACCAAATAAGCAACATCAACAAATTTTTTTCCTGTACTCATCCTTCTGAGTCACCCTTTCTCATACTGTTAACTAAAATAAGGTGTCTGCATAGCAAGAAGAGGAAGTCCTGTGGCAAAACAGGAATTAGAACAGACAATGCCATGACAAGACCATAGCGATTCACTTGACATCCACAGAGGAAGTTCTCTGTGAACAGAGTAATTCTTAGCAGAAATATACAAACAGCAGACAACTTAAGCTTCTCTTAAGACCCAAGAGTGGGAAGGAAGAAATCAATGTTTACTATGGGGGCTGGTCACTGTTTGTGAAAAAACTCAACTTGTTTAAAGAAGAAAAAAGAAAAGGCCCCGCAAACCCCACCTCCCCTCCATACTGGTTTCCATGATTTGCAAAATTAGCTATTGAAAAATTATCTTACTATAAAACTACCGCGAGTCCTACACTGTCACATGCTTATAGCATCCAGCAGCAAAGCTCACAGATAGGTCAGTGGTGCCACACTACAACCTACACACATCACCCAGCCATGGAAGAACTGAGCAGGAGGGAGCTGAAGCAAAGTAATTGGTCACTGGGGAGGTTAACACATCACACACATTTTGAGAGCTAGAGGGTTTAGATGTAATTCGGTTTAGGCTTTCCCTGACATGAGGATTACAGCCAGGCAGAAAAAGTAGTTTCATGACCATCAGCCAAAGCAATCAGCACGGAATGCATAAATATGGAGACTCTTCAAGGGCACCCATCATCTTCAAGTCAAGATTTAAGGAGTTATATTTGCATACATTAGTGTACTCATTTTAGAGGTTGCACATATACACTCAAGACTGTCAAGCAACATGAGCTGCTACATTAACGTTATACCTTTAGATCCTGCCCCAGAAATGCCACTATGATAAATACCAGGTGCAGCTACAAAACATCTTAAGGAAGCACTATCTATTTGTAAACAAATAATGCCACTGTCTCTTTGTTTAGCCAAATAAAGCTCAGAGAGGCAGGCTGAACAAGCAGACACGATAACCAAACCATGCACGAGTGCTGCTTCCCCCCACGCAGCAAGCAGGCGAATACATTGATTAAGACAGCTCCCATTCAGATGCATCCACACATGCTGCGTTTGGCAAGGGGCCATCATGAGGAATTTCTGCATGAAGGAAATTCAAAAACACATTCTGTTCGGGGAATTTCGCTGGGGAAGGAGGAGGCTAAAAGTGATTGTCTTAAAATGACAAGAGCTCAAATGTAAAAAACAATTTTGTAAAGGCTTCAGGCTATGTTATCTTTACTCTAAGCACAAGATGCCCAGGAAAAGCTTTAAAACAAAGTTCTGCACACCAATATGCTGCAGCAGTTTGTACAAAGTGAGAATGTGAAATCACCATAATATTGATGATGAATCCGTATAATGACTTGACTGAATTTTTTTAGAAGAAGTTCTATTATTGTCAGCCAGGAAAATACAACGAGCATTTTTTGTGATTGTTTTCTTTACAACATATACAATAAAAAGATAGTTAGGGAGTTTCAGATGAACATTAAAGAAATCCCATGAGTCACTTGGCAATTATCTAAGTGGTTTGGGTAGAGGGATGTACATCTGGCAGCACATGGAATTTAAAGAAACCATAATAAATTGTCTATTCTTGTTGTCCATGTAAGTGTCTATCTCTGCCTCAAAGCTATCATGTAGCATCTTGTTCCACAGGACATCTAGGCTTTGTAAAGTAATTATCCTAAAAGGACATCTGCTGCTTTTCTGTTCCATCAGGTTAGTGAAATTTTTTGTAAACTGAGAACACCACCTTTACTGTACAATGTGATGCTCTCTGAACCTACTGCATCTTTGCCCTGGTTTCAGCTGGGCCCAAGTTAATTTTCTTCTTAGCAGCTGGTGCAGTGCTGTGTTTTGGATTTGGTGTGAGAACAATGTTGACAGCACACGGATGGTTTTGGTTGTTGCTTGGGAATGTTTATACTAAGTCAAGGACTTTTCAGTTTCTTGGGCCCTGCCAATAAGAGGGCTGGAGGGGCACGGGAAACTCTGAGAGGACGCTGGGACAGGTGACCCAAACCAGCCAAAGGGGTATTCCCTAGCGTGGGATATCATGCTGAGAACATAAGCTGGGGAGAAAAGGAGGAGGAGGGGAATGTTCAGACTGATGGCGTTTGTCTTCCCAAGGAACCGTTAACGCGTGCTGGAGCCCTGCTTTCCTGGGGATGGCTGAACACCTGCCTGCCGGTGGGAATTAGTGAATTAATTTCTTGCTTTGCTTACATGTGCAGCTTTTGCTTTAGCTATTAAAATTGTCTTAATCTTAACCCATGAGTTTTCTCAACTTCACTCTTTCAATTCTTTCCCCCATCCTGAGGGGGGAGTGAGCCAGCGGCTGCATGAGGCTTAGTTGCCAGCTGGGGTTAAACCACAACATTCTTTTGTCAGTTACAGTCCTTCCTTACCTCTATTTGAACATCTGTGTGCACGTGTGTGTCTCTCACCAAGCCTCACTGTTCTAGCGAAGAGATGACCAAAACTTCAGCTGTGTATTTTAGGGACAGTAGCGATACTTATTTTATGCAGCTCATGAGCTGGACTCACTGGTATTAAAAAATGCCCTAGACTTTGTTCCTGATTTTAAATGGGTGACAGACAAAAAATAGACTCAAACCATGTGCAACTGAACCCAAATCCATTTCTTTAAGATGTACCAATTATTTTACCAGTCTCAAGTTCTGCAGACTGTAATGCAACATCACCAATCATATAATTTACACATTGCTACTGCCCTGAAAAAAAACCAAAAACATACAGGCTGTAAACAGCAGCAAGACATCAGTGCCATAGCTAGATCCCTGGGAAGAATCATGCAAAAGGAAAAGCAGCTTTTTTCACAGCCCAGCTTTTCATTAGGAAAAAGAAGAAAGTTTTAAGGAGTCATGCATCTCCTAATCAGAAGCAACACCTTTGGACCATTCTGGTAAGAAACCTCTGGGCTCTCTTCCTGCAGCATCTGAGAAGCGCTGCTTCACTTCTGCTGAGCAGCAGAAGTTCACTTCAGTTCTCATTTAACTTATTTACAAGGTATAATTTTAAAAAAAATGGATAACGAGGGGAATGAATCAGAAGTACAGAAGATGGACCAAAAAAAGGTTAAAAAGAGACTGAGAAAGAAATAACAGGCAGAAGAAAAATCCCACAGATTTAAGTTGGGAAGGAAGACTTCAATTTGCAAACAGTGCAGTGGCCCATTTTTCGCGCTGTCTCATACAATTAATTATCAAACCTATTATCAAGACCTCCAAATTTCACTTCAAAGTTTCCATGAAGAAAACAACTTTCTAAAAGCTGAAGATGCTTATTGTGTGCTCTCTCCCAATACTGACAGGAACAAGACTCATACACAAAGGGTCATTATGCCCAGTTTCACTAAACAAAGCTGGGCAGGTCAAGTTGCCATTTCATTCATACATACTTTCAAATACAACTGCCATGTTCTGCCCATGCTTGCTTTCTACGCTCCTCCTCCTGGGCGGATCTCTCTCCAGCACACCTTTCTTGATATTTGCATATGCTGAAGCAGCTCCTCCTTACTGTGTTGGTTTTTTGCCCTGTCAATTTTCCTTTTCCAACTTTTCTTGCTTATATCGTTTCTTCCCAATCCAGATAGGTCTCCAGCCTGGAGAACAACCAACCTGTCCCATTTAGCAGCAATACAGACCTCAGAAGTATACATTCATATACGTATGTATGAAAGCATACATATATGTAGTTATGTGTGAAGTGCCGTGATTCGTACACTTGTGTGCACGCTCTGCACAAAGCAACGGCAGTGGGCCTAGCCAAGGGTCAGCCATTCCATTTGTCTGATCCAAGTATCCACTTTAAGCTGCAAACTGAAATTTAAGCAACATCTGTCAGCTAGAGGAATGCAATCAGCAGACAAGAGGCACTAAACAGCACAGAAAGCTGGTAATGCACTGGCACAGAAGAGAGCTTTTGGGGACAAAAGCTGGGAAGCAGCACGATAGGCTTTGCCTTACTCTCAAAAACCCTTTGAGCTCTTCTGGTACCACTAACATCTACCAAGCTGCACAAACCGTTTCATGTAATACCTCTACTAATTCTACTGGAGTTTTAAAAAACAGTACTGGAAAGTTGCTGGGTTTTGTATCTGCTGCAAAAAAACCTAATAAACCTAATGACCACTGCTCTGCAAACCCAAAGATAAACATACATTGCTGGATGGGAAAGGAAGAAGAAAACATAAGGACACTATGAGACCGTACCGGTTAGTGTGACAGGGTCTCAGCAGCAGATCTAATTGTTGCCCGGTTTCTGTGGGCATTAAGGATAACGAGGGGTTTTGATGAGGGATAATGAGGTAGTTCAGCGTTTTGTATCTTCAAAGTCAGGAGAAGTCAAGCATAAACAGGGAGGCCAACTGTCAGTTTTAAATGAGGCAGAAGGATGACTAAGAGGAAAAGAACCTTTACCTGCAAATGCAGGTTCAAAAAGACTTTTAGAAGGATTTTGTGTGTGTATGTGTGCACGTTAAGTAAGTCTTATTCTCTGTTCTACTCACATTTGTGGGCCTTTTTCTTCCGTTGCAAAGTCTTCGCGGTTGTGGAAAATGGGAGTAAAATAGAACTGGCCCAGAGACAATATTCTTGGTTCTACTAACCCCATAAGCAAGAATATAGCCGGTTTTTCAAGAGGTAGCAGAACCAGTGTTTTGACTTTGCCAGTTCTTTACTCAGGGAAGGATGAGAGCAGTAGGGAATGCCACCCTACAATGCCAGTTGTGATGCTGCCTTGCTTCCTTCAAAAAAACGCCACCATCCCGCTCCATTAGCACTTAGCCTCAACACTTTTGTCTGGCACCCAAGAAACAGAAAGCGTACAACAATTCCCCACGCTTTCATTCCCTGAATGAAAGGCCAACAGGGGATGGAGTCCCTAGGAGGTTACAAGCACCCCAAAAGGACCACCACAACTCTATAATGAGTTAGAACACACACTGTGAAGCAGACTCCTGTTGACAATAGATCCAAAGCAAAGGCTGGTTCTATACTCATGAGGAAACACAGGATTTCTTTTCACAGTAGCATTAGCTAGATGGGGACTATCTTTAAAGTATTCCTGTCTGCCCTGAAAGACAAACTCAGTATGCGCTAAAAAAGTTGGTTTCTTCCTCGTTAGCATTTCTTAAAAACAAGTAAAAAAAAAATACATCTTTCAGCAAACATGGTCTCAGAAACATCTCTTGAATACAAGTAATTCTGTTTATTCCGATTTCATCTCTACCATTATGAGAGTGCTGTCATCTTCATTCTTGATTCCTATCTTCAAGAGGTTTTTAAAACAATAAAACACCCTCAGGCTATGACTTTATACATGAAGGTCAAAGCATACAAAAGGCTTTTTATGAAAATTGCCCAACTAGTCAGGTGATTCATCTAAGCTGCATGTAAACGTGGCGCCACTTTCTAATAACTAGGTATTTGAAAGGAAAAACAGAAAGCAAATTTACTGCTTTCCCTATTAGTCTACCTAAAGCACAGCTAAAGTAAGTTAGGAAGACAGCATGTTTTTGTGTTTGCACAACAAGAGCAGACTGGCAACAAGTATGTGGTACATTAACACGCTCCTAAATGCTGTTACATAAAAAAATAATTGCATAATACAGTAGAATAAAGATGTTGCCACACCTGAGTTTATTACCATTTGCGAAAATCAGAGATAGATGTCAAATTGGCTTACCTGACCTCTGAATGTTCACAAGCATTTCAAATACGGCCCTTACCTCCTTACCAGAATCATAGCTGTAATCCTTCTCCTCTTAAATTCTGCCTCATACCACACTGGACATGACAGAAGAAAACTGTGAATCTCCTTAAACATAACACACCATCATCTATCAAGCAAAAAAAACCCAACTTTCTTCAGCACAGACCCCACGCCAAAGGAAGAACGAGGGTCCTGGGGTGCAGTCTCATCATACAGCTAAACTTAGAGTCACTAACTGCTAGTGCTGCAGGGACTGGTTCCGTTTGCCCCTTTCTGCCACATGCTCCTGCTACTTCCCTCACATTAGGCAGAATTTATTGAATCTCACAATGGAATAGTGAAAGCTCTGCTGAGAAAACAAACCACCCTAGAAAACTGAACAGGAGAAGGAGCAGCAGAGCTGCTGGCTTAACTTCTTGAACTCACTTAGTCAGTAACAATGCAAGGAAGGCAGAAGAAACAGGAGCCTAGAGCAAGGGGAGGGAAGCTGAACCAGCTCACAAGCAGATCAGTGTTCTCTGTCTTACAAAACCACATCCCGAGAAAGCAAGGACAACCAAAATATAGCACCCGTTGAAAACCAAGTACCCCATTTTAAAGATTAATGAGAAAACCCTCAAGCTAAGTGTCAGAGGAATAAGGAGACTCTGTATTCCTGAACTTAAGACTGTGAGGCTCTTCTGTCAGTGTAACTTCAGTCATACAGGAGATGTAGGAACACAGAGATGTCAGGCAGGAATAGTTGTAAGTATATTTAAATTTCCTGAGTCCACGCCACTCTGGCTGCCAAACCCGGCAGTGTAGGCTAGACATGCTGGGAGCATCATTCCCTTCACTGGGCAGACTGTAGCAGCCAAGCTCCCACTCACTGCCCTTGAAAGCTGCTGGGGCACTCCAATGCTTGCCTTGCTCAATTATGTGAAGTACAACAGCAATTCCTTAAAAGCAGGTCTTCAAAAGACAAGGTCTCTCTAGGCGCACAAGGGGAACAGCATTCTCCTCTGGCAAAGAGCATCTGTGAGCTGCTACTGTTACCACCTGGATAAAAGTTTTCTCATAAATGCCTCTGCCATTCACCAAGGAAATGAAGCACGAGGCAGAGGTGCGATGGTCAAGCCCCCACACTGCTCGCTTTTGACTTCCCTGCAGTCACATCACAGGCACCTGCAGGTGAGAAACACTGGACCAGACCACCACTACTATCAAAGACAGCTTCTAGTGCCTGTGAAGCTGCTCCCTGCCTCCAGGGAAAGCTGGGACCCTCAGGAAATCCTATTGATGGATACAGGAGGGAGTCTCTGCTCCTCGCAGAGTGCTGCCAATCTGGGACAGAATTCGGCGCCAGTTTGTGCGCCAAGGCACCTCAGACCTACGGATAAAGTTACGGTCCTCGGGCACAAAGCACCTGTAGCCGGCGCAGCCCTCCTCGCCCTCGGCCGGCTGACGCGGTGCAGAGCAAGGCCGGCGGGTCCCCTTGCCCTGGGGCCAGCCAGGGCCCCGCAGGGGCTGGTGCGCAGCGGGGGGCAGCGGCCGCCGAGCCCACCCGCCCCTCCAGGCCCCGCTCCCGCCCAAGAGGCCCCGAGCCGCCGGCACTACCTGGCGCTCAGACGGGCAGGTGCTTCCACCGGACCTCGCAGCCGAGGGAACAAAAACCCAGGGGCACGGGCACCGGAACGCACCGGCCGAGCGAGGGCCGGCTCAGGCGGACCTACAGATGCCTGACGGAAGCACCGAAACTTACTTTAGCCTTTACAAACCACAAGGTAATACCGGGGCAACCGTGCTGCGCAACGCGGGCGGCGGGCGAGCGAGAGCGTGTGCGGGGGGAACAAAACCCCTCCGGCAGCCGCAGCGCCCCCCGCCCGCTGAGCAGCCGGACCCGCTCCCGGGCAGGGGCAGGGCCCGGGCCGCACCGGGGCGGCGCAGCGCGGTGCCCGCCCCGCCGCCGCCGCACCTGCGCCCGGGTGGCGGAGGCCGCGGCAGGCCGTGCCGTGCCGGTCCGCGCCGCGCCGGGGTCTCACCTCGTCGCCCCACTTGAGGACGTCCTTGTGGCGGTCGCGCAGGGCGCGGTAGATGTGGAGGAACTGGATGATGCCGTGCTTCCGCACGTGCTCCGCGTGCCGCCGCGTCTCCTCCCAGCTCAGCGGCGAGCCCTGCGAGAGCAGCCCCATGCCGGCCCGCGGCGGAGCGCAGCGGCGGCGCCGGGAAGAGGAGGGCAGCGGAGCGGAGCCTGCGCGGCGCGGGGTGCGCTCTGCGCCGCGGCGGCGGCGGCGGCAGGAACCGAGCCCGGCGCCACACGTGACGGTGGCGCGCGTCAGGCCGTGACTCAGCACTTTCCGCCGGCGGGCCCCGCCCCCGGCCGGCGCGCGCCCCGGGCGGGCTGAGGCGCTGCGCGCGGGCGGCGCGGCCCCGGCTCGGCGGCGTGTGGCGGCGGCTCGTGCCCCGCGCTCAGGGCGGCCCCGGGAGCCGCCGGGCAGGGAAGCGCCTCTGGGACAGCAAACGCCGGGGAAAGCGCGGCTCCGGCAGCGCGCCTGTGCGTGGCCGCCGCTGCCCCGTTACTTCCCTGGAGCGGGCCCCAAACGCGGGGGAGGAGGCGGCCCTTCCCTGCGGAAGGCCTGCTGAAATGGCGGCGGGGAGCGCCCTGCCCGGCCCCGAGGGCGGCCGGCGCCGCGGGCTGGGCGCGGGAGCGGAGGGGCGGCACGCAGCGTCCGCTGGCCTGCGGGAAGGGGCCCTTGCGCGGCAACGGTGTGACTGAAAGAAGTGCCTAAATAAAGGTCCTAACACGTGGACCGTGGCCTGGAAGCCACCATGTATTTACAACAGATCAGAGCACACATCGCAAATAAATGGGGTGCCCATAGATACTCGGAGTGGGTGGCGGAGACCCTCGGGCCTCCCCAGGCACGGCAGCTCGGGGTCTACGGCCCACATCCTGCTGTGCCGAGAGAAAGGCCCAGCTAAGGAAGGTGCTGAAAGGGAGTTCTGTTAGCTGGGAGCTGACCTGGTGGGAATTGGAACAGCGTTCACCTCGGGAAAGAGGAAGGAGGAACATGCCACTGTGTGCATTTCACATTTGATAAAAAATAGAAGGAAGCCCACTGGTGCTACTTAAAATGTTTACTAAATGAAGAGACACAAATAAGGAACTGAACATTAACATGAAGAGAATGCTCTCAGTTATAAGAAACTGAAAGTCATTATGCCTGGACACTCATTTTCGTTATATTCACAGAGCTCTTTCATCGTAGGACTCAGGATAAGCGTGGCTGGTATGCAGTAGGATTGCATAGCTAAGGGTTTGAGAATTAGTAAAATATTTATATTGTGGTATAGCCCACTAATGGATGAACTGTATTATTAGATGTTTCATTAACTGAATGACTATACTGACAAGAACTGCTTGATTGTCTTTATTCCAGGATATATCCTCAAGGATAGGATGAGCTCCCAACACATTAAAATAATAAATCTAAAATACATTCGTGGAAAACATCAAATATTCAAGTAAAACCACTCAAGAGTAAAGTGGTTTATATCTTGGTTATGTTTTTAATGACCTAAGTTTGTACACAAAGGGCAACATTCACAGAACAAGAACAAGCAGTGACCGTTATAATTAAAATTACAAACATTTGATTTATAATGTGCTGGTTTTAGGGGCTCATGACTTATTTAAAACTCATGGTTTTGGCTGAAATTTTAATGGCCGATCTAATTGAAAGCAATACTGGTTTTGGTGCTGCTGTAGATCTAGAGAAGGCTTATTGGGTTAGTTTGAGGGAGAAGAAAACAATCTTTTAGTTGAAAAAATCCTACAGCCTTTTTCATTTTTGAAAAATCAGGAGGTCAAAAAATCTCATGCTTCAAACAGGAGTCTGTTGAGGCATGTCCCTCACACAAAGACAGAGTTGTACTTTATTTCAGATCTGAGAGGACAAAGGGACTTCATGCACTGCCCTGCATATTTGAGGGCAGTTGCACCAAAGATCAAGATTCAGCGTTTGTGCCATCATGCTGCCACCCAGCTTTAAATTTTTCACAACTTTAAGTTTGAGCTGGAGCACCTGAGGAGCCCCAGCAGTGATAAACGTGGCCAAGTAGCACCTAATGGCTTTCCTGCCAGCTGTGTTAGCCCCTTTCTTCTCTGGGGGCAGTCAACCCTGGTTTTGGAGCAAACATTTTGTCAGAGCAAAATTAATACTGTCATCTTGTGGCTCTGGGCAGACCTGTCTGCGTTATCTAGGATCTGTGCTCCCAGTTCACTTGGCTGATAGTGAGAGCACTGTGTTGCTGAGAGACTTTTTCTGAGAGTTGGGTATTTGGTATGATCCCAGCTGCTTTGGGTATGCTGCTGTGTATAATTAACTGTAAACATTTCTAGCAACATACACAAAATTTCCAAACTAAGATCAGCTTTATTATAATGCAGGCTATTACCCAGTCCATACTTTTCAGCTGACCACTAATGCTACGCTTTGACCTGAGATTCAAGAGCACATTTTTAGTGTCTGTCTTTCTCCATGTTTAAAGTCAGCTCATTTTTGTGTTTTTTCAGTGCCGTTATCTGCTCTGTTTCCAATCCTGTGTGCTGAGTCTTATCAACTGTAGAGCTAGTACTTTGTTTATAACAGCAATCCAAGATATTTTCCTTCTGCACTGGTAAACTGATAAAATTATAAACTCTGCTTTCACACATTGTAGTCTTTAGCATAACAGTGTGATGTCAGGTCTATTTATGAGGTGTTTACTGCCTTCAAGTGAAGCCTTTTCCCTTCAGTTCTAATGTATGTGTTCTGCCAGTGCAGAGCTATCTATAGTCTTTTACCTTTGCAGGGTACCGTAGCACAGAGGAGGACTGTAAGTGTTCATTGGTGCATCTCATAAAATATGACTTCAAGACAAACCAACATTGTATAATATCTACCTACATGTATAATGTTGTATAATTATTTCTAGTACAGGTAGTATCATGTGCTTCCAGTATATTTAATATGAAAAAAAGCTTCTTTAAATGTACAGGCAGTACTTTGGATGACGTTATTAGTTTAGCTCTGTACCAGTATCCCCAGCCCCAAGACTTGACTAGTTTCTCTGGACAGACCAAAGGAAAATATTCTGGATTAAACTTGGGGGAAAAAAAGTTTGCTAGAAAAGCATTTTCTGGAGAAGAAATATCTCCCTGTGAAAAACATCCTTTGCCTGAACTTACCGACATGGAACTTACGTAAGAGTAGACTTAGGCCAAATTCCCCTTAAACCCTCCCTTTGCTCCAACAGGATCTGTCTTATGAGTAGGCCACATTATTATTTCCTTATCTCTTGAATAGTGGCTTTTCAGTGCCAGGTAGGGACTGTTCCCCATTCCTGAAACAGTATCCACTGGTCACAGAGCAAATTAGCTTTTATTTGGGAAATGTGACCAGGGAGTGTGACTTTAGCACATTTTCAATCTTTTAGGGTTTGGGTTGGTTTTTTCTGTTTTTTAAACTCTGTGTTCAGTTGAAGCAATTAGAATCATTGTTCTAATTAAATTAACCAAATAACAGCTTTTGGTTTTCATTCTCCTCCTTGCACTGTTTTAGAACAGAAGCTTAATGGAGAAGCCTTGCCTTGTATGAAAAGGAACACAAATGGTCTTCATCAAGTTGTAAAAAGGCAACATAGTTTATTTTTTACAGAGAAGGAAAAATTGTTTCCACGTGAGATTCAGCTATTTCTTGACACCAGTGTTGATGCAGTGTGACAATACCCAGAAACGTCTGTGCCAGGAAACACAAATATTTTAAGAAATAAAGATGTACTGAAGTTACAAAAATCATAGGAGATATTACTGATTCTTGCATTGAAAACCATTAGCAAGCTATCAGCTTTTAGAATTTAGATGAACATCAGTAGGGACCTGGAAATACTTTACAGTCGGAATAGTCGAGGGAAAAGGCCCATGTACTTTTAAGTTGGAGACAGTAAGTCGGTAGGAGCAGAATGTATGACATAGCACCTGCAACAGTGAGGAGCTGCCCTTAAGGTTCACATGTTCCTGCTTTCCTCCACAGAGGATAACTCACTTCATGTTTTCTGTATTGGCAAAGCTATTCAAATCAGCTGCCACTAAATCTAAATAGAGTAGCTTGGCACTTTGGGAATATACCCTCAGGGAGAGATGGAAGATGTGTAGACTCAAGGGTGAAACCACTCCTACAGAATCCTTTCTTTTACTGACTGTCATTAGAAGGAATAAGTCAAAAGTAGATGTCTTGTGATGAGGCTGCTATTACAGAGAAAAAGGAAAGGTTTGTTTTTCTTCATGAATCACCTGCAAGATTTTTTAAGGCAGCATTGTTCAAGGTGATTGTGGAGCTGACATTGCTGAATGTTGTTCTCTGAACAAAATCAAAAAACTTCAGATGGAACAATCCACTTCCAAAGTTTTGGAACGGTAAGCTTGGTAGAAAAAAAGATAATTGCCTTTTTTTTTTTGATAAAACTTTTATGTTTCCAGGTCTATAATTTATGATGTGCACCTGTGTCCAGGATAATTGACTCAGGTGAGCAGCAGATGTGGTAACTGCTTCCATCTGAGCAAGGAGGCCTCTAGGCATTTCCTGAGGCACTGGAAGAGCTCTGTGCTCTGGCAATTACTTCTTGATGCAGAAAGTCTTGCTGACTAGCAACTTGGGTTAAATATTCTTTTTGGGAGGAGAGGGGAGTTGTGATACTGAAAAGATGCAAGGACCTTCTGAAGGATCTTCAACTGAAGGTCTTTCTGCTCTACAGTGAAGAAGATTACTAATGGTGACTTATTCCAGTCCTCTCCGACCTAACTTCTCAATTAGCTTATACTGTCTTGACTTCTTAGTATTGCTTTAAAACTTCTTTTGCTTGCTGTCACCTGATGTGTGGAAATGACTGCAGTAGGATTAAGCTCTATCATGAGTCTGGTGTGCTTCTTGGGTTTTTTTATGGGATTTCTCATTCATACAGTTCACCTTGAGGGTTGGAGTTTTTTACTTCGGTAAGGATAAATTGTGCATTTCAGTCTCTAAAGTATTATGTGTTTATGTCAAAATTGAAAACCATTACATGGTTTTCATAATTGTGGTCTGTATGGTCTGTAATAGCATCTGCCTTTTGCACAGAACTTGAATTTCTAGCATTTTAGTAGCCCACGTATTCTTTTGCTGTGATTTTCATGATACATGATTATGGTGCCTTGATTGAATCTGGCATATCAAATCATATCATGAATGCTGCTGGTGGTAATAGCAGAGGTTGTAGTGTGTGAGTTACTCTGTGTGCAAATTGCAGAGTAGTCTAGCATGGTGGCTGATGCCTGTTTCATCCTGTTCCCCTTTTCTCCTGTCGCTATCTGTTCCCTTGGAGATGCCCTCTTCTACCAATTTACCTCTTACTGTGTCCTGATCTCTCCTAAAGAGGATCTTCTTTGGTGATGCCTACAAGATACAAAGTACTCCCAAAGAAAGTAAGAACTTCCAAATAATATCCCAGTTTATCTTCTTTCCAGCATCTTCTAAGCTGGAGAGTCTATATTATAGGATTAGCTTTATATTCATTTCCACACGCTGACCTAATTGGTTTTTTTTTAGTAGATAAGAAGTGTGTAATATAAAATAAAATAAAGGAGTATCAGGTGTTCAATTACAAAGCAGGAGACCGACTGCCTTCTCATCCTCTCTGCATACCAAGTAGTTTTCTTTAACACATCATTTCATTCATTGTGAGTACCAGAAGCAGTAAAATTCCCTTTTTAGGCATAAGATGGGAGAAACAATAGAGGCACTACCTGAAACGGGGGCTGTGTGCAAAGTCCTTCCAAAGACTTTGTTGATGGCTAAGCTTTACAAAGGACGGAATGTGGACATGTGTGCAGCTTAACAAAGCCACTGAATTCCTTGGTTATTTCGATCCCCACCACAGACAGGAGTGTAGGTCTGTGCACTTTTCTTGCACTGAAAGAGGATACACCAAAAAGTCCTAACTCCATCTTCAACTGCTCCTGAAGAAAACCCACAACCTCCCAAATATTAGTTGCATGTTAGTTGGAGCATTCGAAAGTTAGTTGAAAAGCAGAATAAATAAATCATATTTTTCTCTTTAGCAACTGTCTTATCTTTCTTGCCATACACAAACTGTAGCATATATTTTTTTTATAGTGACAAATTTTGCAGCTAAGAGTAAAGTACTGATCCATAGTGGAAAAAAAGCAGAATTCCTAAGTAAGATGTATTAGTAGAAGCTCTTACCTCTGTTTTAACACCAATTTTCAGCTAGAAGTGTTTTCCAGACCAAGAAATAAAAGCAGAGCCAGTGAGATGCTTTACCATGTATATCCCAGGCCACCAAGGGGCAGAGGACCTGTAGCACCATGCTGTGCTCCTGCTGTGGGACGGGTCAGGGCAGGTGTCCTGGACTCTGTGGTCCCATTTGGAGACATGTTCCTCCTAGGCAGCAACCTAGAGCAACAAGCTTTTCCCATCCTGGGAGCAGTTTGATGGATCCTTATGCCCTGCCTGAGAAAGCAGATGTCTGAAAGGTGTGCAGGTACCAAATATGAATCTCTGATTCTTCCATACATGCATGCATTCAGTCAGGTCTAGCTCAAGATACTAAACTGCCACAGTATTAAATCTGCAAATCTGGAGATACCACAAATTTCCCAAGACAGGATCTGTGGGTGTCCCCTGCCCCTCATCCATTGTGTATTGGTTTATTGCCTGGCAGCCTTTTGCGTGTTGCAGTTTTGTCTCCTTTTATGACTCAATATTGTTACTGTGGTTTAAGTAATGACGGATTGATTCCTGGTGGGAGTAGTTGATATTTACAAGATTACTCATTCTGCAAGGTTTTGGTCATGTATGAACCAGATGGGAATAATCCTCTTGCATTTTAAATGGGCATACATACAGGTGTTTGTGTCTTAGAAAAAACAGCAGCAGGAAATAACCTAACCTTCAGGAAGAAAATGAGATGGCAGAATAGGATTTGATAAGGTAAGCATTTTTCAGAAGCTACAGTGAAAGCTTTCCGAGCCCTTAGATAAGTCCAGAGCCTCAAAAAATGATCTGACTTGAACACTTAATCTTCCTGTCAATTTGAAGCAGGGATGGTCACAAAACCATAAATTTTCTTCTATTGATTTTTGTCCAAAGTTCCAGACAGTAGATCAGTCTCAAGAACTGCACCTAGTTGAAGAGACTGAGGCAGTCAGCAAATACCCTTTGGTATTCTAATAACCAGGGCATACTTTTCCTTAAAGGCTAACCTACTCTTCACACAGCAAGAAATATAATAACTTACAGGCTTTTATATAATAGTACTATTTAGCAATGGTCATTATAAAACTACTGAAAAGCAATCTCAGACCTCTGTTGAGCGCCATACCTTAGTTCCTCTGACTTTTGATAGCTAGTGGAGGCTAATCTGTTTGCAGGCATAATATTACACCAAAGTATTTTTTTCAGGAACATGGTGAAAAAACAGGATGCATTACGTAGCAGGAGTGGAGAAAATAGGCCACTAATAATCACACACTGAATAATCTCCAAAGATCAGTTATGCTTTCCTTAATTGCAAGTTTATCTCCAAATCTGTAACTGTAGAGTACTTTCACCTCATCTACTTAATAATGTACATTGTATGTAAGCTACTTTCTACTGAAAACTTGAAAATTATTGGAAATGCATTCTTGTCTCTCTGATGAAATTGGTGGTTTGCTGAAGGGTTTAGACAGAGATGAGTGCCAAATCAAAATAGTAAGAAGAAATCTTGAAAAAGGAGGACATCAAGAGAGAAACTCAGTATTTGCTATAATATATTCTTTGTAGGTAACTGGTATCACCATTCATACCTCCCAAGTGTTTCCACCAGACAAGTACCTTTCAGGGTCTCTCTTCCAGAAGCAAGTTAGAAATATTTTGGAGACTGCATTTCAAAAACAAGTCAAACAGAAGATACTGAAAATGCTCCTTGTGAAATTTCTCTAAGTGAACTAATTGATACAATTTTAGATGTTGGCCTAGTACTTAGAGTTATAGCACTTCTAGTATGTTATTGTTATTTATAGCACCTCAGAGGAACTGGCAAGTGGTCTACTGTACAGGTAGACAAGCTGAGGAGCAGAGATGTTGAGCTGCTTTGGATGGGATCTAGGATGCTTAATTGTAAGTAGCTAGAGTAACTATTGCTTACCTTGCCTGTAGGCCCCCAGCTCTAGTGGCTGGTCCAGATATCTTTGAGTAAGAGCCTCAGTTTCCCATAAGGTCTGCCATGAAATGACTGGGTAAGAAAGAGTAGTGACAACCCGTGTGGACGCTGGCAGTGGAGGGTGACAAGCCTGCCTGTGAGGAGAAGGAGCCTGTGGGATGCAGGGCACACAGCTTCCATCCATGCCGTGCCCTGCTGCCATACCTTCCAGCAGGGACCTCCAGGCAGTGAATTCGGCAGTGGCTCAGCAGACACAGATTCTCATCCTGCTCTCTCTGTTCCCCTCTGCTTGCATCTGCATAGCTAACAGGAGCCAGGAACTGGTTAGTGGTATCCCTGCCCTATGCCATCCTTTAAGACTCAAGAAACTGCATCCTTGGTGGGCTGTAACTCAGAAAGGAGGTAAAGACAGAAGCACCAGTGACTGGGAAGTACAAGGGAGAGCACTAGGTCAAAGAGGACTGTTGAAAAGTCAGGGCTACTGAGGGACCTGTGGTTCTAAGCTGTATATTCCCTGGCAAACCCCTGACATGAGACTCAGAGAGGGCTGGTGAGCTACTCATCTCCCTGTGCAGAAGGTCAGAGGAGCAGGTACATGAAGTGTGTGCTGTGTCCTTACCCCTTCTCAGATTTTCTCCCTTGGGAGGGTCGACAAACCATATTCTTCTGGCCATTCATCAGCTGATTCTAAAGCTATGATCATAAAATATGATGAAGATATGCAAAAAACTTTTAAAATAGGGCTAAGCCTTCATGTAATCAAGTCTGTGTTTATAACTTTGCTTTGCACAAGGTTCATGTTTCAGTTATGTTCCCTGTTTCAGCTCAGGATCTGTAATATATATGTCTTTCAGGTGGTGTTCAGGAAGATTTTTCACTTAAAACAGGAAGAAATAGTTAAAGTTGAGCAGGTGAGGTAAGAGTTGGAACCCAAACCATACTTTTCATTACTAAATCCCTCAAGGCTCCATTGTTCTAGTATTTGAGGTTTATAGGAAATAACTGCCTGGTTTCTCTCCTGTGCCTGTAAATGATTATATGCCTCATATTTCTAACCCTGGCTAATACCGCCAGTAACAGTAATACAGCCTCCATGTGGTAACCCAGTTGTTCGCATCTGTCGCTTCTTTAATCTTTGTCCAAATCCCCATTTCTGCCAAAGAATGCATCAGGCACCAAGATAAGACCAGGGAAAACGTAACCCTTGCCCCAAATAACTTGTAATGTACTGTAATGTTTTATCACAAGCACTGTACTTTACACAGTCGTGTAAAAAAGCAACCATTGACCTGCCAGACTCGCAGTGCTCCCAGCTGTGGTGCTGACACCATGATTCCCGGGTTTTGCCTGTGGGATTAGCTGCTGCTAACTGGTTCTTTCCAAAACTAGGCTTGTAGAATAGCAGTGCTGCTGGCAGGATTTGTCCCCACACAGATCCGTGCATGGTGGAAAGGGGCAGAGAAGGCTGCAGGGTTTGCTCAGCGCAGGCTTTTCTGGTCATATAGCAGCAGAGCTAGAAGGAAGAACGGCAGATACAGCCGAAAGACTCCATGCTCAAAGTACTTCAGTCTAGTGCTAGTTATTTTCTTCTTGGGCTTTGATATGGCAATAATGGTCCCTTATAACCTCCCTTTTAGTATATGCATTTGTGCAGGTTTTGGTCATATGGATCATCCCATGAGAAACCTTTGATCTTTTCCAGTTTCTCATGACTCCAGTTCCACCAGTCTGCTCTAATCTTCCTTTTCGTAAGAGCTGTTTAATTCTGTGGCACTCCACCAAGAAAGGACTTTAAATCATGAACCAGTGTTCAAAATTCCAAGTAGAAACCTGTTTATTACTATATGTAACAGAAGATTACATTTATTAATAAGCCTAAGCATGTTCCAGGCATCTCAAGAGTAAAAGGTACTGTTAGCTATCTCAGCAAGTACTAGTGAAGCTGAAATCCCAATTTGCAAATAGACCAACTATATTAAAAAAGGAAATGTTGGCCTTCCATTGGGTAGTCCAGGTATTCAAATTATTTTACATGCCACTTTACATCTTTCTTTGGCAGCTTGTGTTCCTGGACAGAGCTTCAGGTCCTAAAGACTGGGGGAATATGAGCTCAACAGCTCTGCTTTCTCCTTGTGAGAAAGTGTAGTGTGAGGGACGGCTCTGCTGGCTGCTACACACACTGTGTAAACACTACTGTTGTATGTAGCCATGGACCATGGGCTGCAGGGTCTTCAGTGGTGTTACCACACTGTTGTAGAAAGCAAGACGTGGTCCTAGATGACCAAGGAGGTTGTGTGGAGGTGAGGGCCAGATTCTCAAAGACAAAGATGCTACAACTAGAAAGACATGCACAGCTCTCAAGGGATAGCTGTGTGCTTTGGAAACACTTCAGCAGATGATACTTTACATTTTAGGCCTCTAAACACATTTAATATCTGGCCTCCAAGACAGTTTTCTCTTGGAGTTCTTTAAGTTCACCATGTATCACATTATTGCTCAATCCTCTGAGCTGGGCCAATATAATTGCTGACAGACTGCAGATGGCTGTTAAAACAAGTCTACAGGGCACATAACAAAGAATTAAAGTGTCTGCAGTGAAGCTGCCACAAGTGAAGTTACATGTTTGGGCTTGAGATGGTCTAACAGCTCATTTCCACATAAAGAAGTTCTGTGCTCTTCTCCCTGTCATCCTCCCTTGGCCCTCCTCCCCTCACGTGTACTGGCTTGTGCTTTCTGACCCTGCACCAAGGCAATTCAATTTACTGGAATCAAGAAGAATATTAAATTGGAAAAAAGGTGAATCATTTGTGATGGCACATGGAGTTGACTCAAAGCATGAATGTACTGAAGAGCACCAAAACTAATGCAAAGGATGGGATAGAACTGTATGACTGGGTCTGGGTCTAGGGAAAGGAAGAGGAGGAAAAGGAAGCAAGATCTTTGTAGCAGTGGCGAGCTGGCTAATTGTGGTAAAGTGCCACTACCCCTGAGTACGAAGCGACCACGTTCTGTTCATGCAGTCCATCTTCAGCATCATTCTGCGTATACATGTTATTTTTATTTGTCATTCTGGATTTGTTTTTCACAGAGTGGGTATAAAGTGGATAAAGCAACATGACAAATTAGCTAGTGAGACAGCAGCAATGAGGATTTGCTCTGAGGGAAGATGGTCAATAAAATATGCATAACTTGTAAGCCCGTCTCTCAGCTCCCTCCAAAAGATAACTGCAATCTTTCTTGTCATCTCCATAGGACCTAGGTAGGCTTCCTTTCTCAATTTTTTTTTTGTTTTGGTTTGGTTTTTTTGGTTTTTTTTGTTTAGCTGGGGTTTTTCATATCACAGATTCTGGAAACAGATCATCTTTTCATCTTGTTCTCAGAAATCTGTAAACCATGCAGCTAGACAGCAAATAAATAAATGGTAATGGAATGTACTGCCCATGAAAGATTTAACATTATTCAGTTGGAGGAAAAGAAGGAAAGCTAATGATTGGCAGCAACTAATAATCACTCCAGTGTTTCAGAGTTTTTGCAGATTAATTCAAGACATTTTCTGTTTCTGTTGAGGTCAAAGACAATATTTCCATTGGCTGCAGTTGGAGCAGTTTTAATCTCTTAAGTTTTGAACAATCCTGTTCTTCAATCTAAAATAATAAAGTACAATATTATTTCAAAACTGGGTTAGTTATCTGATGTGTGGATTCATCAGTCATTTTAACACTTATCTGACTGTTGCCTCATTCTTCTGCTGAGGTTAGTTTAAAAAAAAAGGCATCTCCCAAGCAATCCTCCCTTGAAAGGTCATCTAAGGCTTTCATTTCCAATTTTTAAGCTCTGTGGGAAGTACAGCCTCAGCCCTATTAAAAACAAAATACAGCAAGAACAACCCATGTGCTTCATGCAACAATGTCTTGGGGTGACTCACTGTTGCCTTTGGCACCCTGCTTTGGCCAGGCAGGTGCAGCTGGCAGGTATGTAGGAACATCAGGCGTATGGCAGCGAATGGGGGATACATGCCTGAACACTGACAACCTCAGCTGTTGGGGAGCCAGGCAGATGCCTGGACTTAAGCTACTGAGGGCAGCCGAGGCATCCACACAGTGCTCCATACACAACATAGGATCTTTTGGACCCCCATGCCCTCTCTGTTGGTGGCTGGAGGCTGGGCAGGATATCTGAGAATACTCAAGAGGGCAACTACATATGAAAAGCTGCATCTTTGTTGAAGATCCCCTAGAGCTGGTATGTTAAGAACTGGAGGGTGAAAGAGCTAACGCACAGGGAGATTACTTACTGGTTTTCCTGAACAGATTCTCCTCTAAAACCTTTTAAGTTTCCACTTTAGCTTCTTTTTAAGAAACAGGCTATTTGTGCTGCTTTTTTCTCTGGTGTAGCATATTGGACCTCTGGGTGGTTTGAAGGTGGAGGCTCCTGTGCTGCAGTTGCCAGTGCCTTACAGGCAGCTCTCAGCCCAGTGCTCCAGATGCCACAAATGCATCACTCATGTTGCCTCCTGGGAAACGGGAGGAATGGATGCTTTGCCTTATTCTGTGAGTTTTGGTCAGTCTGTCCGCCTTCAGGGCCCTTTGAAGAAAGGAGTCCATTCTTCCTGTGGGCACGTAGGCATTAGATACACTGGTAAATTCAGGAATAGGTGAGAGGGAATTTAAGGTTTTCAACTTCACATTTCCCTATGATACTTTCAGGTATTCTGTATTCTGTAGGATTCTGTACGGTGCAAACATATCCTACAGTCAGTCAGTCAGCCTGAGGACACTGGTGTAACTGTGCCCAGCAAGAGTAAAAGATGTGTATTTTCTGGGGCTGGGCCAAAACATGCTGCTTTCTAAAAGGTCTCTGCTGTGTTCGCTGCAGAACGTGGTTGCCTTTCAGGGCTGAGTGGGGAACTTTTGAGAGTAGGAGTAGTGCCACAGCAAAGGCAGCTGGGCATGTATCTCACACAGCCTAGGGGACACAAGACCTGAAGACTAGGTCTTCACAGCTTGCTTAGTCTGCATTTTTTAGTTTCCTGTCTTGGACTACTGAGTCTTAGCACTCAGCTGCAGCTGAGTTGAACTTTCAGAATAATGCCATAAAATACTACATTATAAATTTTCTATTCAGGGCTGTAGTGGGAATGAGTTCAGTAAACAAAAGAGGGTGCAGAAGGACAGTGCTAATAAAAATCCTGCCTAGATTCTCATTAAGAAATCTCAGCTGTTCTTGTGTCTTGAATGAAGCAGGGATCTGCTGAAAGGAGCACGATGCAGTTGTATCGTTAAAAAAGTGTATCATAATATATACACAACAAGGTGCCACATTAAAGGCAAACTTAATTCTGGCATTTCATCACAATAATAATTTTATTTCAATGCAGGGCCATTTTTTCTGTGTATGTGCTTGTGTGAATAACCTCCTAGGTTTACAAAAGGGAGTGTGAAAATGCAGACCTCCTATGTATACACCGTGCATGTTGACAGTTATGCATTCATCAGCAAGTTAAGATGTTTTTGATTCACAACACTGACTTCTGCCCTTTAAACTTGTATGCTAAGAGATAGACTGTCTTCTCCAGGGAGTCAGTCCCAAAAGGATACTAAGACATGTGTGTTCCCATTGTCTTTCACAGATTATATGCTGATAAAAGAAACCTGTTTACTCCTGTCTCCAGAAGTTGAGATGAACTGAACACATAAACGTCCGCCTATTTCCTATCATTTCTTTGTGGTAAGTGTGTAACTTGTGCCAGTCAATTGGCTCCTTGTGCTGATCCTTGGAGCCTTCACAAGAGGGTGAGGCTGGCCCAGCCACAGCAGCGGCAGCAGTGCTGCATGGAGACAGCACATCTGCCAGACCTCGCTGGGTTCAGAAACCTTCTCCACAGACTGGAGTAGCAGGGTCTTCTGAGTACTTCCAACCTACATTTGTTGCGTGCTTGGAATTTGAGGAGTTTCTCCTCCAGTACAACCCCCACCTCTCCAAATGGAAAATTCCCCACCAAATCCATAGCTACTGAAGAGCTTCCCAAAGGATCAACTGTAGTTTTGTTAACCTAGGAAACATGGCATGTGCCTCACCTGGTCAGGTTCTCAACAGTGACTGACCCCCCCAAAAAGGCAGCAAATTTCATGCCTCATCTTCTTCTCAGCAATGACAACCATTTTTGCTAACATTTTCTAACGACAGGCACTTTTAGTGATACCAAGGGTGAAAACTTTCAGCTGTAAGAAAGTTGAGCAGAGTCAAATGAGGATCTTCAGATGTGAACTGCTGGACTTTCTTTCCTGTAAATGCTGTTGCCAGTTCTGTGTGTGGTACCAATCAGAAAACACTAAACAGAACTCATCCAAGAATTGTTGGTTTCTGTCCTGAGTTATCATTGAAATGTCCTTTTTCCTTAAGGCATATCACTTCATTTCTCCCACTGTAAAATAAAGGTAATAGCTGCTATCTGATAACGTATTTCTGCAGCTCAGATTTCTGTATTTGATAACTTGTCCCACTTGCACACAGACTTCTCCAAGACCTACAAAGATGATCAGCATCAGAATCCAAACTAGCATTAAACCTGGAGAGGAATCAGAAGACAGAAACTGTCCTAGTTGATGGGAAGTGCAGTAAGATGCACAAAGGATGTAGTCCATTTTAAATATTCTCATCCTTTGAAATACTAAGAGATCTAAAAGTAGAAACTGCAACTTTGAAATGGATCATTGCTATTTGTGGGGTTGGCACCAAAACTAATTGCCAAAAATTCACAGAAATATTTAGTTCTTCTCTGGCAAGTGCTGACCAAATAAAGGAGCTCTCCTGGATCAAGCTGTGCTTTAGTTACTGACCCATCAGTAGGATCTTTGCTTCTGAAAGTTGAACACCACTATTTCATAGCAGTCCCATAACCTGATGTCTTTTAGCAAATACTATGTTCCCTGTTACTTCTGGCAACCAGACTAATTCCATCCTAGTCAAATAGCTGCTCTTGTGCTCCCCTAAAATCTCAGCTTTCTGCTTCCATCTGGGACCACTTGGAATTGAAAACAATTAAAATCTGTGGATGCATTTCTTCAGTTGTTGTTTGGCCATACTATGGTTATATATGATCAGTATGGCATGTTTATCGTGGTAAGCCACATCACTACATGGCAGCAGTGATACAAAAATCAGGTCTCCAATTTGTTGATAGTCAGAAACCCAATATGATGCTATTTGGAATCATCTAAAAGGATCAAATAATCTTTTTTTAAAAAATGAGCAGATCCTTTTTATCAGTTCATTTGGTTTTTCTTCCAACATACAACCAAATGAAGACAGAAAGATATGGACTTATTTTGGGAGGAAATTAATCCATTTCTTGTCTTTGTAAAACTTAGGCTGGTCTCCATCATTGAGCAATGTGATGTTATTTCTCTGAGCTAATAAAAAACCCCAGCAACTCAGCATCTGCAACTTGTAATTCAGTATCAGGCGAAAAGTTTGGACAGCATGCCAACATTTCCTCCTAATGTTAATGAATTATCTTCAGGAGAGTCCAAAGGGCAGCCTTCTGGAATATGAATAAATGAATACATTTAGCCTTAATTATTTTTAAGCTTTCTGCTTGTTTTCCAGATGGCACCTGTTCTTCCTAAATGACTTTTATTCCTCATTTGGCTCAATAGGTCAAATTTGCCACTGACTCTGCCGCTTTCCTACCAAGAGTGGTGGGAAACAATCTAAAACAGAAAAAGGGATAATTGTGACAACCCATTTTCTCTTCTGGCTAGTGAGTTGTTTTGTATTAATCCTCTGCACTGTAAATTATTTCCAAAAGCTTCAAGTAGAAAATGCAGATGTAAACAGAATTTTAGTACTTCCAGGGAACACAGCTTGCACAATAGTTTCATGAGAAAAAGTAGTTTCAGGAATTAAACTCAGGTGACTTTCTTTTTGAAGTGCATTTCTGTTTGTGGGGAGATGGAGTGTACAGCCAGGGGAGGCAGCAGTCTCCAAAGTTATTTGTAGGGTGGTCACAGTGTAGCAGCATCATTTCCCACCAGTTCACCAGCACAGGGCCAGGCTGTCCCATTAGCCCTCTCTCGGGGGCAGAGCAGCTTGCCTGGGTCTCTCCTGCCCATGTCAACGAGCAGCACACATGGAGGTGCCTTTTACACAGCCCAAATCTACTAATTCATTTTGCAGAAGGGGGAATGAAAATTTGTCAAGTTGCTTCGTCACTACCAGCTTGAAGCATAGTTGAAATAATGGAGCAAAAAGGTCCATATACTGTTATCCATGTAGTAACATTTCTCTCCAAAAAATAAAAATTCAGGGTGATTAAATTTGAAAACGTAACTTGTTTGTAACATGATTCTAGATTTGCTGAATGTCCCTGGTCTCAGGCTGTGGTGCATCTTACATGCCATGTGCCTTTCTATAATGTGAAAGGTCCCTATAATTTCTGTCTAGTCATCCTCTGCTGGCCCCGTTTCACATCAGCAAACTTGCTAGCAAACCAATAACTTTGTATTTGGACAATATACTGAGCATGAAACGCCAAGAGCCACGTGGTGCTGGGACAGACCATCATTGCACAACTCTGCTATGCTATCAGCAGAAGAAAGCTGACACTCCTTCACCAGGCTAATAAGAAACAGTACCGAAGACATTGGAGATGGTCTTCGTCTTATGAAAGGGCTTGTCTTTCTAACGCAATATAAGGAATGCGTTCATTTTCTGTTTTGCAGTTTTTCTTCTGTTTAAACTTCTCAAAATCCTTAATCGTAACTGCCACAAAATGGCAGTTTTCTGAAATTCTCAGTGGACCCAGCAACTTGAATTAGGTTTTGGTGGACCGGTTTCCTGGGATTTAGAAGATGCTCCTTTGGGAGTGTGGCCCCCTGACACTGGAGAATCACTGGAGAAGCTTTCCCTCTCCAGTTCATCCCTCCATGAACAGAAACCCTGGGCTGGGGCTCTGGGGATGCAGCTGGGGGAATCTGCTGAAAGACTGATCTTTCAAAGGGAACTGCAGAGTCACTGGAAATGTTTCATAGTCACACACCAGTTTTGACCAGCACTTCAAACCAGCGTGGTCCCCCGGGATGTGGCAGGTCCCTTGGCTGCTGGGCTGGGGCAGTGGGCAGGACACAGCCTTGCCATGCTGGTGGCCTGTGAGCTGGCAGTTCGGGCTTTCTGCAGCAGAGCTGGGAGATGGAAAGCGTGAGATGCCCAGCTTTGTGAGAAGCTTCAGCAGGTCTGCGCTTGGATCCGGAGGGGCCATCCCGCAGTCCCGGCTGCTTTGGCTCACTCTCTGCCTGCCAGTCCCACCAAAGAACAGCTTGTGTGGCCTGGGGGATGCCAGGGGGAGTCCCATGCAATGTGGGCAGCTGACTGCTTCATTTAGCTTTTCAAAGATCTGGTGACTTTTCTGAAGCGAACACTTTCAGTCTCCTCTTCTGGCATTTTCAGTTTGCAGTCCAGTTCAAAACAACTACTGCCATGTGCAGACTGTGTGGCCCATGTTACACCCACACATGACTGGTGTGGCCCAGTTACAGAAGCAGCCACGTGCCCTCCACATTCATGGAGAAAAGGCTGAAAAGGATTACTCGTTGTGATAGGGATGAGAAGTTGGTTCAGTGGTAGGAATTATGTTTTTAAGCTGACATTAGCCACAATTGGTGCTAAAAGATGCAGCGTTGCCTCCCGCACCTGCTCATTCCTACCCTCTCCCCTGAGTTTGTGCAAGCCTGCTCTGAACAACAGAGGAATTGATTGGGCCGAAATCTCAGCGAACAGGAACAAAACCAGGCTGCAATCTGGCTCAGGGTCGTGATGCGGTTTTCCACCCAGCCATGGGGATGCAGGTGCCCGCAGGAGGCAGAGCCGGAGGGGAGGGGGAGAGCTGCCTCTGCGGGGGGCTGGGGAGGAGGACGCGGGGTGGTCTCGCCTGCTGGCTCTGCAGGCTTGTACCTCCTGGTGGGGTGAGGTTATGTGAGATGGCCGAGCCTGGGGGTGGCTGTTACCTGGGGACAATGACACTCACCTCCACCAGAACTTTGTGAGCCTTGCTGAGATCTTTCTGACCCTCACCTTCCCTTGCAGGGATGGCCCACACACCAGCACCAAACCCCACACGGCAGCACACCGCAGCAGGGTGGAAGCGGTGGAGCACCAAGCACACTACCCCCGAACAGGCACCCTTGGAGGGAATCTCCCAGGCAGTTGCCAAAATTGCAGAGATGGGTGTGTGGCAAGCTGGGCCGAGTATACGAAATCGATGTGTAGGAGACGCCGGAAGGTACCCCCACCCCAGCCGTCCACTGTGTTTGCACCACTGTGTGTTTCGAGGTGCCTTTTCACAAGCTAATTCAGAGTTGTGCAGCCCTTCACATTTTGCAGGCTAGCTCCAGCCCTGGAGAAAGAGAGGCATGTGGAAACTTGGGCTGTCCTCAAAAGGGAGCATGCAAGAGAAAGTTTCAAGGTCCTTTACAAATTAATGGCTGGTTTTTTCCATTTTCCAACACAGAACAACTAAATGTTCTCATCTTGTTGGAACGCTTACATCTTGTGTGACTTCTCTTTCATCTTCTTTCCCTCATCACCTTCTTTCTTTATGTTTGGAAAAATATGTGTTAATTCCTGGAAGAGCTTGCAAAAGACAAAAAGGTAAGTGAACTAACTTAATCTGTGTAGAATAGGTCAACTTGTTGGTACTTGCTGTCAAACAATGTGTGGTGGTTTTAACTGCTGGGAAGACACTGGTGGTGACACCAGCACTGGGGTGCCTTGCTCTAAACCGATCACACACATACAGGTGCTGCTGAGCAGATGGAGAGAGCTCAAAAAGTGCAGAGAATGGCTTGAAGACTGAAAAACATGCTGTATAGAAGCTCTTTTTTTTTTTTTTTAAGCTATTAAAGGCATAAATGTAGGGGTTTGAAATTATTTTTTCAAAGAAAAAATGTGTCTCAGTGTGAGATTTGCTGTCTTTTTCAATTTATTCTCTACTTTAATGAGCTGCTGTAATTTTATGCAGGAACTATTGGGTGCAGCTTTATGCTGTTTATTAGGTGGGAGATCAGACCTTCATTATTTAAACCTGATGTACAGGCATGGAATCTAGAACAGAGTGAGTGACACAACAAATAATTTATTGATTGAATGTAGTGTCTTCCTCTGTGGAAATATGCACATATCTATTTTCAGTTTCTCACTTTTCCCCAATACTTTTTGATTTTTCAGCCTAGCACCCAGATGAAGGAAGGCTTTGGTGATCACAATGTCCATCCATCTGTCCTACTCCAGTAACTTTTAAACCAGCTGCCATACTTCCACATTGTGCAGCAGTGTGACAAACAGCTCCAAGGCATTAGGGCATAGATTCATTTCACCTAAGTTTAGACTTCTACAGTATCAGTGTCTTCATCTGAGATGGTCATCTTAGGTTGTCCTTACAGTTAGTGGAGACCAGTTGGCACTTTTAACCATGATTCAAATGACCTGATTTAGATGTCTATTTTGGGATGGAATGAATCACAGACTAAGAGTGCCTTTCTGTCTTTACTGCTTAGTTAGGATGATAGGCTGAGCTGCAGAATACTGGGATAGTAGAATTTTCTACACTACTTCTGACAACTGGCCCTACATAGTAAAGGAAATTTAACGATGCAAAAGCTGAAGTGTGTGCTCACCAGCAGTGGTGGGACCAGTCACCGTGGCTGTCAGGCTGCCAGCCAGCACATGCCCCTTGTTGGGACGTGGAGGGAGTTCATGCTGCCGTTCACCTAGCTGGTATTTAGAGGATGTGAGAAGAGTGCACTGCTGAGGTGAGGAGGAAGTCAAACAGAGCTTTAGAGTCAGGAGAGCTGTCAGGGTTATTGTGTTGGGTGGGTAAGAAAATAAGAAACTAGTTCAAAATAAACAAGGCTTCGCCAGATTTACAGCTCACGGAATTAACTGCTTATTCCCATACACTCACCACGACTCTGTTGTTGCTCAGATAAAACAACTTCTAAAATAACCCTTCCAGCATTTAGAGGTCAAGCCTTACCTCTTATCAGTTTATGATGCGTATTTCCATTTCCAACTCAGCAATTTTCAAACAAGCACTTTTGGTGTTTTTCCCCACAGCCACTCTCTCTTCTCTGAAAAAGTTGTTACAAACACCTCTAAACCACCTTATTCTTTTCTCTGAAAGTCCTCAGGCCTCCTAAAGCCCTGACGATGGTTGAGCGGTTGCTTTGCTGAGACTGCTGCCTAGGATCAATTGTCTCCGTTTCCTGTTGCTTTCCGCCTGATGGCTCCCAATCCAAGTTCGTATGGGTCAGAGCACTCCTTTGCTGTGCACAGTAGAAGTCTTAGTCAACAAACCTGAGTCTGTAAAATTTACAGTAATGCAAGTACGTAAGGGAGAATGCATTACTGTACTGCTTCTGTCCTGAATGTGTGAATGTTGGTGGTATTCCCTCTAAAATGAAGCGTCTGGGAGTTGTTATGACAATGTGTCTAAAATATACCCCCCACTACAAAGTTGCCTGAATAAGCTCAATCACTTTGTTGGTTGTGAAAGGAGACTGAGAAACAGGATCGAGCTGTACCTGCGGGAGGGGCAGCCACAGACAACAACAGAAGGAAGCAAAAACCCAGAAAGGTTTTGGGGTTTTTACTTCTGCTAATCCCTGTGATACCACTGAATGAAGAGTCACCATCACCTTAATAACAGTGGTAACAGTTTGTGCTTTGTCATGGTGACTCTCAGTGTTTCATAAGTCAGGGCGTTATTTAAGATGGGCCTTAGTGAAAATGCAGTTGCTCCCACAAGCATGTTCTCATCTTAGGGTCAGTTGTTAGTAGATATTTATTTAGTCATTTACTTTCTGGGAACAATTCCATTCACATTCGCTTTTTCATTATTAGCAAAGCGTAACTCATTGCCCTGTTTTCAGAAGGCACAACTAAGACAGCAAGTGAGCTGGTTATTTGCTCAGATCCATGGAGTTGGTCAGTGACCCATCAGCAGAGCAGTTCAAATGGCAGGCAGGTTGTCTATGTGTAGCATTCCAGAAAAAACCAAAACAAGTAATGCAGGCTGGGAGAAAGGCTTCAAAACAAATGAACTGGAACAATCACTGCCAATCTGATGCTGTCCAGAATTTCGTTCAGAGTCCTACAACGAATGATGAAGGGTGAATGCCAGATCCTCATTTCATCCTGAAAAGCTTCATTCTTCATAAATCCCCAGCAAGGTTGCTGTCTGTTGTCCATGATTCCTCTTTCTGGGTATCTTCATCTTCCTGGTGGGACAGCAGAAGGAAGCATGGCACATGTGACACCCTTTTGTCATTCTCTTGCTGAGGAAGCACAGACCTTTTGGTTGTGTAAATGAACAACTCATTCCTCTGCGTTTTCCAGTCTGACTGCTTCCATTCATGTCCTCAACTATCAATACTGACCATTCCTTTGTCCTCACTTCACTGCTTTTTCTGGTGCTCTCACATACTCTCCATTCCTGCTTCACCCATAACTACCCAACTATTATTTGTCTCTCTACTCTGAAGGAATGCCATAGGGCTGTCTTCCAGGACTTTTCTTGCAGAACACAGTTAAGCCCGAGTTAGGGAGGTTCAAAAGCAGTCTCTAAACACTGAACTACCTGCATGCCTGTTTATTTGTCCTGCACCAGCCTGTTCAGGCTTTAGAATGTGAACTGTTGCTGAACAGTATGTCAGGTGCATGAAACAAAGCGTGATAGCTTCCACAGTTACAAGACACAGCAGCCTCAAAACAAAACTTCAAGCCAACGGGATCTTCAAGTGCAGAGAAAGAGAAGTAATACCTAGGGTGGAATTCAGTTCAAGGTGGAGGCCCTTAAATGAACATGTCTACACGTAGGTATATAAAAATATGCTTGCTGTCAGTGTACTGACTATGGAGATCAATGGGTCAGTGAAGACTGGTGGCTCAATTCACTGGTTGCCTGAACGTTGGTGCCATTTGAAGTATTTCAGAAGTCCGAGACATGCGCCTGGCACTTACAACACAAGGGAAACCCATGTCCTTTTGGGATGGCTGGATGCCACACAGGGCACCCTCCCAGTGCTCAGGCAGTGGTGGACATTTGTGCATGAATCTTGTCTCTAGCCAATACTGTCACTGAAACCGAGGGAGCAACTCGGGTCGTCCTAAAGTAGGACCTTGTGGGTGACTGAGCGATACATGCCTGTAGATATATATATATGCCTATAATACTGCTACTGTATTGCCTATAGCTGGAGGTTTAACATCTAGCACATACATAGATGCCTACATTTCTGCTTCCTGACCTTGAGCTGCCCTCGGTGTTTCAAAGGAGCAGTGGCAGATACAAAACCACTTAGGTTACCCGGCAGCTAATGCCTGCGACTACTCAGTTTCATGACTTGCATGACTGATCTGGCCTTTTTAAAGGAGTCTGCCCTTCCAAAGAGATATAAGCATACGGGAATTCTTTGAACAATTTCTCATACGAACAGATCCAACTTCTGGTAGTGTGACCCAAACTGAGATATCTTCCTGCTCTGCTCCTGCTGGGTGAACCAGTCTCTTTTCTGTGACTCCTTGCAACAATTTCTGTCCAGGAGACAGGCTTACCTTTTGTTTCAAAGGGTAATTTGATAAAGAAGTAGTCAAGTTGCTGCTAACAGCTTGGGGTATTATTTATTACTCACACTTCACCACAAGAGAGCTCTGCATTGAGTTTTAATACAAGATTTATGATCTTCACTTTCATATTTTTTCAGCTTTTGCTAAGATTCCTTTGGAGTATAAACACTTTGCTGTTCACCTGGCCTGACACGTCTGTTTCTCCAGAAGAGCTGATCTGTTACTTTAGACTATATGACCGAGGTGTCCTTTTGCCAGAATTTTTTTGACACCAGCAATGAAGCAAAGAGACCCTGAAATGTCTGCGCTGGCTGCTTCGGTGCATTTGCTATTGTTCCAGTGAGTGTGATCTAATGGAAAGCAGAATATTCTTATTATAGAAAGCTATAATTCACTGGCTGAACTCTCAAGTGTATGCAGCGACCAGTGTAACAGCTTCAGAGCAGCAGCTGGGCCAGGAATCTGTTGGCTGCACCATTTTCCCAGCAACATGGGAAATAACTTGTTTTTCCCATCTGCTAAACTTTAGTAATTTCAAAAATGAGTTCATGCTACGCTGGGATGAAAGCAAAATTGTTCTTGCAAGAACTTGTCCTGACTTGAGATATCATCATTTAGGGCACCTGTTTGGGAGGCTGAAAAGAAATCTATTCATCCTCCCTCTGCAAGGGTGGTAAATATTAAATTATTTATTCAAACTGGAACAGCTCTGAGAGAGGAGACTGAGGAAGAGAAACTTTCAAATAGGTGGTGAGATCACGTATCTGGAACGTGCAAACAAAGTGCCTGGGTGCAAGCTGAAAAGATGAATGACCTATGTCCTCCTCAGTCAAGGCTGTGTCCTTTTCACTGTGACTGCAGGGACAATGCTGTCTTGCGGTGACCAGAAACTCACCCTGGACCTGAGAAACCTCTTTGTAAACAAAATGTTGTCAAACCTCGTGTGCTATTGACTTTAGCAAATTGGAAATTTTCAGCTCATCCTCCTTGAATTACACCCCATCATCATCATTGATGATGATCATTGCATCAGCCTCTTGGGATTCTGCAGAGTTAGAGTCTTCTCTCCCAAAAAGTTTGCAGACAGTAGGTGGACGTGAGAGAAGGGAAACTGCTGGAGAGGGCCCAGCGGAGGGCTACACACATGATGAGGGGATGAGGGGACTGGGGCATCTCCCTTATGAGGGAAGGCTGAGAGAGCTGGGCCTGTGTAGCCTGGAGAAGACAAGACTGAGAGGGGACCTTATGGATGTCTGCAAGTGTCTTAAGGGTGAGTGTCAAGAGGACGGGGCCAGGCTCTTTTCAGTGGTGCCCAGCGACAGGACAGGGGGCAACGGGCACAGAGCGCAGCACGGGAAGTTCCATCAGAATACGAGGAAGAATTCTTTCCTTTGAGCACGGCAGAGCCCTGGGACAGGCTGCCCAGAGGGGCTGCGGAGTCTCCTCTGGAGCCATTCAAACCCCGCCTGGACGCGATGCTGGGCACGCTGCTCTGGGTGACCCTGCTTTAGCCGGGGTTGGGCTAGATGGTCTCCAGGGGCCCTTCGGACCCGGACCGTCCTGTGACCCCATGGCAGTGGGCAGACCGCTGCTGATACACGCTTCCCGACGTGACGTTACTACTGCCTTTGATGCTCGCCCCCTCCTTCTGCCCCCTCCCCTGCGGCACCACCGCCGCTGAGCGCAGTGGTTGTCCCACGGCCCCCCCCGCCCCCGCCGCGGCCGCAGCCCCCCGGGCCCGGGGCGGGCCGGCTCCGTGCGCGAGCGCCGGCGGGGAGCGCCCCGGGGGCCGCCGGCCCGGCCTTCTGGCGCCCTCCAGCGGCGCCCGCCCGCAACAACGCAGCAGCGCAAAGCCCCTAAGGAGGGATCCCGCGCGAGTGATGCTCCGCTGCGAACACGTGAGGGTCAGGCGCCGAATTTAAGTTTTAATTTAATCTCCCGGGCAAGCAATGCACCCTTGACTAAAGGTAAGAAATCTAAGCGCCCAGCTGACGTGAACCTGGGCTGCAAAAGACAAGCTTTGCTGCGTGCAGGAAAGCAACGCGGCGCTTGTGGTTATCTGCGTAGCTGCTGGAGCGCTGCCTCGCCAGAAGTGATCCCCACGTAACTGTTTGCACTGTAGTGAAAAGATGGTACGACCCAATAAAGAATGAGAAATCCTGATTTGTTCTGTGGACGGTTTAAGTGATAAGAACACAAGTTACAGACTGCAAGACTTTTATTCTGAATTTTTTGTTTAGATAAGTAAGTTCAACAAATTTGCTATTTGGCTCAGAATAATCCCATAAAATAAGTAACACCGAATAAAACCAGCTAGTTTGATTTGACTCTTTCTATTTAACTTCATCAAAATTCTAACCCTACCAGTCTTAACAGCTATCCTCATGTCACTATGTGGGGATTCGACTTAAGGAATGTGTGGTGAAAGAAGAATATGTTGCCATAGGCTTGGGTAACGCTTACCTTATGAGCATTTCACAAAAAGAAGAAACATACGGATTTATAGGCCTCTGCATACTGGGTTTAAGTTGGTATAATGGACACCATAAATCTATGCAAGACCTACAGCTAAATTATGGATAATTTAGGAAAAAACAGGTTTTGCTAAGTGAATATTTCACTCGTATTATTTAACTATTTTTGTAGGAAAAATATGAGATAGCAAGCTCTGAAATGCATCTGCACTACAGAAAAATAAGTTTTCTCAGTCAGACCCTTAAGTAACAAAGCAAATAGTGTAAGAAAGAAAGGATCCAGCTAATTTTTACTATAATCCATATTTTTTACTTTAGTGATGCTGGCAAATCATGCATTTGTCAAGACTTGCTTAAAATTGTTTTCTTTTATATCATAATCTAATCGTAAATTCTATCTTCTTAGTAGCTTTTGCCAAAAATATTCATGGCTTGACTCCTCAAAATCATCCCTGAATTTTGAAGCAAAATCATCCCTTTTGCTTCCTCAAAATCATCCCTGAATTTTGATCTGCTCTATTGCAGCTCCTGTCAATTATATATATTATTCTTTAACATTAGTTAACATGATTCTTTCCACCTCATCTACTTTGACTATTTTGAAGATTATTATAATCAGAAGATGAAGAGCCTACCAGTTCAGAGAAAGGTCCTAAATTGTCATGATACTCTGATAGTTTCTTTTTCTTTGCAGGTAAACCTTGGATGATTATTTTACTATCTGCTTTTGGTAAAAGAACAGGGACAGTTGTGTTGCTGTAGAAGATCTGGTTGGAAATCTAACATTTCTCCCCTGTTCTGCTCTCTGGCTTCAGGAAGAAGTCGTCTAACCATGACTTAAGCCAGAAGCACGTTGTTTAGCCTTTTTGTGGTGAGAACATAGTAATGCCACATTGGCTTCACTCTCTCCATGAAGTCAGGACTTGTGTGCTACTGGCCTTGGCAGGAAACCAGGGGAAATCCTTGCTTTTCTCTTTCTGCTTGACAAAAGCAGGTTGCAATCCCAGCCATACTGCTGTGATCTTGGCTATGATTCCTTACAAATGGTAAAACTTTGGTTAGAGTAAGTGAATAGCATAGCTTATAGAAAGTCTCTTTCTACGGCTTATGCCTCTATACAAAGAAATGTCTTCATGCCAAGCAAAGCAACACTGTCCTTTTTTCTGGCAACAGCATTATTCCCATGGAAGGACACATCTGAGACAATCAAAGATTCAAGTTCAGAGTCTGAGGATTGTCGGGAAATGATTTACTGATATATCTCAGCACTTCAGGCTTGCTGGGCCAAAGTTCTTTGCCTAGGTTCCCTCAATCTTTTGCTTTCTGTCTCACCTCTATCCAGATGAAATATGAGCTGCAGGCTCTAGAGATACATTTGTTTTCCAAGAACTGTTTCACCACTTTCTTTACACTGGTGAATTACCAACTAGCTATCACAGAATGGCTAAGTATGGAAGGGACCTCTGGAGGTCATCTGGTCTGCGCTGGTTTTGGCTGAGATAGAGTTAATTTTCTTCACAGTAGCTAGTATGGGGCTATGTTTTAGATTCGTGCTGGAAACAGGGTTGATAGCACAGGGAAGTTTTTGTTATCACTGAGCAGGACTTACCCAGAGCCAGGGTCTTCTCTCCTCCTCACCCCACCCCACCAGCGAGGAGGCTGGGGGAGCACAAGGAGCTGGGAGAGGACACAGCCGGACAGCTGGCCCCAGCTGACCAAAGGGATATTCCACACCGTATGATGCCATGCTCAGCATATGAAGCTGGGGGAAGAAGGAAGGGGGGACGTTTGGCATGATAGCATTTCTCTTCCCAAGTAACCGTCACGCATGTGGAGCCCGGCTTTCCTGGGGATGGCTGAACACCTGCCTGCCCGTGGGAAGCGGTGAGTGAATTCCTTGTTTTGCTTCGCTTGCACACACGGCTTTTTCTTTGCTTATTAAACTGCCTCTATCTCAGCCCACGAGTTTTCTCACTTTTACTTTCTTGGTTCTCTCCCCCCTCCCCCGTGGGGGAGTCAGCAAGCAGCTGTGTGGGGTTTAGTTGCCGGTTGGGATTAAACCACGACGTGGTCCAACCACCCTGCTCAAACAGGGCCACCTAGAGCCAGTTGCCCAGGGCCATGTCCGGCTGGCTTTTGAATATCTCCAAGGATGGAGACTCCACAGCCTCTCTGGGCAACCTGTGCCAGTGCTCAGTCACCCTCACAGTGAAAAAGTGTTTGCTCAGCTTCAGAGGGAATCTCTGGTGTTTCAGTTTCTGACTATTGCCACTGGTCCTGTCACTGGGCAGCACTGAAAAGAGCCTGGCTCATCTTCTTTGCACCCTCCCCTCGGGTATTTTACATTGATAAGATTCCCCTGAGCCTTCTCTTCTCCAGGCTGAACAGTCCTGGCTCTCTCAGCTTTCCTCACAGGAGAGATGCTCAAGTCCCTTCATAACCTTTGTGGCCCTTCACTGGACTCTCTCCAATAGCTTCATGCCTCTCGTACTGAGGAGCCCAGAAATGGACACAGTAGTCATCAGGTGTGGTCACACAACGTGATCGTACTGTCCTGGACCATATTCCAACATCCTCACTTTGAATAGATTTCTCTCCTGTGGAAACGACGCTTGTACTTAACATTTGAGTAGTTTTCTACCAGCATTTGAGACAGGAAGATGAGAACAGCAATATAAATTCTGATACTAAGTTGTTTATATAGAGTATTTACAATAAGTCATAATGACAGTGGTTTCACATTTAGCAGACCTTTTTGGACAATGGCTTCAGTGCATTTTAGACACTGTAGGTACCCAAGGCAGCCAGGACTAGTGGACATATTAGTATACTGACAGGACAGCCATGTACTTCTGGACTGCCAGGTAGAGATAAAAGGGGCAAATAAATTCCTTCCTCCACACTTGACTTGGTGGCCCACAAATTGACACTTAGTGCCATTTGAAATGTCCTGCAGCACCTGGGGCATCTGCAAAAAGTAAATTTAGACAACCAAGTCCTGACATCTAGACTTGACACGTAGGTGAGGCCACCCACATGCATGTAGTGGCTTTTCAGGTGCCCTAAAGGAGCCCAGCTGCTGCTCAAGGTGTGCATGGGTCCTGGTTCATGGCCAGCAGGCTCATTCGGCTACCTGGCTGTGAGCAGCCATAAAGGCAGCCTGGTTAGAAGGGGAAAACTGCTGAACAGAAGATGCTGTCTGCTGAAAAGTACTGACAGAGGAAGGCCTGCCAGCCTGGGACTGTGAGCCTGGAGATTATGCTTGCATCCTTGAAAAGCGCAGCTGGGGACCTAGAAACCAGAGGCATCCCAAGGTGCCACCAATAAGCACAAAAACAAGGGACTGTAATGGCAAATTAACATCTGAGAAGGTAGAAAACAGTACAGAAAAATAAAATTGCTCTGAAAGAACAGAAAACACAATCATCTATTGACTGTTACAGGTGAAAACCAGAAATTAACAGCATCCGTTGGCTGCTCAAAGTAGAATCTCCTACACCCACTTACGTGTCTCTGCTACAAAAAGGACTTAATTTTTATCCAAAATGGAGTCTTTTTCTCTGAGCACTTCCCAGCTGAATCCCACGTGAACTTTCCACAAGCTCTTGGATGCTCACTGGGGACTCTGCTGACTCCAGACTCCGTGTCGGGGGTCTGCTTTGAAGGGAGACTCTGTCTGTTGTCTTACTGCTTGGGTCTGTCCTCCTTTCTTTTGGGGATGGTTGTGTCCCCGCTTTGGGATTGGTTTGTTCCTTCCTTTTGGGAAAGTTTTGCTTCTCTTGAAATCTGTCTAATTCACTTCATGCAAATATTATATATATCTCTGCTATTATATCCTTGTTGATATTTTTGCTTCACTAATGATGTTTTAGTAGTCTGTAATAGTATGTACCTACTTGGTTGTTGCTGTCATCGGTTGTACTACCATGCTTGATGCTATTTTTGGTTGACACTGTACTATCAATTGATATTATATTACTGATAGTAATTTGTAATAGCTTGATATATATTCATTCATATTCACTTTATTAACCTTCATATTAGCTTTATTAACCATAGGTATATTTTCTAGTGGTGATTTTTGTGGTTGTATACTTGCTACCAGTGATTTTTGTGGTATTTGTGGTAATCTGTAATAAAGTCATGAATTTTAGAGGGTCCTTGCATATTACAGAATCTGAGGAACCCATGGTCACAATCTTTGCACAGCTGCAGGCTGGGTAACCCTTCAGGTTGTGACATTTGCCAAATGCCAAATCACACTCTGAACCAAGCCCTTGGTGTCAAAACACAGGGAATGCTTTTTGGCACCTCAAACCCTCTCATCTGTGGCACAACTTAATTTCTTTTCAGAATTTAGACAAATTTTTCTCCTAGAAATTTAGAATTATTTATCTCCAATACTGTTACTTATACAATCCAAATGAAAACATGTAAAATTGCTAATCAGACATCTGATTCGTCATCATTTCTTGTTAGGCATTTTGATTACAACAAATGACTGTGAAATTCATTGTTAAAAAGCAAGTTATTGTCCTTGCAATAAAATGAAAAAGATCAAAGTGGCTCCAGTGCCACACTGTGTAGCTTATTGTGAAGGTGGTTTGACAGCCTGGGTGTAATAAACATTCCATCTGGGTTATATGGAAGCAAGGATCAACATGGGGCTCAGAAAACAAAGCATATTTCAACTGCAACCATGCATTTGTCAGAAAGAGTCTCACAGTTTCCAACTGATTTTACAATATGAATAACTTGTTTGCGCCGTGTGTTGACAGTTTTATTTAAAGCATACAATGAAAAATAACAACATGCTGTTATTCTTCTTAATGACAACTGCTGCACTACAAATTTTAATTTTTAAGTAGTAACATTCTCACATTACACTTACAGATTGCTTTCTGTTGAAATATGTTCCCTTGTGTTATTACAGTCCATCCTTAAAGTGTATAATTAGAAAACCTATCTGTATAAGCAGTATGTCTAACACTTATAAGCTAGGGAAATGCTTTACAAAATAAGTTATATTTGTAACTTTTCTTGTTGACAAAAAAACTGCCAAAGCAGCAACTAGTGTAACATCCAGTGTATCTAAATGTGTGTGTTCCCATTCTTACCAACAGAAATCAACTATGTATTCCCCATAAGTTTACTTAATCCCTGTATTTTTATTGCAAACTTATTTTTCATCGAGACAACAATGAACTTATACTAGTCTTTTGCATGGCAAAACTCATCTGGTATTAACTGAATCTCTCACGCAAGCTATATAGAATTGTATGTATTTTCCTTTATTCTTTTCATAACTTCTGGGAACAGAGCTCTGAGCAATGTCACACTTGCAAATGAGCACCAGCAACTCATTTTTCACCCTTTTTTTCCAGCAGCCATTCCAGAATGTGTCCTTTTCTTTATTGTGGCCACCAGCGATGAGAGTTTTTGAATTAGATTCACAGGTGAGCTTTTATGTAGCGTTCTCATCTGTGCATCATCTTTGGTGCCCTGTGAGTCACTCAGTTATGGATAAGAAAAGAGAAAATAAAAGGGACAAGAGATCCTCCTCTTGCATGGAGGAGTCAAAGTACAAATCTGTGCATTACAATGTGTTTGATTACTTATACAAAGTAAGTCTTCAACAAAAGGATGAGAAGATTCATTGCAAAAAGGCCGAGGGACTATTGGCTTCAACTGCATTCTCTAAGCGTTTGGATTTAGACTTTGAAAAAAATCTCCCACCTTTGGTAAACCTGGGTTAAAATTGATTGAAAATTCAATTCAATTGAGAATTCAAGTTACAGGCAACTGAAAATTGAGCCTTGCTTTTCATAAGAAAGGCTGACCCATCTCAGTTACAGAACATAAGCAAAGCTGCTTATGAAAAGGTATGTGTGGAAATATGTACTTCTATACAGCACATATTTGTTGAATATCCTTGAGAACTGGGAACAAAATGTTAGTCTACTGACTGTTCTAAGGGGCTCCATCTTCCCCTTTCTACTACCTGGGGCCTCTTGCATCTCCCATCCTGTGTGTTACCCAAAACCCCTTGGAGCATACATAGGATTTAAAGACCAGCTATTCCCAAAGAAATAATCCTTATAGGGAAATCTAGTCTCAAAAAAATTTTTTGTGCCTGCATGGTAAGTAGGTAGTTGAATGGTGATATTGAGTATCAGTCTAATACCTTCATGTTGGCTTTCATTAGACATTGATGTTTCTCTACCCATGGATTTAGTTCTTGTATTTTAATTTTCCAAATAAAACCTAATAAAGATAACTGTATATAGGAGAAATCTCACTGAATTCAAGAAGGTAAACATGCTCATACAACTGTTAGTATGACTGTTGGGTTTGCAACTAGAATTACCAAACCCAGCTGCTACTAGGGAAACACTGGCACTAAAGCCAGCATGGGCTTGGAAAGAGTTAAAACTGTAAGATCAACTAATCTAGGTTTCAGGATAATACAAAACATGGTCTCACTCAGTCATTTCATCCATCATGTACTTTTTCCTGCAAGATTTGCCATTGAAAAATCTCAACACGAAACACTTTTCAACACCTCATAGCTTTGGTTGATGCTAATATTGTGTTTCCCTCTTTGACCAGCTAGAAGTTGGCATTTAACCTTACTGGACTATTGATTGAGCCACAGATGATCTTGCGTTTAACATCAGGAACAGATTAAACGATCATGATCTCATCTTGATTAAGAACTCAGCATAACATCTTTCTTTCAGCATAACTTTCCAACAGTAAGTTCCTCCCTCACAACCTCGTAACACACTCTCCCATGCATCTACACAAGCATGAATAAACAAGAAAACAAAACATCATCAAACTGTTTCACTCACAGACTGAAGAAAGCTTATTTTTAGATTTGAATTCCTTGGAAGTGCAGATGTTGCCAACTATAAAATGCATGGGCATAAAGACTTCAAAGATAACAGCATATATGATGATTATTTTTTTTTACTATCACTATAGTATTAAAGAAATCCCTGTAGTGTTTTAACAATCTGCATCTCATACATTTGGAAGCCCTCTGCTCTGCTTAATATTACCATATACAGTACTTCCGAAACTGCATTTTAAAATTTCTTTTTGAGATATACAATAGTTCAAGTTCAACTGAGATGTTGTTATTAAACATCTAGAGACTGAAAATACAGTACCGGACAATGAAAGAACACTGTCCCATAAAACAGAACATACAAACCATTTTTCACAGTTCTAACAAAATGAGATTGTACATAAAAACGTCACAAATAGCTCAGTACATTGGTATGATCAAAATAATATTAAATCCAGCTGATATTGTCACATATGAAGGGCCAAATCCTGGCTCAATGTGCAGCTGAAGCCTAAACAGATGCTTAAAGAAAATAACACAAAGCCAACCTGAAGTGCTATACCGATAACAATACCATTTGTTAATCTACTTAAGATTTTTGGCTGAAGTACATACCCAATTTGTTCTACAGAAGGAACGCATGGCCAGTGGTACTTGGCTCCTGTCCTAGGACACATCTTTATGGATTTGTTGTGGCCAAGGGCAGTGGAGGCTGAGAAGCAGTCTTCCTTCTGGGTATGACAGTTTTGGCAGGCATCTCTATCTACTGTACTGCCAGAATTTGGCCAAGAGTTCGAAATCCTGTACATCTTACTTAGCAGTCTCATTGAAATCAACGGAACTTGTCTGTGAGTAAGATGAAAAGGATTTGGCCTCCATAATTTTTAACCCTTTAAGTAGTAGGAGAGTAGTTTCATTGCACATAGCCCATCATTCACAAATATCTTTCTACTCGAAAACAGAAGATGGTTGTTGACATACAGGAAGTGCTTGCTTACAAAGAGGAAAGCCTGCAGCATGGCATTTTGGAACTGAATTCCTAAAGGGAAAAAGAGATGCTTACATATGACAATTTCATCCAATAACTGTCTGAGACCAAAATAATTGTTTCTTCAGTTCTTTAATACCATCCTATGGGTACCTTAGAAACACTAAAGAAGTGGAATATGTATACAGTTAGAACTGGATGAGTGTATGTGTGTCTCCATTGGACTGGATGGATAAGAAACTTCATCTAATACTATTAAAATTTCACAAAAAAATATTGGAGCAGATGTTTTTTTCAAAGAGCTTCCTAAATACTTCCGTATGGGACACACGGTCATGACTTCGGGAAAAAAGAAATTTTGCTCTGATGCATGAGAATCTTTTGGTGACTTGGAATGGGCAAGAACAGCATTCTCGTATTTGAAACAAAGTAATCTTACTCTGTTACACAATTCCATGTTTGTTCTGTGATTGTGGATTTGAATTATTATTCATTTGAATTAAACAGCATAGAGCATAACTGTATGCTAACTAAATTAATCAAAACTATATGGCACTGCTACTATGACCAAAAGGCATTGCAATACAGTATTCTAATAACATGTAGCACTCAAAAATAGAATTTGGAATTTTAAAATTGTATATCCAGGATTCAGACATGAAGTCTAAGTTAGAACTGGAAAACAGAACAAAGTGCCGTGGAGTTTAATCCCAAGCAACAGAGTGAATTACTTCACCTTTAATACTGTGTCATTCTCATGCTGATGCTCAATATGTAGCTGCAACAAAGCTATCAAAGAGCAGAGCATGAGTCCTGAAAATGCTTGTCTCTATAGCATCTGCACTTACAGACAATTTTACAGTGTTCCCCTTTTGCAAATGAGATAAAAATTTGGCTGCCTTATAAGCATTGCTGAAAGCACGCCTTCTCCTAGGCACGGGGGCCTGGAGGTGTCAATGATAATCTGAGGAAACTGCATGTGAAGCCTCTATGAATTGGTTGAGGTGAGTGAACTTCTGCCCTTTTGGTTATATTAAATCATTTCAGTTCCTTGTATTGCTCCCTTCCTTCCTAAACAGAAGGATGTAGACATTTTGTGCTGACAGCAGTCTTCCGGTATCACATTCTCAGGGGACATATCCCTTTGGCTAAGGGAACAATATTAGGTTTTATGCTTAATTTCCCCACTGAATGCAGGAATTAGGAAAAAAAGTTCTTGGAAGGTAATTTAATTTGAGCAAAGACTTCACTCTACTCACTGGGAAAACTTCAGACTTCAACAGGCACAGCATTAGTCTAGGCTTTGGTAAAATGTGAATAAAAACTGCATAACTAGAGCTGTAACGAAGTCTGCAAAAGGAGATACATAATGGTATGCCCAGGAAAAGGTTACTTGGGGTGATGTCGTGCCTGTACCTTGTAAGAAAGGTGTTAAGGTACCTCTTTGTTCCTGTTAAGGAAAGTCTCTTTGGTTTCATCCAGTTTTTCCACGATCCACTGTTTTCCACACATATATCTTATTCTTAAAGGCAGACCCTGAGTCCTTATTTAATTTTTACTCCTCAGTCCACTGGTTATTTGCAAGAATAATACTGAGTAAGAGAGACGCTCTGTGCATCTTCTCCACACTCGGACACCATTAGCCCTTGGTGCCTCCTGGCCTGAATTCTTCTTCCAGGTTTTGCCCCTGCTGTGGCAGCTCCTAGCTCCTTGCATTAGTGAAGACCTTCCCAGATGAGAAGATAACCCAGAGGTACATTCCTACACAGATGGGAAGAGCAGGAACAGGAGAAGACATACTGACTGGCCTTCAGGCCTTCTACCTGGAATGACAGGAGAGTCTCCCTGGCGTAAGGAGGAGATGGGGCGGTGGTCTGCTCCTTGGTGTACGCATGGAGATCAGGAGAGCAATGTGGCATGCAAGGTAGCCCTTGGGGCTGGCCCATAGCACTTACAGGAGCTAAAGTATTTTGTGAATTTGGGTCTTGAAAGCCATGTCACAGCATTAAATAGGAGAATTGAAGGGTTTCATGGCAGAAGATAGGGCTCTCTTTCTAACTTCTGAAGGAGAAAATGTTTTGAGACATTTTCTGTGAATACCACTGCCCCAAAAGGAAAGTATGCACATGCTATATACTCTATTTTTAAGGTCTGGGATTTTTCTTTGCCTTCTGTTTGTCAAAGTAGAAAATGCTTAGAAAAGAACAAAACTGATCAATTTTATGATGACATAGCACATTTCTGATGTATGTTGGGATTTATTACTAGAAATATTTGACTTTCATTTTGGGTTCTGAAAGCATTTAAACCTCAGTATTGAAAATGCCTCACAACGATCTTCTGAAGCAAGTTTATCTCTGTTTTACAGGTAAGGAAACCAAGGCACAAAGAAATTAAATTATTTGCCACAGTGAATCGGTAGCAAATTCAAGAAGATGACATTCTGCAGTTATGGGTTAACTCTCTCTTCCTGCTAAGAAAATTTGTTTTATCCCTGATGTCCTGTTTCATGCCACCTGTATTAAAGATGATGAAAACTGGCCAATTTGCAGTATTAAAACTGTTGCAAAGCCAATGATACTTTCCATATAAGCACAAAAATGCTACTTAAAGGGTTAAACATACTGCTGTGCTGGTAAACATTCTTACTTCTTACTGGTTAGACCCATATTTAAATACTGACTGGGACAGAAGAGACTGAGCTGGCCCTGGACTCCCTTGTCTTGGTGTTGGGCATGGATATCGTACAACACGATATGCCCACAGTGGCCTCAGGCAGCTCATCTTCCTCTGTCCATTCATTGAGATCCGGGTTATAGCACTGAATGCACTTCTTATATTTTTTCTCTATTTCATTCCAGCCACCCACTAAGTAAATTTTCCCATTAAGGGTGGATGCACCAGCCGTACTAACTCCAGTTTGAAGTGGCGCCACGTAATTCCATTGCCCCGTGTAAGGACTGTAACACTCCACGGGGAGAACATCCACCCTTTCGGCTCGCCCCCCCAGCTGAGACCCACCCATGACATAGACCCTCTCCAGGAGGGACACTGCACAGTGCCACCCCCTTGGGGTGCTGAGGCTGGACTTATCCTGCCAGCTATCTTTGCTGGGGTCATACATGCACACTGAGCGAGAGTAAGCGTTATTGATGTAACCTCCTGTCACCAGGATCCGACCGTCCACCAGCGCACTGGCATGGCAGCACCTGGGCACCTCCAAGGGTGCCTTCATCTGCCACTGATTAGTTGCAGGCACATAGCATTCAACCGAGGAGAGGCACCCCTCAGAGTTGCGACCACCCACTGCAAAAAGCAGGCCATTGAACACATTCAGGCTAAAGTGGGTGCGCCGCTGATTCATGTTTGCCAGGTGAATCCAGGTGTTGAAACGAGGATCATATCTGAAAGCATTAAAAAAAGAGGGTAACTGTCTCACATACTGCCCTGCTAAATTCTACTGTCTCTGTCCCACTACTGCTGCAGGTGCAAAGTTGCTAAAATTTTAGTTATTTAGCCCATTAGAAGTCGGTGGAATGAAACTGGTATTCCTGGTTGAATTTTCAAATAAATTTAGTTTTTGACTGGAGAAAGAACTGTTTGTATAATTCAAACCTGGTATTATTTCAGTGAAGTAAATCTGACTCTTCTGTAATTTGATTTTGTACAATAACCTCATTAGAACATTGGGAAGAGATACTTTCAACACATAATAGAAATGTTAGAAGTTTTTTTGCAATTTACACCTACAGAAAATATGTCAATTTCCTCAAAGAGTTTTAAAAAAATTAGGTGGTGATTTATACTTGCATCTTTTTAGTACTTTTTAAATAGTAAGGATTCTTTCCCTGCCACTCATGAAGTAAGATTTATGTAGAAAGAACATCTTTGCTTTCTAACACCATTCCTATCTGAAATAACATTCTCTGTGCTTGACATTTAAATGAGCAATTTTGAAGCAGGAAATAGCAAATTACGACTCCTGAAGGAGTTGAGTGAGGTACATTAGTAGGCCCACACATTTCTCCTGTTGCATGCTGAGTGGGCCAGGGAATCACAGGAGAAAAAGAATATGGGAAGTAAATACTAATTGTTAGCTGTCATTCAGCATCGTCATCTGCAGCTCTGAAAGCAAGTCCATAGACATACTGATGTGACTTGACACGCTTGAGGTTAATGGCAGGACAAGAAGCAGAACTCATTCAGTCATGGACCATGAGGATTCCCCCACCTCTTCGCCACGACCAGTTCCTTGCAAGAACATAAGGCATAGCTTAAAGGCAGGTCAGGAGAGCAACAACATAATCTCCTTTATGTAGTACATTTTTCTGACAAAGTACATTACACAATAAAATCATCTAGAGAACGTTCCACATTCATTAACTTTGTATGTTGGTTGATGTCCTCAGGAGAGGTTATCTGAATGTTCCTTCTGGGAGCAGACAAGGAAGCATTGGTAGGGCTGTGGCTGTGTTCTGCCATTGCATGTGCATAGTCTGTTAGTAGATAAAAAGCTGAGTTGTCTCACCTCCAACCTTTGCTTCAAGCTATTGTGTGCTGTCAGCTTTTAAGCTGGACTATTCGGAAACTAGTACCACCCATCTGACTATTGCAGGTTAGCCTACGCATTCTTCTGACCTTGCTATCAGCAGTGCATTCCTTGGATGACTATAGATAGGAACTGCAATATTTCAGAAGCGAGGTATTATTTGGAGTACACTGTAGAAGATAAATATAGACTTCAAGAGCCACTGATATTGTTTCTAAGCTCTTGATAAATATAAAAGGTAAAGGGTATGAAATACAGTGTAAAAGCTGTTGAAAATATAGTGGATGGTGCGTAGCAAGTCAAGATTATAATACCTAAAAGGTGTTTTTCAGAACTTTCTGTAAGGCATCAGAGGCTCTTCAAATTTTAAAAGTCTCACTTTGTCTGATTTGGTGCATTTTATTGGTACCTTAGAACATCCCAAAACTTCCTATTTATGTTCCTATTTCTGTCCTCCACTCAAAGTAAGTTTTCTTGGTTTTCCTCACTTCTCATTGTGCATGTGTAACTGTGGTGAAGTTCTGGCATAACTTCAGTTGCATATTTCTGTTCATTCAAACTTTAATATAGAATAGCATCCATACCTCCCCCACCCTGTCCCCTTTCTGTTTATCTGAGTGGTTCATGCTGCATGTCACAAACCAGCTTTGTCTATCCACCTGCATTGTGTGGAACAGATCTCTCCATCCCTTTTAAATAAATGACGTTACCTGCAGAAATTGCTGACTGCATGCTTGGCTTGGTTCCTGGCATCATTCTGGTCTTCCCCACCAGCGACATAGAGAAATCCATCCATCACCGTGACACACTGGTTAAAACTTTTAGCAGGCATTTCACTCAGCTTCTTCCATCCGCTTTCAGGATCTCTGTATAAGATGTCTCTGCTAAGAGACTTTTCGGTTAGAGCAGGACGTCCCCCAACAGTGACTAAGACTCTGAAACCTCCACGGATTCTTGTTCTTCTGGACTGAAGTGTGTTCTGGTGATAGGGAAGCAAATGATAGTTCATGGCATCCACCAGGAGCTTATGGCATTCTGCATCTTGCATCATTCTTGGCACAGTTTGAACATAATTGACAAGGTCTTGGGCTGAGATGGTACCAAAACGGATGTTACTTAAGAGATCGGCAGCAAATTTTACTCTTTTTTGGTCAAATTCCAGCCATTTTATTGCAATCTGGAATGCAAGAATTTCAGAAGGCAACTGCAAGTCATCATCTGCAAGAAGTTCATTAATCTGATCAAAAGTAAGTTTCAAGAACTGATCTGTTTCTGAAAATTCAATGAAGTTGTCTCTAATAAATTTGTGTGCTGCTTCCTTGGTTTTTTTTAGTCCGTATGTTTCTGCAATATTGGCAATGTACATACAGTTCTCAACACTGATTTCTTGGATTAGAAAATCACAGCACATCTTTACAAGGGTGTGAATCTGTAGATAAATTGCTGTGGAAATAATACTACCTATTGTATAAAGTGAGAGAGTAAGTTTTCCAGTGTAAGCATAGGTGATAACAGTAGCTAGACCCAATGGGGATACATCATTGAGGTCTACTCTTTGAGTGGATGGATCTTTCTGTAAGATACTGTGAAAGTAGTCACTGCATGAAGCCATCACCACCTTATGAACACTGAAGGATTTGGTTTTGGTACTGATAGTCAAGTCACAAAGAAAATTTTCTTGTCTCATTCTGCTTAGACCTTCCAAGAGATTTGGGCTATACGATGGGTCAGAAACTTCAGATGAGATGCAGCTGAAACCATTTCCTCCATCTAAGAGTCCATTCAAGCCATTTAGTTTGCTGAGGGGGCCATCTTCCACAATGATCGTCATTTCATTGATATCTGCTTTGTTCTTTTTCACATTCTTCTTCTTAGGGGCCATGACTGCAATGAAATATTACAGCCAAGAGTTTGCTAAAAATAAAATTAAAACATTTAGAGCTACACTGCAGTTGTGAAATTTAATAGCTATGTGATTATGCAACAAACCTAATCTTTGTCTCTCTCTATATATATGCCACAAAACCAAAACACACAGGAAAATCTATCTTTCTAAGAACTATTATATTGTCCTAGATTGTAGTGTGGCTGCTGATTAATACCAACCAATACTCAAACTGTGAAAATTATATCTACAAGTAATTATTATTTTTTTTTAAATAGCAAGGTCATAAATTCACATTCACCAATTATCACCACACTGAAAGAGTTAAATTCTCTAAATGAGTTTGCCAGAATATAAAATCTGGTAAATATATACTTAAATCAGCCAGGTTCTAGACCTTGAATTCATTAGTCTGAAGCATAGGAAAGATACAGACCACCAGTTTTGTTCATCCTTACTCCAGGGCTAGTACAGACTTACAGGCAAGTTCAGAATTTGACAAGGAAATATTAAGAATGGGAGAAATTCTTAACAAAAAAAAAGCAAGATAAGACATAAAGAGAAAGCAAATTTTAGTACGTTGTCATATTGATTTTAGAGTTAGGATCTGCTCCAAACTGCTTCCATGTTTTTGTAACTTTTGATTTTCTAGACTGATGATATTCTATTTCCCATGTCAGATTTGTAAATACTTTCTACTCATAGCACACTTTACTTGCTTTTCAACATCAGTAATTTGAAATTTATAATCCTACTTTTAGGAATTTTTTGGAGATCGAGGGAGAAGAGAAGTTGTCTGACTTTTATTTGAAAAAAAAGTCATGCAAAGCCTAGGAGGATGTGTTACTTTAAACAAGTTTTTTATGCGTGAAGGTAAGAATTACTCCCATGCAGTTATGTTAGAACAGATATTTGAATTACATCTATCAACTCCAGGGAAGTTCCAGCTCTTGCTGAAATGAAGTGCCACTTTTTTATCAAATGCAACACGAGATGGCCCCTTAATGTACACGCAAATGTTTCTTGAAGGAAAGCACTGATCTTCAATAACACAGTTAAAACAGAATTGCTGAGATCAGCATTCAAATAAATTCAAATATAGCATTTATCTCCAGTATATCCATTGATATTAAAACAATTTATACACGCTAATTTTCTTTGTGATCCTTGCACTCACAAAAATCAGAACATGAAGAAATGCTACTTAATGATAAAACAAATGACTAGCTTATTTTAGATAACTTAATAAAAAGACTTCAGTAATATTTCAGTCTAGAATCTGAGCACATCAATTTTTCCTTGAGTGTACAGCACGTTACAAAGCAGTAATTTAATTATAGAAAGGAATGGCTGCTGCCTGTGAGCACCAGGGATTTTTTGCTGCTGCTGCTGGGTGATGACCATGTGCAGAGCAGGCGAGGGAGAAGGCCATGTGTGCCAAAAGTGTCAGTGTGAGCCCGCACTGACGTAAGCTGCGATCCCTGAAATGTTGGTGTGCCAGCGCGGGGGTCAGCTGCTGCCTGGCTCCCCCCGCGTCAGCTGCATTCCAGAAGCTGCATCTGTTGAGACCTATCAGAGTCACCTCCCAGAATAGCAACTCCCCAGCAGCTTGCCATTTTAAGACAGGTTCAATCAAAGGTATACTGGGGTTTTAGTATACTTGGTTGTTTAACACAACTTTTGTTGCAAAAAACCTATGATGTTGCAAGTGTTGTGTATATTTATTGGCACAGAATAAAAGAAAACAAAAAACTTTTGGATGTCTATCTTATCTACATAGCTATAGATTCGCATATTAATAGCTACAACTTTATATTTGGTAAGGGCATATTCTTTTGGCAGTCACATTTGTGATTCTAAATAGTTTTAGAGACCTGTAACAAAAATTTTAATACATGCAGCACTTGATGTTTATTGCTTCACTGTGTTGTTGCAAAGCTCATTTAAATACATGACATTTTAAGCTCTCTGTTAGAAAATGTCTACTCTCCAAGGTTTTTTCCTGAAAAACACTTTTCCATCAGCAGAAATGTTACCAGCTAGTTTATTGTATAAGCACATGCAACAGACAAAACCATTGAAACAAATCAAATGATCCTATAACAAATCCAAGTTACTGAACTTTGAAAACCCTGGATAATTTGCTTTTCTATAGTCATTTGCTTTCACCTAATTTATTTTAGCTTAAGAGCAACTCATGCCAAAGGACACTAAGGGTCCCAAAACAATCCATTTGATCAAACAACCAACTTCCCCCCTGCCCCCTTAAAACGTTACCTCGTAAAATTATCAAACAGAAGTTAAAGACCTCTTACCCTCCTCAGAAAAATGTCCCAGGGCTGTCCAAGAAGCTGTCAGTGAAAATGCCTCTTCCTTAGAAAATAAGAAAACAAAAAGAGAGGAAATGTGGTAAAAAAGAGTGAGAAAGATCAGAGGCCACTTGGTAAGTCCCAGCTTGTGGTTTCCAGTGTGATGCTTTGCTGTCACAGCAAGCAAAAGAGACCGGAGCCTGTGCTCCCGTGCTCTTTAAAATGACCCCTCCTCTCCATGCCCAGCTCCCTGCCTCTGCCCAGCCACGGGAGCTCAGCTTCCCTGGGCTGCCCGGCCTCCTGAAACCTCCAAAGGCACAGGTACAAGGGAGGAAAGGGAAGGGAAGGTGAAGATGGTAGATCCACAGCAGGTAATAATTGTCCCAGGTAAATGTAGGGTGGACCATGGGTTTCCCACCTCAAAGCTGGGTGCCTGGGTGAAAGCCAGTATGCTCTGGGAGGGGGACAGGTTTAGACTGGACATAATGAAGATATTTTTTATAATGAGAGTGGTGAGACACTAGAATAGGTTGCCCAGAGAACTTGTGGATGCCCCATCCCTGGAAGTGTTCAAGGTCAGAATGGATGGGGCTTTAGGCAACCTGGTCTAGTGGAAGGTGTCCCATGGCAGGGGGTTGGACTGCATAACCTTTGAAGGTCCCTGCCAACCAAACCATTCTGTGATTATATTATTCTATGTTCTAAAATAACCAGCAGGAAATGCCGAGGAAAAGCTGGCACTTTAATTCCACTTTTGTAGGATTTTGGTGCTAAACTCTGGGCAGAGGGAAGGGGACCGGATGATGGGGATTCACAGCTATGTCCTATTTCTTAAGAGTTAGGTCACTGCTTCTGTAAAGACTCGCCTCAGCTTTCAAGGATACTGGCTCACACCCCTGATGTATTTTCAGATACACGTGAACTTTGATCTTCTGTCTCGCAAGGAGGTATCCTAACTTGTGAGTTATACCATGCACTGGAATAGTTTACCTCCACCTCTTGCCAGTCAACCTCAGGAATAATATGAAGCCAAACCACCACATCCCAGGAGAATTTAATCCCATGGGAGAGATAAAAGGGGGGTGAGTGACTGCGTGGGAAAGGAAGGATATTGGGTGAAGCAGAAGTCAGAGAAAGGGAAGATTTTCTCTTGGCTGTACTTTGTGTGATGCTTAATTTGGTAGACTTATTTGCCTCCAGGCTCTGATGGGCTATTACAACAACTGCTACAAAGTAACACTTGCCATTTTGGACAAAAAGGGATCGCTGTGCTAGTGGAGTTACAAAAAGTTGTAAGATAAAAATGTGAAAACAGAACAGGGAAATAGAGGTGATCAAATAGGTGAAACCAGAGTGAAAGAGAGGGATGTAAACCCAAGCCTTCCCAACAGCAACAAGGTAACCAGCTTTCCTTATGAAAAATAGGGCCACAGCTGTAAAAAAATAAGAACAAAGCCTTATTTTAAGACATATTTTAGGAACTTCTCCTTACTATACTATGCATTTTTTTCTCACATGTAGATTCCTGCTGCCTTAAATATACAACTCAGTATAACATCAATTTAATATGCAGGATGACATCTATTATCATAACGCATCTCAATATATTTTAATTTACAGGTTCAATCTAAGTATAAAATTCTTCACATGGACAGTTATCCTTAACTTTTTTTGAAGCTCTGCCTTAGCAGTATCAGCTGTAATGATTTTCACACAAAGAATATATTCCTCACTGTGCTTCATAAGTTTTAAGAACTTGTAAAAATTAGTTTTTGTAGATAGAGCAGGTATATTTTGAAAACAAGACTCCCAAACATATATATACTAGTGAACCTGACTTACTCAGTGTTCCCTTTTCTAACAGCTCATGCCCAGACTTTTATCAATTTTTATAATTTCAAGATGCCCTAACAAGCCAACATTTTTCAGAGAAAGAATATATTATTTTCTTTTGTTATTTTTCAGTGAGTTTATTGGGCTTTTTTTCTTTTTATAGAGGGGATACTTCTTCTCCAGAACGAATACACTATCATGATCTGTAAAAAATAAAAGACTATTCTAATTTTCATATAATATCTTTAAAATTTACTAGCACATTTTAAAATAAATTTGAGTCTTACTCAGTCTCTACAAATGTGTTTGCAACTTCCTTATATGATTCAATGTTGAAAAAAACACACAAATGAATATGGGGAAAAACATGCACTGAAAATACAAACTAATTTCTGATTTCCAGAAAATACTGAACACAGTTTGAGCTGTGAAGTATTGATATAAGCATCTCATGGGGCATGCCTCAACATCTCAATGTACTAACACTGATGTAATCGAGCATCTCCCATAGCTCTGAAACATTGGTTGTACATTAGGGCAAAACCCATGAAACGTTCAGTTACTTGGTCTTCAAGATCACAAGACAACTGATGGTGTACTTGGCTATTATAAAGCATGAAAGCTGGTCTTGGAACTAGTCATTCTCATTTTCCATTAATTTGCACACAACAAAGTCTTTTAAAAAATAACCAGTACCAGGATTAGCTGCAAATTATGATACATTTTTAAAAATCAAACATTCACTTATAATGTCTTTTAATTTTAAGATATTCTTAACAGTTTCCCTTGTATCTTGAAAATAACCTATTGTCTGTCTGCTTATTTCCTTTCCAATGGCATAGAAATTAATTAGTATAGAACACTGATATTGATTGAGGTTCTTGCAATCAAGTTATTAATTATCTTCTCAGGTTAAAAAAGGGGGTAGTACATTTTTTGGCAACATATTAAGCCTCTCAAGATGTATCCTTTTAGGTATGAGTGAATCTTGGGAAAAAATATTTTATTTGCTGCATAATCAACTGGTTTATGGTGCAACTAAGGACAATACTATCAATCCATGCAGCAGTAGCAGGTCATGTAGTAATGCTTTAACATTTTCAGTGGGGGAAAAAAGCTCGAACATTTCAAGAGTTTTGTTCTTAGCCCAATAAACAAGAATAATTATTATTTACTCCACACGCATGACTCAGAATCGGCAATAGGGAAAGTTCTTGTACCAGCAAAGATAGGCCTTAAGGCAATTATAACCATCTTTTCTAATTCATGCACAATCATTACTGCACTCTTTCTGGAAAATCATAGAATCATAGAATGGTTTGGGTTAGAAGGAACCTTACAGACCATCTAGTTCCGAGCCACCTGCCATGGGCAGGGACACCTTCCACTAGACCAGGTGTCTCAAAGCCCCATCCAACCTGGCCTCAAACACTCCGAGAGATGGGGCATCTACAGCTTCTCTGGGCAACCTGTTCCAGTGTCTTACCAGTCTCAGAGTAGAAAATTCCTTCTTAATATCTCATCTAAATCTACCCTCTTTTAATTTAAAGCCTTTCCTCCTTGTCCTATTACTACTTGCCCTTGTAAAAAGTCCCTCTCCAGCTTTCTTGTAGGCCACCTTTATGTACTGGAAGGCTGCTGTAAGGTATCTTTGGCCTTTTCTTTGAAATTGGCATGCTTTGATTTGTTGGTGGAATGCAAGTGTCACAGCCACATGGAGATCTACCTTGTTCAACTAAGGATGTCAACAAAACCCAGGCCTAGTTTTAGATCATGACTGCTTTGTTTGCTTTGAGCCCTTTGTGTATACTCAGCCAAATACTATGCATCCCTGAAACCCATATTTGGTTCACTATGCTAAATAGTTATGAAAAATATGTTTAAATGCATCAATCTGAATGTATTCACAGTAATCACAGCAGTACTGCCTTTAGGAAGGCTGAAGCTCCTTATGCACATTGGAGGGAACTGTGAAAGCATACAGAATTTCAGTAGGAACTCCAGTCTTTTCAATAAAGAGATGGAAAATAAATGTGTTTTCTTTTTAAGCTGCTGAACAAAAGTACAAACTACTACTGTTTAGGATCAAATGCACAGGCCTTGATTTCACAGAAGGTAGCTTTGAGGGACTGTGTGCAGCAAGACACCCAACCCCAGGTGGGTCACTCAGACCTCCCCCACCAGGCACACCTTCCCCAGTACCCCATCAGTCACTCCCAGTTTGTTGCCTAATTTTGCCCATCCAAGCCTCTCGCATTGATCTACCCCCTGAAACTCTCACCCAGCTCTTCTTAGCTCATACAAAGCTTATTTCTCTTTGTGGTTTCACTCTTTCATCGGAAACTTGCCAAGCACTGGCAGTAAGGCATGGAGACGACCCTAGGGATGAGATGAGAGTATGCAAGCCTTGGAGAAGAGCTGATGGCACAACACAACTCTTGGGCATGTAGTGACAGAGCAATTATTGGAGCTATATTTTTGTGTGTGGCAACCCCACTGTTTCCTAACAGGAGTCCTGAATCAGTGCCAAACAAATCCTTGTAACGATCAGCATTGACTGGCAATTTTGAAGGACCAAGTAAAATTGGAATTCTTTCCTCTGCCAGTTATGACAGGTGATATGAGAAATTCTGCAGCTATGATTTGGGCTAGAGACATTTTTCTTGTTCTAGGAAAGTTTTTTAGATTTTAAATGTTTTCTTCTTATTCACTGGCATGAAATCATGGCCATATATAATTGGATATATATTGGGCATAGGAATAATTGGGCAGAAGTGCAGCAAGATTTCCCTCATCCCAGAAAACTCAGTAACCTGATAACTGAGGCTTTCAAACAACATACAGGAAACTCAGCTTCAATCACACAATCCATACGACAATCAACTTCCCTACTCAAAGATGCCTTTAACTGCAATGCTGGTGTAGGTTGAATCTCTTGAAAAATTTCTTCTGCACAAATGCCACTTTGTATAAGTAATTTCATACTGTTAGGGCCAGAAAAATAAAGAAAGACTAACTAGTTGCAGATGGCCAGTTTTAAAGTAGGGTTGATGAAGTCTCTACACACTATGAAGATGAGTTAATTATTTCTGCAAAACAAAAAGATCAGCATGGGAACTGGAGAGCCAGTCTGCCACAAGGAACAAGACTTGTTTTTTCCATATCCAACCTGAGCACTCTACCTACTGTATTGCCCTACCAGCTCTATCGATAAATTTGCTATACACTATGCCAAGCTGTAAGAAGATCTGTTGTGAAAGGGTAGTAGCCCTAACCTCCAAACGCCAGACTTTTGTCTACTTGAAATTCCCCTGCAATTCAGACTGGATACACTCTTTTTAAAACTTCCTCCAAACATTGCTTTAAAGAGCAAAAGTTGTTCTATGTATCTGTTTTAATTATATCTGCATTAACTTCCAAAGAAATACTGCAAGCCCATGGATTGTTTTTAAGAGGCACTCTTGTAGCTTGGAGTCCTTCAAGCAGGTGCTCAGCCCCAGCAAGCGTCACAGCACAGACCCTGTTCCAGCTATGCTGTTCACGCAGCACCGAAGACCGATTCCCAGTTCTAAGGTTATTTGTGACCTTCGGTAAACCACAGAGGAGCCACGCTCAAAGTTGCAAGGCCCGAAAGTGCTCTGTTACCCCTCCAAAAAGAAAGAAAGAAACAAACAAAAAAGCCAGCACATTAGCCATCAGGCTGTAAATAAGGCGGACAGAAAGAACAGGGTGCCGGCCTCAGCCTGTGCTGCCTTCCCCTGCCGGTCGGCCCGCAGCAGGGTGCCCGTGGGCGCCAGCGAGGCCTCCATGGCCTCGGCCCCCCTACCCCTACCCCTACCCCAGCCGCTCTAAGGCCACCAAGCAGCCTTACAGCCAGGCGCAGGCAACTGCAGTGCCACAGGCCTTGTAAGTACCCGCAGGTAACTGAACAGGCGTGCATGAGCAAGTGCACATGACTGCGGCGCTACCAGCGTCCCGCCTGGCGCACCCCGGGGCAGAGGCCTCCCCCCGCGCCCCCTGGGGCGGCACCGCCGCGGGACCGCTCGCCGCGCCGCTCCGCGGGGTGGGGGTAGGCGCCGTGCCCGGTCCTGGGGCGCGCTGCAGCGGCCCGGCCCACCGCCGTGGGCTCGCTTCAGTTGAAGTTGTGCTTGTGCGTAGCGCGCTGCGTGTTTAAGCACCGTTGGAAGAGGCAGAACAAAGAAAAGCATGACAGCTTTATTATTGCTGATAGTTCGGTAGCAAACAACCTGGTTAGCGGCAGCTATCAGCCAAAGCCCGGCGGGGCGGAGCCGCTTGGGTCGGGCTCTGTTGGCTGCGCCCGCCTTCGTGAGACAGCGGACCAGGGCTCCGGGCCGGGCGCGGGAGCGGCTGCCTGCACCCTGTCAGCAGGGCCCCAGCCCCGGCCCCCGACCCTGGCCGTGAGCCCGCCGGGGAGAGCTCAGATGTAGGCGTGGGGCGGCCCGGGGGGCGCGGCGATGGGCAGAAGGCGCGGGGGGGACACTGGGGAAATCGCGGCTCCCGCTGGGGATGGCGAGAGGCGCCGCCGCCCGCCCGCGCCCCTCAGGCGGCGCAGGGCCGTGCCGGGCCGTGCCGTGCCGGCCCACGCTGGACCGCGGCGCCGCCTATGGGGCGGCGGGCGCTGCTACAAGAGGGGCGAGCGGTGCGGAGCGGCCTGGCAGGGCAGGCGGCCGGGCCGGGCGCCATGGCGGAGGGGCGGAGCGACGCGCGGAGGGTGCTGGAGCTGAAGGAGCGGCTGGGCAGCGGGCAGGAGCCCGCGGAGGTACCGGCGCTGCGGCCGTGCAGGGGAGGCAGAGGTTCCCCGGCGGGCGCCAGGAGGCTGCCCCGGTCTCTTTACGTATACTGTATATGTTTACACGCGTACATGTAGCGCATCGGCGGTGTGAGTGGCTCTGGGTGGGGCGGAGCCCTGCGGTGGGGCCGGCCGAGGCCGCTGGTCCTCGCCGCGCTGACGGGCTGCGGGTCGCGCTGTCCCGGCCCTGCTGCCCCGCCTCGGCGCTGGCTGCCGGCGCCGCCGAGCAGGGCCGGGGACGGAGCAGGGCCGGCTGGGCTGCCGAGGGGAGCGTGTGTGTGAGGTTCTGGCCCTGGGCCTCCGTTCCTCCCTCCCTTGCCACGACCAGGAGGGCAGCGTGGCAGTTGGGTCACAGGTGGTTATGTCCTGGGTAGGTAGGGAGGGGGTTACAGCTTTGGGTGGGTGGCCAGGAGGCCCTGTGTGCAGCCGGGTGAGGAGAAGGGCAACCAAAGCTGGGTGTCATGACCCTGCCTCTGACAGGTATTGCTGGCTATGGGAGATCTTGTCGGCCTGGCCAGAAGCTCAAAACACAGCAGCCGGGGTGCTAATTTCTGTGTTCATAAGAGCTTTTCTTGGTGAAATAGGTGTTTCTCCTCTGTTTCAACAGCATGCAGCAAGAAGAGTGGGAGTTGTGTTGCTACTCCTGGTGCAAAAAGAGCAAAGCTGCCCTTATCTGTGAAAGAAATTAACCTCTGCAGGATATTGGGGCTGCTCAGTAGCTGCAAGGACTAGATAAGGAATACTTGAAGCAAGCAGCTATCAGTGGGGAGATGGATCATAGCAGCCTACAGAAGCTGTGCTTGATGTTCCCTAGGTACTGAGAGGCAGGTGGGGATATAAGCACGGGCCCCAGAGTGGAGGGGGTAGGAAGAAGGCACAGCTCTGTTCTCTGAACAGCAGCCTGGACTCTGAAGGACAGGGAAGCAAAGCAGTATGTGCCAAGTTGGCTTCAGTGTTTTATGAAGTAATAAATCACATTTGACTGAAGAAGGCATATTCAAAAGGATGGGGTTTTCTTTTGAGGGTGGCATTCAGCTTGAAAGTACAGAATGCATTTGCCATGATTTAAATCTTGACGCAAGTTTGTGGAAGTATGGGGGACAATAAAATTTAATCTGCATTGTATTTGGTGGTTAACGAACATGAAAAGCTTAGTTATCATTCGTATCTACTGTGTGTTTTCGAAGTGTGTCTGTATATATGCATATATAGGAAATACTGATTTTCTTAGCCAATAATGGGTTTATCTTCCTGAGTGCCAGTGTGGTAAGCTGTATCTGTCCAAAAGGCAAATATCTGTGCCGGTGTTGCAGATGTTTTAATCTGCAGTTCAATGAGCCTAGGGTTTCTTCTTGTGCTACAGAAGTCATCAGATAATATAATCTTCAAATATTTTAATACTTGGGGTTGGTGTTGATACGCTATTCTGAACAAGACATTGAAAGGGAAAAGAAAGAAACAATTCTAGAGGTAGTTAATTCTTAAGTGATTCCAAAATACATTCAACTCTAGCAAAAACATGTAAATAGTCCTGGCAGATTTGATTTCATTAAGGGAGGAGATGGCACGGTTTTTATGTGGCGTGACTGCAAGCAGGTGCTGCACAAAATGGGACTAATGGTGGTGCTGCAGCACTTCTGCTGTCCCTGGTATAACTGTGTCTAGTGAAGTAGAAGTGTTTGTGGATAACAGGGGCTTCAGGAGTGGTAGGGGGAATGAGAAACTGATAGCCATAAATTGGTAGTCGTGAAGTGCACTGCTAATTAAAGGTAACTCCACTAACAGAAAATACGAGGTTATCATGTTTAAAGGCAAAAAGGGAAGTTATTATTCTTGCCACATACATAAAAATCAATATCACAGGTGGGTATATAGGTAAGCATAGGTGTTGTCAAATATTTCTGTCCCATACTTGAGAACAGTATTTGTCTTGGCACTTTTTAATAATTGCTAAATAACTTTGTGATAGTAACCAGGGAAGATGCAGAACATTGATTGTTCATGTCAAAAGCTTATTAATGTGCAAGGCTTGATAGCCACCCTATTGATTTTTCAGGGAATTGACCAAAGAATGGACAGAACTAATGATTTAGGTATTGAATGATGCTCAAGGTACTAGGGGAGTTCAGCAGGACAGGAAGAAAAGTACTGTCCTGTTGTTCATACAGGTAAATGAAATAGCCTTCATTGACATTGATCATGAAGGAATGTGTTGAGCAGCTGCATGGTGTTGCATATAATATGTAACTGATGCAGAATTAAAGGAGGGTGCCATGGTCCTTGCCACTCAATGAGACTGTGTAGATATGTACTGCCGAATTTATCTCAAATAATATTCAGCTGATGCTGTCATAAACATACGCAAGACTTAAGGCATTTGACTTGCCTCTGTATGATGCTGATTACACTAGCTGTGTTATGGACCTGATGCAATACAATAAATGGATTTCCATTGCACTTGCCAAAAATAAGTGCCAGAACTCAACAGAAAACAATGTTGACTTGTGGTTTTCGTTGTGGATTTGTGGTGGGGTTTTTTTTGAGGGTGAGGGGCAAGTATGCACCTGTCCTTGACATGATGGTACTCAAATCTTTCTTAATTTAGAAGACAGTAAGCATTTTGGTGAAATGTTAAAAATACTAAAGTAATTTGTGTCGAATGAAGGGGGACTCTTCTAGAAACCAACTTTGATCATGTGCTAGTCTACATTCATTTGAACAACATGCATTTTAACATGGCTCAGTGGAAAGTCACAGCTAGGAGCTATGAATATAGGTCACTCAGGATGGGAGACTGTATTTTGGAAAGCATAGACTCAGAAAATGATTTGGAGCTCTGCTGTATTACCAGTTGAGCATGAAATTGTAGTACAATGCAGTGGCTTACGGAATAAACGCTATCTTTGGGTAGCTTAGCAGGGTTATGTTATTACTGCTATATAGTATTAGAGGGACAATTACAGCAGTATTATGTCCTGTTCTGGGGACTGTTTTTAAAAGCAATACTGCCAAGCTGGAAAGATAATAAGACAGCCAGAGAATGCCTATAGCTCTGACTAGCATAACTTACTGAAACTAAAGAACCAAGGTGAAGCGTGGAATTAGTGTTTACACTTCTGTGTTATAAAGGATGTTTGTAAAAAAAAATTACAAAAAGATTTTTAGATTTAGATTTGCTAACTAAAAAAGTTAGCAAGAAGAGATTGTTAGATTCAATAGCTTAAAACAAAACAATATTTTTTTTTAATCAAACAGTTGTTTGCTTTTTTTTACTGAGGTCACAGGAATGACTTGCTTGGGAATGCACTGGGTTTTTCTAATGTGTTGTCTTAAAAGTCTGGGTGCTCTTTCAGATGAAGTGTCTCCTCAGCTGAATGTTATGGACTTTGTGAAATTGCATGGGCTGTGTCATAGAAGAGAATGAACTAAATATTATAGGTATCCCTTTGAGAGAGAGGTGCAGCTGGTGAGCAAGGAGGGAGGGAGACAAAGCAGGAAAGAGTTACTGTGGTGAACTGTTGAGTCAGTCCCTTGACACAGATGGCCTAGGGACCTGTTAACAAGTCCTGTCCTTCCTGAGGGTCCAGGCTCAGCCAGGAAAAATGAGGAGACTGTACAACACTTGTGTAAGGGATGATGGAGCAACATTTATGCAGTGAGAAGAGACCAAACTCTGTGTACCTGACATCTGTTGTGATCATCAGTTTATGGTCGGTTTTGACTCTGGAAAATCTGTTTGCTTACATGCTTCTTACCCATTGCTCATTACCCTTGCCCTCTGTTTTCCAAATGCCTGCCTACTTTCCATCCTCCCCTTCATCTTGGCTTGCTCTTACTCCTATTGTCACCTTTGCTTTTGTCTCAGTTATGTGTATGCCAGCTCTCAGTCTGTCCATAAAGCTCTGCTTATGTTGCATGAAGGCCTGTGTCTTGGGCTTGCTTGGAATGTCATTTATTGGAAAAAAACAGTCCTAAAGGCTTTGGATTGTTTTTTGGTAATCAGCATTTAGGAATTTTGTAGAATGGTTCGGGAATTGTGTATAGAGGTAACTTTTTTTATGTTCTTCATAATTTTTCTGTGAAGTTTACCATCTCTTTTAAAGTCAATAGAGTTGTTCCATGAGGGTATACCTGATAGTGGTATGCAAGGTAAAATTGTTTGAAAACCCGTGGAGGGTTACATATGTATTGTGTGTATATGGAAGAACTTGAGAAAAAATTACTGGGCACAGTCCAGTGAGATAAGAGCCCAGATGAACTACAGATGCTATGGTGAAAGATATGGGTAGAGCAAGGCACCTCAGTAGTCAACCTTCATTCTGTTTTTGGAGGCCTGCTTAGAACAGACTTCAAACAAATTATTCTTTTTGCCTTCTTTTATGCGATAATAGTGGTGCACCATATAAATGTCACGACATCGACATTTGTGTTTCTAACAAGCTTTTGTTTCAGTGACAGGCTTTCCTGTGACTTGTGCTTCATAGTATACCTTTCTGTGGCCTTCGCCGAAGTCTGATAGATACTGGAGCTTGGTATTTGTGATTTAAAAAGCAAATGGCCCCTCCTCATCTTTGACAGAGAAATCAGAACTCTTTAGCAAACAGGATAAATGCAAAGTCTCTCTGCTGTTACTGACTGCCACAACTTAAATTTACTTGTTCCTTGATTGTGTCTGTAAGTAAGTTTGGTTCTAAATGCTAAGGTCTGAGATGGGTGATTCCTACCGGCAGGCTGGATGCTGCCATTAACGTTGGCCAAGCAAATGAAGCTCACTCTCCTTTCCTAGTTCTGTACATACAAAGCTGCTGGTCTTACTGCAGCCTGAGCTGTTCCTTGGTATCAAGAGATCAGGATCACTTCTCCTAAAAGGCTTGTCAGAGTGGTTGATCAATGATTTTTATTTTCTTTTTAATGAAACCTTATTCTTTGTCTTAATTTGCTAAATGTGATACACTGTCCATTTGCTTTCTTCAAATATGTGGTCTTTGATTTAGAAAACTTTGAAAGCTGTGCTTTTCATTGAAATGTGTTGACTGCTTTTGGACATTCTTGCCATCTGGGTACTCTTGTAATTTAGCCTTTTGGTTTGAAGTTGTCTGAACAGTAATTGCTTGCTTCCTGAATCTGTTCTTCCGAAATGAACTTGGCTTTATGAATTAACTTAGGCCAAAACCCAATCAAGAGGAAACACTCAACCCCCCCCATTCTCTTTGTAGCTTGATGAAAACATCTTTTAATATTCTCAAACATATAGGTTTGTCTTTGGCCTATGGGATTTATTCCCAGTGGTTTGCACAGTATCTAGTCATCCTATATAGCTTACTATAATCTTTCAGCAAGAAGTTACTTTTTCATTGCAAAATAAGTTAATAGGGATATATAATTTTTTAAATAAAGAAAAATAAAATTAACCTGATAGTGATAACATAGTTTATAATGCTTGTGATTAACATTGTAAGCATTTTTTTTTTCTTCTAGTTAAGCATCTTTGCAATGTATTTTTTTCCTTGTTGGGATTATTTAGAAAGTCTTCAGTTCACAAAATATATACAGCCTACAGCTGTGAAGCATCTGGAAAAAGTTAAATGTTAAGCTTGTATTCTTCTCAGAAGGAAGAGTAGTTCTTTTGAGATACAAAATTGTTTTTCATTTCACTGCATATATTCTTAATGCAACTTTTTGGCTCAGGGAGTATCTTGCTCTTAAATAGGGGGTAAGTGGAACTTATGGTTTTCATACTGGTTCCAAAATTTTGGTTTGGAATTTTTTGTAGGTATCCTGCCATCTTGTAGTTACCTAAACTTTTGGGGAGTGAGGTGATTTGTTACCTCTGGTCTTAGGTGTATGCCTTGCTTTTACAGATTTTTCTCATGTTTTCCCAGGCTGTGAAACATTTCTCCTGTACTTGTCTAGGTCTCAGAAACACTGTTGCAAGGTGGATGATTTACAGGAAGAACTGCATGCCAGGCATGTAGATAGAGCCCGCTGTACACAGCGTCAAGTGTGAGATTCCACTAGTAATGCATTATAGGAACAATGAAACTGGAACAACAGTGGAGAAAAATATCCCCCCCAGTGCAATTTGTAAATTGTTTCAAGCTTGCTGCTCGCTTATTTTAGTATCTCTTTCACTTCTTGCAACACCATTTCAGTAGCATTATCTAATATCATAAATGCTAGTCCATCAGTTATCTGAATTAGCATAGCTGTTGTTACAGTTAGAAAGTTTCTGGGTAGTCTGTTTTGCATTCCTGCAGGTTCCTGCCATTGCATTTAGAAGTGCCAATGATCTGAAAAGCTTGACTTGCATTCCAGCTTTGTGAAAGCCCTATGAAGTGTTCTTACTTCAGTTGCACATTAATTCTTTATTTACATAAAATAGCTTTGTGGAAGTTTGTGAAAGATATGGCACGTTGCTTGCATGTGGTCACCTGCAAGCCTCTGGGGTGCTGTATAGCCATTGCCAAAGAAATTTATACTCATTACAAATGAGAGTTGTGTTATCAAAACACTTATCATAGGGAGATGAGCATTTTGTATTGAAAATTTTTTTCTGGCTCTGATGGAAATGTTGAGTTTTGTAACAGGTGTATGCTTTGTCAGTGTGAAACGAAACAGCTGTTCTAGCTTGAGCTTGTTTTGTTAATGTACAAATTGCAGTTAAGTTTTCAAAACCTTATTTTTTTTCTGAACTGGGCTCCCACCAGCTTTATTGATGTTTCTTGGCCTGGGCTGATGGAGTGGTGCTGCTGTCTGGGAGGCCTGCTGGAGGACTTGCTGATTTGTGTGGTGGTTCTGCGTGATGTGGCTTTTCCATTGGCTCAGTGACAAATGAGGGTCACTGCTACACAAGGAGTATGGGCATATATATATATATATAAAACCTGTACTACTGTATTCTTGATCTTTAATGTTATCTGTGTAGTGGTAAATCCATACCTACTGGATTTTCTGGTGTTACTGAAATTGGGAGGCTGGCAGAACTGCACTGGTTCACAGCACAGACTTTAAGCACAGCCTGGATGGGCAGTAAAGGAGTACTTACATTTTCCTGGAGTTACTGGATATTCCTCTTAAAACTATTGAGTATTTTTAGATTAAATGTGAATGAGGATGAGAAAAGCAGAATAGAATTTAGGAAGACTTGTTTTAAAAATATAATCTAATGTTTCCTTCCAGATTATAAAAACACTTAAGGTACTACAGGATTTGGATATGTCACTGGATATTCTAGTGGTAAGTGACCAAAAATACATTCAACTCTTCCGTAGTGAATTACTGTGTAAATGTCAGGGGTCTCCAATCACAGAAGCAGTGAACATGTTGCATTTTGTTATTTTGAGTCTTAATCATGATTCATTTAGAGTTATGTACAAGGAACCATGGAACCTTTTCCAAAAGCCAGCTGGAAGCTGGGCATAGAACTTGACAAACACAGTATTATGCCAACAATGATAGTACTGAGCAGGAATCTGAGCATATAGAGAGTACTTTGCTAGTCAGGGTTGGTTTGTTCTCACTGTAGAACTATTTTCCAGTCAATGCTTAAGTCAAAGCAAATATGAGTGAACCATTCTTTAGGTCAGTTGTCTAAATCTAGCTTTTATTAGCAGCTTGAAGTTACTTTCATTTAAAGAGTAGTTTCCCAAGTAAGGATGCTTGTGACTTGGACCCTTACCAAACCTGCATCCTATCAAATCTTACATTAGAAATTCTTACCATGGTCTCTGAAGCGTCTAGTTAATATGAGCAACGTGTCTGTATTTTGGGAAGAAGAAAAATGTGGGTTTTGTGAGAGAGTTCTTTGAAGAAGAAGAGAAAAATATGGTAATTAAAGCAATTGGCTGGCCTATTCAGGCAAAAGCATTTACCTGCCTAAACATGGGTAGACTTCTACTGGAATACAGTAATATTTATGTATTCTTATTGGAAAACAAAATAATCTTACATTGCAGTTAGTCGTTTAAAATGACAAAGTGCTTCTGCAGGCAATTCCTGTTTCCAGCAAACTTGTGTGTCTTATGTGACAGACTTTGATGGAAAACTTCAAGTCAAATAGAGGAGAGAGATGTCTTACAACTGAGGACTCCACATATTTTTTTAACACATTTGAAGAACATAAGGAACTTATGTTTTTTCTTGCATCTCTTTGCAATACACTAACCTACCAAACCATTACTGCTCAAATTATATAGAAGCTATATATCCTTAAAATGAATTTAAGGAAGACCTTTCTAAGCTGTGAGCTGATTATGTGGGAATACCATGCGTATAGCTCTAGCTCAGACTTCACAGAAATATCATTTCACTAGTTAGCAGGAACATTAAGAGGCTGCTGCTAACCTGGTGAATTCCAGGTTTTGTGTGCATCTTAAAACTGAGAGTTTGTGAATCGGAGATACCAATAAGACAGGATTAAAAAAGTCACCTGTGATTCTCTGTACACTCAATGTCTGCGAGATTAAGTGCTTAAGTAACGTAAAACTCACTAGAGCAAGACTTGAAGGCACAATGGTAATGTGAAAATATTTGTACTGGGGGAAAACAGAAAACGACGGATTTTAAATGTCAAGAGGGTTTTTTTGCTTCCTGTGCTGAAACTGAGTTTAGTCATGAACTCTGCTCCTCAGACCCTCTACTGCTCCTGGTTGAGATGCATTTTTGATTAAAATATGTATATTGCATGTGGTCCCTAACATGCTAAAATGTACCTGCATAAGCCTAAAAGGAATTTGAATTGATTACTCTAATTCACTGGAGCAATATGCATTTTGTGGGCGTAAGCGTCTGAGCCAAGTGAAATTCCTGAAACACATACATTTAATGGAGGAAAATGACTTCTCTTAGTTTTGTGAATTAAGACTTCATTTTGTTCCCCATATTTGGTTATAAATACCTACCTTTCCTTCAGTTCTGTCCACAGTATAAAGCGTGCATTTATTTCTTCAGCTGCTGTAGGACTGCTCTGACTACTACACTAATACTGTTTGTAGCAGTTTTAGAGAAGGTTGTATTTGGGATGTTAGTCATGATTTATTCTGTACATCTCTCTTGCACTGTCTTCAACAGGAAACTGGCATAGGCAAAACAGTTAATGGCTTTAGGAAACATGCCACTGCTGGGAATGCAGCTAAAACCCTGGTAAAACAATGGAAAAAACTTACTCATCCAGAAAGTAAGAGGTAAGTATGAACTAACTTCTAGAAAAAAGTTAATTATACGGCAGTGTAACTTCATAAAACACAAACTGGAAAGCTTAGGAAAGTGTTTAGAATGACAAATGTGCATTAGGGCAAATGCATAAATTGTGTGGAAGAAATGAGTCTGTCTTTTATAAAATACCAAAACAAATCAGAGCAACCAGTATTGGTTGGTTAGCCAGCCAGCACTCAGACTTTAGCTATATTTTTTCTGACTGGCACAGTTCTTGGTTCCCAGCTGGTGCAAGCAGGACTAAGCCGATGACTGGGCACTGCTCCCCACTTCAGGGAAGTGGGAAGCTTGCTCTTTCTTCCCAGTGGTCGTAGTGAAATGAGGCAGCTCTCCAGTGATTTGGTTGTATTGAGGACTTTCCTGTAATGTTCTTGTAGACTGAGAGGGGCTTCCCATGTTGGGGAAGTCACACTGAAGAGATGCAAAGCAGTCACCACTGCTGTGGCTGGGCGGACTGTGCTTTAGGCGTTATGCAGACCTCTGGCAATTTGAGGCAGTTAAGATGAGGAAGCCAAAGGTTTAGATTGATTAAATTGTATGTTTTTAAATCTGAAGTTGTTCAAACAATAGAAAAGTGCAATACCAGAATCCATGATAAGCAAAGCATAAAGGTTGACCTGTTGTAATCTGTATCACCTACAGAGCACGTCAAAATTCTGTCTCCTAGTTATCTCAAGTACCATGTCTGTATTATAAAGCATGCAGGGAAACTTGGGTAAAAAGTGGCGTCCAACATGTTATAAGCAAATAGTACTGTCGGGTATGTTTTCCTACTGATGGTTATGTCCCTACTCCCCACTTGTCTTGCTGTCAATTCTTGTAGCAGTATTTAGTGGTGCTGGACCCAGTAGCTGTTTGTCTAGGGTTCTCTAGCGGTAATGGAAGAATAAGAGCACAACTCTGGGTCTTGTGAAATTATGACATGTGGTGTGATTTTAGTGCTTTTAGTTTTACTAATACGGGTAAAACTAAAAAAGTATGGATGCGATTTATTTTTATGTTGCAGTAGTCACAGAGGAAGAAAGCAAAATTTTGAAAAAGAAAAAGATGAGACAAAATCTTCCATTTCCAAGATGAAGCCTTCGGAGAAGTCCAAAGCATCTGTACTGGCCTCCAGAAGTTCTGGTAGCACTCCTGCTTCTAAAAAGTTGAATAAGTGGCATACTTGCGAAAAGGCCCACCAAAGTAGAGATTCTGAGTCTCAAAAAGAATGTGACAATAAAGAATGTAGCAGCAGTGGTTCTCAGCGTGCTTCCCAGGGTACCAATCCTCAAGCTAAAGAAAGTGAATTCAAAGAGAGAACCTCTGTGGACAGCAAGAAAGTTTCAGAAGAGCAGTGTTCCTCTGTAGCTAATAAAGACTTATCATCCCTGAAGGAAAAGCCTAGTAAGGATACTTCCAAGCAGAGAAGTCCTAAGCATGTGAAGAAACCAAAACAAAAACTTGTCATAAAAAGCAAAGCCAAATTACCTAGTGATGAGGAATTTGAGCCCCCGGCTATGTCTTTTGAATCTTATCTTAACTATGATCAGGTTCCCAAAAAAAGAAAGAGGAAGGCCAGTTCTACAGGTGAACGGCCAAAGAAATGCAGTGAACAGAAGAACAACTTACTACCACAAAAGACTTCAAAATTTTCTCATGCAAAAGGAGGAGAGGAAGATGTAAAAAGCCATGAGGGTGATCGATCAGAAACTCCCAATAAAAAGGTAAACCATGGCATGGTTGAGATAATAGCAAATAAACTGCAGATAAGTGCTTCGGACTCTTATTTTCCAGTGAAGTTAATCTCTGGTTATTTTAAGCAACAGACTGCACGGCTCTGACACACCAGCTGCATTACAATTGCTAATAATTGCAGTAACTGGGACAAAAAAAATGATTGTTTATTGCAAACTGGCAGCTTACAATTGACTTGTCTTGGTTTATTAGGATAATTTCCAATATGGAAATACTCTTTGATCCATATCATCTAATCTGCTTTTTACCTCCAAAGTAAAGGTACCTTTGGAAGGATGTTCCCTTCGGTTCTTGAGCGGCCTGGCTTGTGACTGTAGCAGCTGTTTTATGTATAGCATAGTCACTTTGTCAGATGCTGTGGTTCTTTAATAGTGAACATTAAGGTCTGAAGTGGAACTAAACTTTCTTCTTTTAATGCATTGAAATAAACCACGGTATTGCATATAAAAATAGCTTATACATGTTTGTATGTGGACTACCCTAGTTCCTTGAAGTGGAACAAACTTAAGGAGCTCCTCTGAGCCAAGGTAGATCTAAACATGTTAATTAGACCGTTTACACAAAAGCTTTTGTGCACTGGGAATTACAGGTCTCTCCAGTCTTTTATCTTTACTGTGATGTGAAAGCTCCAGGCTTTACTTGTTGTGGAAGATCTACAATCTGAATGTGGCATCTTCTGTCTCAAATGGAGTAACATTAATGTAGAGGCTTGTATATAATACTCTAGCATAAACTGAGAAAAAATCTCAGATGTTCAAGCAGTCATGAAAAGTTAGAAAGATACTGAAATGAAGTTCAGGGAGACACAAGTTTTGGGCTGTAAGTGCCTGGCTTATAACTGGAGAACACCTAAGACCCAATTTAGATGTTGGACATAATGCTGAGCATTTGCAGGGACCTGTATTTACCAGACTGCTGGATCTTTAAATCTCTTTTTAAGGGGTTAGCTGTGAAAGTTTAAGCTACATGTGTTACCTAGCACAATATAGGAGACTTGATAGGACAAGCTGTTTCTTGTCTTTCAGGATGGCATTTAGTTTGCTTTTAAACATGTAATTGGTTTTGTCATCTTGCAGTTTTGTCTCATTCACTGCATACTTCTAACCTCAATAGTGATTGATGTGAAAGCCTGTTAGTTGAACACATCTACTTTATTCTTTCACCTCTTCTTGTGCACCGATCACAGATACCCCACTGAGTTCCTTTTGTGATGTAGTCTTGGTAAGGTATGAAAGGGTATGCTGGAAAGTAATCCAGTGAATAAATTTCGGTGCAGAAAACCAGTAATTCCAGTTATCCTGGTTTACTTTAGGGTTTGCTTAAGGGTGGTTATTTTTGTAGCTTATCTTAAGCCTCAGTAAACCCAAATTTGTAATGTTGAAGCAATGTTTCCTTGACTGTGCACAGGCCAAGGTTGCATCCCTCCAAGATCTCCTTAATACTCCATTGCCTAAATTTCTGACGGGCATCTCGGTCTCATCTGCCTCATATGCTGCAGACTTTGAAGGTAAGTAGTATGCAAGGCTGATATATGTGGAATAATGCAGGTTTTCATTTCTGTGTGGAGATGTCTTTATCCACTTTGCTGATAAACTGTATTAGCTCATCTGTCAGTGCAAAGAAATGCCTCACCTTCAGCTACAACATGATTTCCACAGATAAAGTGGAGGGAGTTAGAAAGGCTTCCCTCTTACGGCTTGCAGAATGAAGAAATACGTGGAAGGTTACCACAGATGTAGAGAAAGCATAGATCAGGTGGTACTTCTACAGGCTCTATTTATCTTTACTTCTGTCTATACCTTGTAGCAGGTAAAACCTTAGTAAAAATTATCTTAGGTGAAACAAATACAGGAGGCACTAGGCCTAGCTTTGGCATAGGAAATTGCTAGCATCTTTATAGGTAGATGACAAAGTGCCAGTGATTTTTCCCTAGCAGCTTTTGTGAGGTTTCGGTGGCTTCGTATGAATCTGGTCTTGAAGCATCACTGCTGTTGAGGCTTCTGGCTTCTCCAGGATAACTCGGGAAGATCAATAGTGTGCTGTAGACTGGTAACAGAGTAATCTAGATGTGAATACAGCTCATGTAAGGCTGGTTTGAGTTGGTGCAGCTCGTTTGGAATGTGCATCCTGTCTTAGTGTTAGATGAATGATCTTCTGTAACATGTAATATCTGTAAGGGCCCCAAACTGTGATGCAGTAACTTTGTATTTCAAGAAAAATTAATATATATGTCCTACTAGCTGTGTTTCTCAAAGCTGAATGTTTAAAGCATTGTAAAATTTCAGGAGAGAGATTAAGCCTCGTCTGATGTTTTGTTCGCAGCTTCCCTAGCACCTGTTGTAGAAGCACCCCAGCAAGTCAGAGAGACAGTTCAATTCACAGGGCGGAGACTGAACTCTAAAATGCAAGTTTACTCTGGCTCTAAAACAGTCTGTCTTTCGAAGATGCTTACACTGTATGAACAGTGCATCCGTGTGCTTCAAAATAATATTGATTGTGAGTACTTCAAGTGATTTCTAGTAGGCTGTGCCTGAAAGTGTATCAGATTTCTTTTTTTTTTTTTTTTTTCTCTCCATGCCAGCAACTGGCTTACTAAAAGATATTGCCCCTCCTGACAAATGGTGACTCAGAGCAGGTTGAAAGGCGCCTTAAAAAAAAAAGGGATTTATGGCTGGCTAAAATGTAGTCTTGCTTTGAAAGCTTACCTTTTTATATTTTAAATAAAATTGGAACTTTATAATGTCCTATAAATTATAAACCCAAAAGCCTGCTGTGTGTGTTTTTTTTTTCTTCAGGATGTTTATTTGCATAAATTAGAATGAGTGATCAAGAAATCGTTTATTCCCTTGTGTGGGCAGAGAGGGGAGTGATGCACATAAGTAAAGTTGAGGCAATAGCTGTTCAAAGATGCTTTCTCTATCCTAAAATATAACTGCCAGTCAGTATGGAACTGCTGACTTAGATTTTCATAGCCTAACTCCAAAACATGTGTTCTGTTAGTGTTTACTGAAATTAACTTCCATTTTTATTTTTAAACTGTTTGAGTGGTGTTACCCACTGAGTAAAACGAGATACTGAAAGTACTGTCCTCTTTTTGTAGCGCTACATGAAGTAGGAGGTGTGCCATTTGAAATTCTTGAGCCTGTGCTAACACGTTGCACACCAGAGCAGTTGTTACGAATAGAGGAATGTAATCCGGTAAATCCTGCATTGTTAAATTGAGGGAACCACAGAGGAAATGAGGCCTCAGTTTCTACCTTCCTTGCACCCTTTTTGATAGATTCTCCATGGGGTACACTAGTTTTCTGTCTTGCATACTTTTTCTTTGAATTCAGCTGTCATTATCAAGCTTTCTTTTCTCAAGTGTACGGATTTAAAACATTTGGGAGAATTATTACTGATGACTAAGTGAAAGCCAGCATGGTTAGAAAAGTACTGTTTCTAAAAATAAGAATACAAAAAGAAAAACCCACAAACCACCACAGTATTTACTACTGAAATAGCCAGGAAAGTCATAATAGAACCAACTGTTTTAAAGTGACAAACTGTTAAGGCTGCAAAGCATACCAGTTGGGAAGTATCTGGGATGAGATTTCATATGTATGGCAGATTTCTTCTCTACACTCTTAGGACTTCAGCTCCATGATGCATTTGGAAAAGAGGTTCTGAGTGTGCAGTACTTCATAGTGCAAGTTAGCTATTTCTCTGCATGCCTAAAGTTGAGAGCTCATGTGGCCTGAGCCTGTGCTGGAAATGCAAGCCTGAACTGTAAGCATAGCTTATTAACTCAGCTATAGAGTTCTGCTATTTGAAGCTGTATAACTTCTAGACTGAAGTTGGTATCTCTGCGTGGTATTGCCATGCTCAGTGTTGGAAGCACCTCTGACACCATGTGTGGTGGGATTTGTTCTCTACCTTTCTCTACTGGGGGATTGGGCTTTGTCTACAGGCTCAGCTAACAGGTACTCTTGAAAATGTTACTTCTAAATCTTTGATTTAAGGTATCTTGTATTCAAATTAGACATTTACGGAAGAGTCTGACCACTTGTGGAAGAAACACTGCCAGAGAGATTTTAAAAAGGAGAGCCTCCTGGAATATGAGTCTTGGCGTGAAATGTACTTGAGACTATTTAATCAAAGAGAGGAAAAACTGAAGATGCTTACAAAAAATATTCTTTCAGCTCAGTCAGAGAAACCAAAAGGTAAAATCTGTGGTTTAGCTTTTCCACTTACAAAAACCCAGTCTCTTCTGCTATTCTTGACAGTTAATATGTAGAGTTTAGTGATTTGTTTGCACTAAGCACTAGTGCTGTACCTCTAGGAAAAGTCACGAAGAAAGAACACTGTTCCTTTTAATTTACAGTTGCTTAAAAAAGTACAATATGTCAACGCATCATACTTGCAGCATACAGTAGACAAATCTAAGCAACAATGCAGACTACAAATGTAATTACAAATACCAAAGTTAGTACAAAGAAATACTGTATGTAGCCTGTACATGATTTTTCATGGTTCAGATACTACTTTGGTACCAGATTCTGCTTTTCTGAATTTTTTTTTCCCAATTTAAACCTAGAAATTGCCACATAACAGTATTATCAACCAAGCTCTGAATATAAAGGGTAAAAAAAGTCATGTATCCTCTTCTCCTTCCTTCTGTATTAGGCAGGCAAGCAAAAATGGCTTACGTGACCAGTGCAGCAAAACCACCCAGGAACATTCGCCGACAGCAAGCCATCCATGGGACAGCAGGACCTGTCACTCAACCTCATTCAATAGAGAAGTACAAGTAAGTGTTCTATACTGTGCTTTTAACTTGAGTTTCCATGTCTTTGTCAGTACAAAAGCTTGCTGGCATAGTACTTCTAAGTTCTAAATATTGCTCTTTTGTTAAGCAACTAGTGGCTAGAAATGACTTGTTTTTTAAGTCTTATGTGCTCCTCTGCTGTGTATGCATTGTCATTGCACATTTCTCCAAAATGCTAGTGATGAATTCACCCTCCCAGCTGCAGAGTGAGTGGATGCTGTTTTTCTCCAGACTACACTAATGCTGCTTGACATCCTGGGGAGATTCCAGTGTTGATGTTTCGTGTTTATAAACCTGCCTAGTAGCCTCGCGTGTTCTTTCATGAAATCCTAGTTAGCTTCCTGGAGTGATACAGCTGACCAGAGGGAATCTCAGCAACTTTTAATATTCTTGACGTTTGGTTTCTGCTTTGGCAGCTTAAAGGAATGTCTAGAACAGTCAGTCTGTAGCAGTGCCAACACTGGAGGAACAGAAAACTAGAATTCCACAAATGTTTCCTTTGTACAGCACAAAGCCAAATTTTCTTTGTGATATCAAAGTTCAGTGTAGTTAAACAGCCATGAGAACCAAAGCTGAGATGTGATGTTTGCGCTACTGTTCCTGCCAGCCTAATGAACTCTCTTGTATCCAAGAGGGTGGCTGCAACAGGGAGACAAACCAGTTTTAGTACCAGCTTCTACCTCTTCTTCCCTTCTCAGTTACAAGCTGCTGTACTTCTTACTGTTTGAATATCTGTTTTTGTCTGAAAGAAAAATCAGCAATTTGATTCAGAAGCACCCCATGGGCTGACGAGTCCATGCACCAGCAGTTGGACCGTGAAAGCTATGAAAGTATTCATACTGCCTGAACGTGGGTATCTGAAGCTATGATGCTCACTTTGCTGTGGCTGCTGGCGAGCATGGTGCCCTCCCTTGTCTCCCCATTGCCTGTGGTTGTTTCTGTGGTGGCATAAGTGCTTTTCAGGTAGCGCGCTCAAAATTTTCCCTTTAGGGGAGTGGCAGGTGGAGCATTTTTCATTAATCTGAGTTAGGGAATAGTTATGCAGGATGACAAATATGTGAGTGGATAGTGACAGATAGCTGGGAAGAGGGAGGATAAAACTTAAGTTGTTGCGAACGTGATGCAAGACCAGGTTAGTATAGCTGAACACATCAGGAGAGTAATTGTATTTCTGTTATGATGCTGCGGTGCCTGCAGTTGTAGGCATATGAACTAGATAACTGAACCGACCTGGGTTTATTGCACTGGGGCTTGGGGGTGGGAGGGAGCTAAAAACCATAGGAAAGCATGTTTTCTGTGCATTTCAGGAGCTTGACTTAGCTGAGCATTTTTGCTTTGCTGCTCAAGATGGTGGTGGTATGGAGCAGGATTGACAGCCTGGATGTAGGAACTTCTTAAAACCAGCTTTCACACCAGATACGGTGTTTTATAACTGCACCTTTAGGTGATGAAGTTAGGAAGCTTCTTTCCATACTGTTGCTGTTTTCAATGAAAAGATAGTCCCCCACCAAGGCAGTAGCTTAAGACACTTTGAGTTAGGCTTTTATTTTCATTTGTGTTGTGGGAGGTGGAATCTGTGTTGTGACAAACCAGTCTTCCAGTTTAGGTGTTTCAAGTACAGTAGTGTAAATACCCTTTCTGCTCCAGTGATCTCGACCCGTAGCTGAATGATGTACTTAAAGCCCTGCATGTGTCTTTCTCAGGCATGATAAATTAAAAACTGCTGTTGTGTGAAAGAAGCTGTAAGAGGGTTGTTGCTTTGCCCTCTTCAGAAGCAAGAGTTTGTTTAGGCACGAGTTTAATTTCATTGCTTTGACCATGTCCTTTGAGAAACCTGTCAGTTTTGCAAGTTGTAGAATTTGTACAGCTGGAATCTTAACTTAAGCAGCTGGTCTTGCAGGAGCTAGAAAGTCTTATGGCAGATGTGCAGACCTCTAGCAGGCTGCTGTTTGCCATTCAGTGTGCAGTGGTATACGATAACTGGCAGCAGATGTCAGTGACTGGCTCTGAGGTGTACAAAGCTGCCCAGTTGCTGACACAATGTTGTGTTGGCTTAAATATTTTTAGCAGTAGGCATCAGCTCTGTATCTGCATCTGCTTTAGTCCTTGTCCTGTTGATTGAGGATTCCAACCTAATATTTAGTGTTGGTTGTTGTGCCATTCACTGGACACTTCTACTTAAAACAAACACAACAAAACCCAAATGCCAAACCAACTAATCAAATAGAAAACCCAAACAAACAAACCCCCCCCCCCACCCCCCCCACCCCCCCACCCCCCCCCCCCCCCAAAAAAAAAAACCCCAACCATGAAAGCTTGTCTAAATTTACTGTAATTTTCTGTCAGAGCTGGTTAGCAGTTCAGCTGCCTTCAAAGAGGAAAATAAAGAGCAAATTAAAGCACAGGACATCATGAATTACAATGGTATTGCTAAATGTTCTGATCTGTCACCATTTCTGATCATTTAAAGACAAATAAGATGCAACAAATCAAATAAATGGAAAATTTGTGCAAGACTAGAAATGGACTAGATGACCACCTAAGATCCTTTCTAACTTGAATTGTCCTATGATTTGTAAATGTGTTGTCTTAAGTGTTTGTAATCAGTTTTTATTTTTCAGAACTAGCCAGTGAGTAGTAGTAGTTTGACATCAAATGCCAGCCTTTTTTTATTTCCTTCTTTTAAAAGAAGAAAGATTCCAGAAAGCAGAGACAGAAATAACTCATCGAATCCGATCCCTGCTAGCAACAGTGGAAGCTCTAAATCAAGCATAATGACTCAAGATGGAAAGAAGCCTATCAAAAGTAAATGGAGTTGCCTGAGATTATAAAGATAATTGTTTTAACTTGCTGTCTAATCATATGCTTAGTTTTATGCTAATACCATTTTAAGTTACAGCTGTAATCCTAACTGGTCTTCTTATTTTGTTATTGAAGAAATTGCACCAATCATGAGGAAAACTTTGAAAGCACTGAAGATCAGAGCTGGACGACGATAAAATGAGGCTGCATATTCGAAGCTTACGTGACTATTTGTGTATCATGCTACAGCTAATGAAAGTAATGTTAATGTAAACTTTCTTCAGTTTGCCTTGGTTATGAAACACTGCATGGATGAATTACTTGCAATAAAAATTGAAACATCTGAGTCCTTTCATGCTGCTGTTCTTATTCATGAATGAGGAAAAAGTTGATACAAGGTCAGTACACTAATGACACATCAGTTTGTATGGACTCTTATAGATGCTGTTTTTATCAGTTTATGTATGCATCTGCATAAGCTTTCCATGAATGTACTTAAGCTGTAGGTGTATTTCTCCCCGGTTAAAGTTACCTTGTAGGAATAGCCACACGGTATACTTGGATACAATTGCAAAGAGGTCTTGGCCTCTCTTGCATGAAAGTGTTTTGGAAACTTTACTGTATTTGTTTCACTAAAGGTTTTCCTAGGAAGACTTTTATATTTTTAATATAAAAACATGATTTGGTTGTATTTTAGTTTTTCTTTGTTTCAAAACAGAAGACTCTGTATGAGACAGTCCTGGAGCTCACCTTCTGACCTCCTGGAAGTGGGCTCTGAAACATCTTTACTCTGGACACCATGTGCTTTTCAGCCCTCTTACTTAAGCAGTGAGTCTTTAAAGGAGAGGTAGGAGAAGACAATGTTTAAATTGCTTCTTTAAAGCAGGATTTGTATACTGCCAGGGTAAATGAGGTAGGTCGTGACAGTGAGTTAATGAAAAATCATTTGTTATTCAAGAGCTCAGTCTAGTTGGGACATTTTTTGTACAATAATTAAACCCAGACCTGTCATTGTGTGATACCATCTAAAGGCATAAAGTCCTTGTGTGGGAGATACTATTCTGAGAACAAGCAGAAGGGAGGGAAACCAAGAGTCGGTTTGATGCTATGGTCATCTTGTAGAACTCATGCAAAATAATACGTTTGAGTCTGGAAATGAGAAAACTCGTGCTATACTCTGATCAGCTGCTGTCTTCCTGTCATGAAGAAGCCTAGCTTACAACCTTGAATATGAGCCTTTTGTGTTCAAAGTGAAAAAGTTATTGCTCTTGAATAGCTGTCCTTTCAAGAGCTGGGGACTGCTGCAGTTTGGGGTTAGTCTTTGAATGGGCTTGCTTTTAGAAATGAGGTACTTACTGTAGTTGCTTCATCTAAACTAGTTCACTTGTGTGAATTTTAAGTCTGACTTTGCCTTGAAGGCATGGCTTTCAAATTGGAGGGATTCTTCCCTATAAACTGCACGCAGTAGCTGCAAGTAGGTCTTGTTTCTTCCTTTATACTTCTGTAGGGTTTGGCATCTTAGAACCCCCGAAGCACAGGGTAAGGGTAAGTTAATAATGAAACCAGTTGCTGTCTCTTACTAAAAACACCGTATGTGTGAATCTCTTCACCATCCTATAAACTTTCGGGTAGATTACAAAAATACTGCTACTAAAAATGGCTTTTACAGTCAGGTAATGTAGTCGCTCACACATGACAGCTTGTGCAAATGCTCTGTTTATAGAGGGATTTCAAGTCAGCAGGTGTGCTACTGTTGTGTTTTTCCTCTGAGTTATAGTTGCACTAAAAAGAATGAAAGATGAAAAACAGGTGTGTTGACCTGGAAACTGTGGGGAGCTTTCCCTGTCTCTGGGATCAAAGCAAGCATTGACTGGTAGGAGAGGTGGTGCAGTGGCTGTCAGACATGTTTGTAAAGAACACTTCAAGGAGGAGCTATTCAGCACTTAAACCTGGCTGAGTGGGCAGCATGCCACCCTTTATCCATCAAAAAGCTCTGGTCGTCATATAGTTGCTAATCAGTTGGTGACAAAAGTTTAATTCAGCTGAAGGTTTGTATCAAGTGTAGTGTGAATTGTTCAATAATTCTGTTTTGCTAAATCAATTTTATTTGCTGTAGTTATGGACAGTATCCTTTTAGGCAAGAAAAGGCAAAGCCATAACTAAGTCTTCTGCTGGACTCTGGCGTTAGAGAACGTAGCTGTAACTATTCAGAGCTGCTACAGGTGACAGGAGCATCCCCTTGGGAGATTGAAGGATAAATAGTTGTTTTAACTAGTAGACTTGCATTGTTAATTAAAGTAGGAGATCACTCTCTTATCCTTGACACTGATGGCAGAACTCTACGGAAGGCAAATTTGACTTCAGTGTAAGTGCCTTTCATTGCCTTTTCTTGCTTTCTCTCACTCCAAAGCTATAAATGTATCTCTGGTAAGAGAGATGCAGCGGGTACCCATGGGATCAGATTGTTTTCCTGACAATTTCTACATTAGAAAATACTGGAGACAAGCAATCTTTTTACAATAAAGTAGTTGGTGCTACACACTAGATGAGGGTTTATCTTTCACTTCACATGTGCTGTGGTGAGCACCTAAACGCCCACCTGAGGCTGCAGTGTGTTAGGGTGCTCTGGGAATGCATCTCCCAGTTCATTTGTGAAGAGTCCTGCTTTTGTGGCTTGACAATGCTTCATGACACTGTTCAAAGCATATGTGGAGGTGAATTCAAAGCTTACTTCAAAAGCGTGCCCCTTTAATCTGAACTAGAATGCTAATGTAGATACTTCTGCAGTCTCTTGCCTTCCATCGTGTTACTGGAGTACAGTTACTCCAGTAAGGAGGAGCTCTTGCTAAGTCTTGTATGTTCTTGCCATCTGACATACCTTAACCATACATGGTTTTGGAGACCTGAGGCAGATCTCTTTCCTTGTGGTGGATGTGTGGGAAGACTTTTGGTTGGGTTTGCACTCCCCAGGCTGGCTGCCACATCCCTCTTCCTGATAAGTCCTGTATCCTCCTGGTGGAGAGCTCAGCCTGACTCAAGGCAGCTTGAAGGAGACCTGTGATTATTCTTAGGTAAGCGGCTGTTTTCATAGAAAGACTAGTAGTCATGAATGTCTGATAGCCTTTTCTATAGAAACACATTGCAGCTCCTAGTCCTGCCGAATCTCTGGAGCTTTTCTCTCCAGGTGGTGAGCAAGCTTCATGTCAATTTCTGTCAAATTAAGTAAGTAATAGGAGAAAAGTGTGGTCAGAAAAGGAAAACCCTGCTCTTGTGGAAAAGACCACAAATGGAGAATATTTGTTTTTTTTTCTTGAGCTGCCCATTTCATGCATAGAAACCACTTTCCACTTCCCGCCAATGTTTGTTTCATAGCATTCAGGAATGTTTTGCATCCTGTTCGTGGTTGAGTTCAAGAAAACTCTGCCTGATTGCTATCCCACTTAAAGATGTATGTTCTTGCCATCTAAACAGTCCCTGTGGCAGGAGAAGAAAACAGTTCTGGGTGAAGTGTTCTCCTTATGAGACCCTGCTCAGAAGGCATGTGACGTCCCAGGAGCTAAGCTCTTCTTGGGGACCATATATACATTCAAATGCTAGGTTATAGTCCTGAGCCAAAGCCAGAAAGGGGTTTTAGGGTTTAGCATGATCCTTCTGGAATAATTTGGAGACCTTGGTGAACTGCCTTATGCATAACTGTTGTCAGTTGTTGCTGCTCCAAGGATCAGTGTTTGAGCTGCTGCTGAAGCGAGGCACAACTAAGATCCCTGTCAGCAAGCAGGACTTTACAGCTCTCAGCGTGATGCTGTTGGCTGTCTGGTACTTGGGGGTTCCTGAGGATTCCTGGTAGTCATAGGATAGTCTCAAAGAGGGAAAAGAAATCCCCTCACACAGTGTGAATCTTGCCATCTGAAAGCTCAGGAAAATGTTTGTACCAGGATTGTGCGTGGTGAAAAATGTTGATGGATTGACAAGTAAGGTGATGTTCCTAGGTAACGCTGCAATTCTTCCCTCCAGCCCCCAAAGTGTTTCCCTTCTGATCTGCTGAATCAGTTGGGGAAAGAGAAGTGATATGTCTTCATGATCAATCAGATTTGATCCACTTTAGGGGCTGGCTTCAGCATTTCTTGGTGTAATCATTTTGCCTGGGGTTTTCAATGGGTCTCTGCTTTGGGTGTTATTGTTTAGCACTCAATGGCTTGAGGAAGGTGGTTGAGTCACTCTGCAGTTACACTGCTTGGCATGAGAATGGGAATTGATAATTTTTCCTCCTGCTTAGTGGAAGTGATGTGCAACTACAGAGGTGTGTACTATCCTCCTTTCTTACAGTTTCTAGTAAACATTTTTTAATGTGCTTTTTTTAACTTTGTTTTACACACTTGGGAGTTGCATCCTTACGCAACTAACGTATCTTCTCCCTCAACTTTTTCATAGTGCTGAACTGCATTTTATTCTGTAGCACAGTAATTTCCTTTGGTTATATGTCTTGGGTTGTTTTTAAAGCTTCAGCCTTAATCTTTAGCAAAAAGGGGCCTCTGCAACTACACGCATTCTAGAGACAAAATTGCAGGCTTTTCAGAAAATACAATTTGTGGAGAGTTGGGATCAAAACCAACAAAAAAGCAGATGAAAAACAAGTATTTCCAAATGTGCAAAGGAATGTACTAATCTTGGAAGACTTGAGATGACTGTTTCTGCAGATGGACATACAAAGTCCAAGTCTCTCATGGCCTAGAACCATAAAGATAAAGAGAAGTTGTGTTCTCCAAGATGGAGCATCCTGGAATCTGATGTCTAGTGGTCCTGTGCATTTAATCCTTCTCGACTTCCTCACCAGTGTGGCTCTAGAGAAAAATTATACTGAAAATGGAGCTTGGAATTGACAGAACTGTAGAATTAAATACATGGTGAGGCTGTCATAGTTTTTCAGAATGAAACATTGAATATTCAGGAAGTTACCAAATATTTTAAGGCATAGAAATCTAGTTTCAGAATCATAGAATTGTAGAATGGTTTGGGTTGGAAGGGACCTTAAAGATCATCTAGTTCCAAGCCCCCTGCCATGGGCAGGGACACCTTCCACTAGACCAGGCATCTCAAAGTCTCGTCCAACCTGGCCTCAAACACTCAAACACTTCAGGGATGGATTGTCCACAGCTTCTCTGGGCAACTTGTTCCAGTGTCTTACCACTCTCACAGTAAAGATTTTCTTCCTAATATCTAATCTAAATCTACCTCTTTCAGTTTAAACCCATCCCCCCTTGTCCTTTTACTGCAGTCCCTCCTATGAAGTCTGTCCCCATCTTTCTTATAAGCCCTCTTTAATTATTGAAAGGCTGTTGTAAGACTTCCCCAGAGCCTTCTTTCCAGGCCCAACAGCCCAACTGTCTCAGCCTGTTTTCATCAGAGAGGTGCTCCAGCCCTCTGATTATCTCCCTGGCCCTCCTCTGGACTCGCTCCAACAGGTCCATGTCCTTATGTCGGGGTCCCCAGAGCTGAATGCAGTGCTCCAGGTGGTGTCTCATAAGAGTGGAGTAGAGGAGGAGAACCACCTTTCTTGACCTGCTGGCTACACTTACTCTGATGCAGCCCAGGATATGGTTGCCTCTCTGGGATGCAAGGACGCATTGTTGGGCCGTGCTGAGCTTTTCATCCGCCAGCTTCCCCCAAATCTTTCTCAGGGCTGCTCTCAATCTGTTTTCTGCCCAGCCTGTATTGATACTGGGGGTTGCCCTGACCCAGGTGCAGGACCCTGCACTTTGTTGAACTTCATGAGGTTCACGTGGGCCTACCTGTCAAGGTTGGCATCCCTTCCCTCCAGCAAACTGACTGCACCACACAGCTTAGTGTTGTCCAGGTGTGTCTCTTAGATTCAGCAGAAGAAACTATTCAGGTCAAGATAGTTCAGAGTGTTTGTTTTTGTTTGGTTGGTTTTCTCCTTCAAATTGCAAGGCTTTAAAATCCTTGCTTTAAATGTGAAACTACAAAGTCATGAATGTCATCTTTGTAGCTTAAGCCCTAAACTGCATGCTTACTGTGGGAAGCGCTGGTGGTAGCCTTCAGCAGTGTATGTTAAGTGAACTCTGTTTACAGAGAAGTTGCCTCTTCTTATCCCTGATGCCAGACCTAAAAATGGCACTTGCTCAGGGAGAGGGCTGAGCAGCTCTGGAAAACCGCATGTAGCTGTCCTAGAGAATTGCAAATAGGTATCTAAGCAGTAGACAAAGCTCTTTACCACTTCTCCAGGCCCTATCCCTTGATGTTTACAGAATTGTTGAGGCTGCAGAAGACAGGATGCTGCTTTCTGGAGCCTGCAGCAGCAGCAAAGCAAGCTGCTCGGGCAGAAACAAAGAGGAGCGAGCTGCTGCTTGCCTCTGGGAGAGGGAGTCTACACTGCAAGAGGGGAGAAAGCTGCTGAGACCTGACTGGGAAGCAACAGTCCGTCTTTTCAAGATGCTGACCTCTCTGAGGGGAAAATAGTGAAGCCTTGGCTTCCTGCCACCTTGCTCTATGTATTTTGTAAGTTTCTTTCACCAGACAAGGTACTTTTCCTACTTACAGCTCTTCACAATGCTCAGGGAGTTCTCAGCTGTCCTCTCCCGTGGATCTGCTGTAGCCAGCTCTCTGCAGAACACATTTTCCCAGTTACCTGTGTTGTGCTTTTCAATGCTTTCAGACCTTATAGCCTGAAAGTTAGATAATTAGTCTTTCTGAAATTTAGATAAACACTCAAGTGGCACATTATAGTGTGACTTTTCAGAACATTAGTATCATGCTGGAGCAGTGCTAACAGCTGAGTTTTGGGCTTAGGTATTCAGAAAGGCGTGGAGGCAATGAAATGTTGCAGAGCATCCCAAAGGCTTATGCACAAAGCAGCTTCTCCAGGTT